>NC_041388.1:584428546-584491346 GCF_002162155.2 Triticum dicoccoides
CGAGGCGAGCAGGCGGCGGTGCGGCTAAGGGCGGCGGCGGCGGCTATCTGCAGCAGCGGCGGCGGGGCAGATGCGGGATGGCGGCGGCGCGACGCGAGAGAGAGTTGGCGGCGGGTGCGGCTTTATAGGAGGGAGGAGGCGGTGGTGGCGTGGAAAAGGGGCAAAGCGAGGCGGCGGAGGAGTCCTGGCGGCGTACGGCGCCGGCGATGGCGTGCGGTTGCGGGAGTCCGTCCCAAGCTCGGGGACGAGCGGGGCGCGACGCTGGGCTGGGCCGGCTGGGCCGTGGCCTGGCGACTAGCTAGGCCGGCCCAGTTCGGTCGGCCCGAGAAGTTTTTTTTAATTAAAGAATTTTTTCCCAGATGTCGGGGGTTGGGTGCGACATATGCCAAAGGATGGCTTATCATGCTGGGGGCGAGTAGAATGTCGCCGGTGCCTGCAAACGGGATGAGGCGTAGACATGCACGCCGGCAAATCTTACCCAGCTTCAGGGCTCTCCGGGGAGATAATACCCCTACTGCTGCTCTGCGGGGTCTCCGCATGATCACTATGGAAAAGTGTTTACACGATTGCTCCTAGAGCTGTTTCCTGGAGGTAGGAGAGAGCAAGGCTAGCTCTTTCTCTATATGATCTGGTCTAGAGCTAATGGTTTCCAACCCTTTGCATGGGTGCCCTGGGGGGTTTATATAGGCCTACCCCCTAGGGGTACAATGGTAATCTGGCTGACGCAGGCCCAGCCATCAGTGTCTCCGGCCTTCGTCTTCTCCGCCGACTGCTGGGGCCCGCTGACTGGTGGGCCCCGCCGACTGGCTAGGCACGGAGCCGACAGGCCGCGCCCGCCGCTGGCGGGTCTTGCCGGCTGCTGATTACTGTAGCCGTGCTTCTGATGTCGCGGGCTTGGTCGTGGAGTCGTGGCAACAGCCTCGCTGCCTGGCGGGCGATCACTATTGCCATTCTCCGTCACATCTGATTAATGGCGCGTGGGCCCCGGGGGAGGATCTGGCCGACTCTCGGGGGCCGACTCCCAACGGGTCCGACTGGGGGTGGGTCCGACTGGGGGTGCACTTGCCGTCTCCTGGGTTCCCACTGGCTGGTGGGACCCGGCGCCCCAGGGTCGTACAGACAAGCCATCATGGGCACAGGATTCGGTCCTTTGGTACTGATGTCAGGGCCGGCCACGACAACAGTGCCACGCCGCACGGAGATCTTCCCGGGTACGGCGTGCTGTAGCCATGCCTGCCCCTGGTAAGGGGTGGGAGTGGGCTTGACTGTAGCCACTCCCCGTCCCGTCCCTCTTGATGAGGGCATGGGGTTTGTTGGAGTCACGGGCAGACTCCCCAAAGCCGGCTTCTCTGGAAGTCCCCAGTCAGGAGTCGGCTTATCCTGAAGTCGTCCCCGGGACTCGGCCGTGAGTGGGCAGTCGGCTGCCTTGCCGCCGACTTCTTAGAAGGCAGCTCTTTGTCCTGGGGTTTTGAGGGGCGCAGCCTGTGCCGATGTCTTGAAAGGTTCTGGGGCTCGGGTTAGCCTACCCGTGGCCCATTACTCCGACAGTAGTCCCCGAAGTTGGTGAGGCTCCATGGACGATCGGCCGAGAAGCCTCAGCAGTTTCTCTCTCCGGGTGCTCGACACATGGTTCTTGCTTGGTTTCTGCCGGGCCGACTAGAAGGAGTCGGACCCGCCCAACTCTGACTCGCACAGTATTTTGAATGTCTTGGCGGGATCCAAGTAGCGTGGCGGCTAATCTTCTAGGCCACCGCCGGTTCCGGGCCCGTCACGTGGCGACGCACGGCCGGGCTAGTCAGCCAGCCTACGTGCGTGACGGGACAGGCCCGTAGGAGGGGCCCGCCACTACCGCGCCTCGGCCCTCGAGCAGATCCGCTGTGGCCGTGCGGACGGTTGGGATTCTTGTGAAGTTACTGCGCGCAGTAACTTTGTCGTGGAAACGTGGGGGTCGTGGGGTCGTGGGCGTAGTAAATCCCACGCCCGCCCCCTCGGCTTCGCAACCCATGAGGCTATAAGTAGGGGGAGCAGGGGGGCGCAGCAGAGCACGCGCGCCCCTCCTTCCCAATACTCCTTGCTCTTCTCCTTCTTCTTCTTCCTTGCTCCGCCGCGCGCCCAAGCTTTGCTGAACGCCGCGGCGATCAGCTCGCGATGAGTTCTTCTTCTGCCGCCGCGCCTCCCTCGGTGCATTTCGGCACCTGGGACGACTCAGAAGTGCACGACAACCACATCGAGTTCCTCCGCAAGACTCGCCGGCTTCCCGACGAAAATCATATGCGGGTGCGTCTTGCGCCGGAGGGGGAGATTTCCCCTGCGCTAGAGGAGGGCAAGCGGGTCATCTTCCGCTCGCACTGCCTGCGCGGATTGAGGCTGCCGACGAGCAGCTTCTTCCGCTCTTTTCTGGAGTTCTACGGCCTCCAGCCGCACCACCTCACGCCCAATACGGTGGTGCTGCTGTCCGCCTTCATGGCTTTGTGCGAAGGCTTCCTCGGAGTCCTCCCCACCCTCGAGCTCTGGGGGGAGTTCTTCTTCTCCAAGCTCGACACCCAGGCTGCAGGCGTGCCGGCTCAATGCGGCGCCTTCATCGCCATGCGGAGATTGGGGGCCGACAACCCCTTCCCTGCCATCAAGCTGATAAAGTCGGTGAAGATGTGGCAGCGCTCGTACTTCTACGTCAAGAGCGTCTTTGCGAGGGGCGATTGGGTCAACCTGTCGGCTTTCGAAGCCGGCCCACCGGCTGGGAGACTGCCCAACTGGTCGTACCGGGCCAAGTCGCTGACGCCTGCGGGAGCCGGCGCCGTCACGCAACTCCGAGTGCTGACGCAGTCGGAGGGCTTAACTGGTCCAGACCTGCTGGCCGCCTTCATGGCGCGCCGAGTCCTCCCGCTCCAAGGTCACCCCCGCATGATATGCCAAATGAGCGGGCACCGTGACCCGTGTCGGATGTGCACCAAGGACATGCCTCACGAGGAGGTGGCCTATATGGTGAACTACCTCTCGGACAGCAAGCTCCTGGAGGACTGGCGGTTTGGCAAGGAGCCGTACTCCCGCGCCAACTCCCCACCCGCAGTGAGTTGCCTTTTCTTTCTTACTTTGGATTGTCTTCTTTCTTGCCGAGTTTGTTTTGTGCGACTTGACCAGTCGGCTTTGGCCAGAATCCCCTCCTCCATCCACCAGCCGGCACCTCGGGGCCGGTCCGCGAGTTCCTCACCGATCGGGCGGAGAGCGATGTCGACGACCCCGATCTGGGGGCGGCGGCTTTGGAGGACGATGCCGAGGGAGGAGACGGCCCGCGGCTCGGGGCCAGTCTAGAGGACTAGCCTGATGATGACGAGGAGGTCGCCCCCCGCCACCGGCCAGGAGCCAGTCATCCCGGCGCGGGCTCTTCTACCGTGCCGAGTGCTCCAGGCGGCGGGAAGAAGCGTAGGGTCGTGCCGAATTTGTTCGGCAGTCGGCCGAAGAAGCCCAAGAGTTCGGCTGCGGCAACCCGGCGGGACGAGGCGTCTGCAAAGGCCATCCGCTTCCGTAAGGAAGTGAAGAAGCCGCCACTGGTCTCCGCGTGAGTATCTCGTCTTAATGCTTTATCCTTTCTTTGTGGCTTTGTCTGAGTCTTTTACTTGCTTCCCTTGCTTCAGGGCTCCCCTCACTCTTGAGAGGGTCGTCGCCGCCTCCGTCATGGGGTCAGCGGAGACGTCCGCCTCCACTCGGTGGGTTGACCTCGCCGCCAACCTTCGGGAGGCAATGGAGCGGAATGCGCAGGAAAAGCGCAACAAGGAAGAGGCCGCCCGCCTGGAGAAGGTGGAGGCCGATAAGGCGGAGGCCTCTGCCAAGAAGAAATTGGCCGAGGCCGAAGCCACCGCCGCGGCGAAGTGGCAGGCTGAGGAGGCCGCGCACCGCCAATCGGCGGTGTTTGTCACCCTGCTGAACTCTGCGCCGCCGCCTCCGGAGTTCACGGGGCAGACTGGGGAAGCCGGCGGTGAGAACCCCGTCCTAGAGAGGGAAGGCGGCGACTCCTCCACGCCGGACATGATCGTTCTGCCACCACCTCCGCCGCCGTCTGGGGGCGCGCAAGGCGAACAGCCGGCGGTCCCGCCGGTGCCACCGACTAAAGACGAGGCCGTGGCGAGGCTGCTCCTTCAGGTCGGCTCGCCAACGCGCCGCCGTCTTGAGAAGGCGACTTCGGCGCCACGCCCCCTGGAGACCGGCGCTGCCAGCTCGGCGATCCCAGACGCCGAAGTGACGAGCGCCGTGCCCATTGGGTGGATGCGAGGAGGCGGCAGGGGGCCGCTGAACTAGGCACTTCTGGACGTCCAGACGAAGCTGCGAGCTGAGGGCGACGCGATCCAGAATTTCACCAAGGCGTACCTGGCGTCGCGAGCAGCCGTCCGGGTATGCTTTCTCTTTGGTTCTCTTTTTTTTCTTTTTGTGGGGGCACGCCAGCGGACCCACTGGGTGTAGTCCCCGAGTTTTGGGTCGGCTGCTGAGCAGGCGGCCCGGAACTCCTATTGGTGAGTTCCGGGTACTTACTTTTGTCTGAAATATTTTGTCGCAGGACTACCATAACCTCCGTGTTACCGCCTTCAACCGCAACGTTGAAGAGCTGGGCAAGCGGACCACCGACTTGTCGGAGAGCCGGAGTGAGTTCTTTTCTGATGACTTAACGCCTTCTTTCTTCCTTCTCTTCAGAAGCCAATGTTGTTCTTCAACAGCAGCTGAGCAAGGCCAGCTCCACGTTGCGTGCCAAGGGGGAGGAGTGCAGCAAGCTCACCATAGAGCGTGATCTGCTGGCCACTCAATTGGCAGAGCAGAGGGAGCTGCTTGCGAAGACGTAGAAGGAGGCAGAAGAGGCGGAAACCGCCCTCCTGGCCGAGTTCGCGAGCGAGCGCTCCTCCTGGACTGACAGAGAGGCGATGCTGGCCACCGGCTTCCATGAGATTGAAGACATCGTTGATGGTGAGTTTCTTTACTTTCTTTCTTCGAGCTGCCAATTATAGATCGTGCCGACTCCTGGTTTTTGACTTGTTTCTTCGTTTCTTCCATCTTGGCAGACTTCTTCCCTGGGCACTCGCAGGCCGCCATCCAAGCCATCGAGGCTGACCGTGAAGGTCGAAGGGCGGAAGGTGCAGAGATCGCCGCTGACGCCCCCCGAACCCTTGATGAGCATATCCTGAGCATCGAGGCTCGCCTTCGGCCGACTCACCGGATGCTGCGCCGGCTTCAATGTGTCGGCGCCCAGGCAATTACCGCCCTGTGGCCGGACATGCAGGCTCCGCGCACCCCCAGCCTGACTGCCGACTGGCTTGAGGTTGCGACTGGTCGTCTTGAGGCCTGGAAGGGTTCCTCGGCCCGAGCTGGAGCGCACCGGGCCTTGGAGTTCATCAAGGCGTGGTATCCGGGGCTGGATCTAGACCGGCTGGCCACACTCCGATCAGAGGCCCAGCCGGAGCTGGCGGCCGTGGAAGACGCCCTCGTCAAGCGTGCCGCAGTGATCGCCGAGTACACCGACACCAGCGTCTTCATCCCCGAGCGGTCTGAAGACGACGAGGAGGTACCGCCGGAGTGGTTTGGGACGAACCCAGACTACGGCGAGGACTCGGCGGAGGTGATCGGCTCCAGCGTCGAGGAGGAAGGCGAGGCGGAGGACGGAGGCAAGACGGAAGCACCAGAAGATGGAGCGGACGACCAGCCTCAGCTCAACCGCGCCTCCAGCAACGATCCGCGTGCGACCGAGCCAACTGCCGCCGGAGGCGATCAAGCCAAGATTGCCCAGTCGGCCGCCCCAACGCCTGACGCTGCCGCCTCCTCCGACCCTCCGAATCCGTCTGCCGCATCTTAGGCTGCCGCCTTATCTTTATTTTATCTGCTTTAGTAATCTTGAAGAACTTGTTAATTCGCACAATTCCACCCGCGGGGTGTATTTTGAACTTCTGCTCGAAGATTCGGCCAAGGGCCTATGCTATGTAAATATTTATTCGAGTTCTATCTTTTCTTGCTTATTGCTCTTTTGGCCTTTTTCCTTTGCCGCTTTCCCTTAGTTGCCTGCCTTGCCGGTCGGACAGCCGCTCTGCGGACTGCCGTTCGATCAAATGCTTGGATACTTTGGGAAGGCAAGTACTTATCCATTTTAGAGTTTTTTAGCAAGTTGGATAGAAGGCGGTGAGCCGACTGGTTAATAGTCGGTTTGTGAAAAGAAAAAGGAAGGTTGGAAGCCGTCTTGAGCTATGTTTTATGCTTTGGGTCCTTAGCCATTTTTCATGCGAACGCCCATTCTGCCTTACTCCTGCTCGTCGTACAGTCGCTCTGCGAGCTGCGACTTCTGATAGGGGATGGCTTAGACGCCACACACTACTTGTCCGGCTGCAGGAAGCTTTTCATAGTGCAAAGCAGCAAGTCCCCAGGCCGACCTGTCGAGCCCGGTGCCAGGCGGCATAAGAAAGAGTAACATGCTCGTAGGCATAACTTTTATCATATAGACAAAAGAGGGCAGTCCCCGAGCTCATCTCGGGGCCCCTGAAGTCTTGGTACTTTTAATACAAAAGGTAGCGTGGTACATACTGCATCAACTGTAAAATCTTCGGAGGAGATTTGCATTCCATGGCCGCTCTGTCTCTTTGCCGGAGTCGTCCCTCTTGCGAGCTCGGGGCTTCTGAGCGTCAATCAGGTAGTAGGAGTCGTTGCCCAGCACTTTGCTGATGATGAAAGGGCCTTCCCAAGGTGCTGACAGCTTGTGCTGGCCGGCTGTTCGCTGGATCAGCCGGAGCACAAGGTCGCCTTCTTGGAAAGATCTTGGCTTGACCTTCCTGTTGTAGTATCGGTGCAGGCTCTGCTGGTAGATGCTGGACCGGCTGAGTGCCAATAGCCGGCCCTCTTCTAGCAGATCGACGCCGTCTTGACGTGCTTCTTCTGCCTCCTCCTCGGTGTACATGGTGACTCGTGGGGAGTCGAACTCTATGTCCGTTGGGATGACGGCTTTAGCACCGTAGACGAGGAAGAAAGGCATGAAGCCGGTTGACTTGTTTGGAGTCGTGCGCAGACTCCACAGGACGGCTGGCAACTCGTCGAGCCAGCAGCCAGCCGAGTGCTCCAGAGGCTCGACCAGTTGGGGCTTGATGCCGGACAGGATGAGGCCGTTTGCTCGCTCCACCTGGCCGTTTGACTGTGGATGGGCGACGGACGCTAGGTCCAGTCGGATGCCCTGTGTTGCGCAAAAATGGGCCAAGGCACCTTTGGGAAAATTTGTGCCATTGTCGGTGATGATGCTGTGTGGTATGCCGTACCAAATTGTGATATCGGAGATGAAAGTCACGGCAGTCGGACCTTTCAGTTTCTTGATTGGCTTCGCTTCTATCCACTTGGTGAACTTGTCCACTGCGACAAGTAAGTGAGTTAAGCCACCTCGTGCCGTCTTGAATGGTCCCACCATGTCTAGACCCCAAACTACGAAAGGCCAGGCAATGGGGATGGTCTTGAGTGCAGAAGCCGGCTGGTGCGGCTTGGAGCTGAACTTCTGGCACCCTTTGCATTTTTGGACCAATTCCTTGGCCTCTTCTAAGGCAGTCGGCCAGAAGAAACCATGTCGAAAGGCTTTTGCGACGAGTGCTCTTGAAGCCGCATGGTGGCCGCACTCGCCTTGATGGATGCCTTTGAGAATTGCTTGGCCTTGCTCTGGCTCTACGCAGCACTGTAGACACCAGTGACGCTACGCCTGACTAGCTCTCTGTTGACTATGGTGTAGGCTGCCGCTCGGCGTTGTACTTGCCGAGCTGAGGTCTCATCAGTCGGCAGCTCCTTGCTCAGCAGGAATTTGAGGATGGGCTGGGCCCATGACGGTGCTGCTATTTCTTCGACTGCCAGAACTGCGACTTGGACAAGGGCGGCTGGGCTGGGAGGCGGCGGGTTGGAGTCAACGACTGCTTGCTGGGTTAATGAAGTCCCCGGGCCTACTGGCGCGGCTCTTGGGCCGAGTTCTGGAGTCTTCGAGCCCGCCGCCGTAGTCCCCGGGCCGGCCTTGACTGTGGTGACTTTGGAGCCATTTGCCAAAATCCCCGTACCGTCTGCCGAGGCTATGGAGTCGGATCCGACTTCTTCGGGAGGAGCCGGCACAAAGATGGAGTCTGATTCTGGTGAAGGCTTGACAAACGGCTTGAGGAGGCACTGAAGGGCGACGCCGGATGGTATTGCTTGGCGGGTAGAGCCGATTCGTGCCAAGGCGTTTGCTTGGTCGTTGTCGTTTCTTGCCACATGGAGGAACTTGCACCCCTCGAAATATCCACTAAGTTGATGCACGAGGAAACGGTAGCTCGCCATGTTTGCATCTTTGGCGTCCCAGTCGCCAGATGACTGTTGGACCACTAAGTCCGAGTCGCCATAACACAGGATCCGGCGAATGCCAAGTTCTTTGGCAAGCTGGAGCCCGTGAATGAGCGCCTCGTACTCGGCGACGTTGTTGGAGGCGGCAAAATGGATTTGCTGTGCGTATTTGAGCTTGTCGCCTTTAGGAGAAGTGAGGACAATGCCGGATCCTAAGCTGGTGCGCATCTTGGAGCCGTCGAAATGCATCCGCCAATGGGTGGAGTCGGGCGCTGGGGGTAGGTACTAGGTCTTGGCCCAGTCGACGAGGAAGTCGGCCAGCGCTTGTGACTTGATAGCGGTGTGGGGCTGGTAGTATATGGGGTAGGGAGCCAGCTGTATGACCCACTTGGCCACTCGGCCAGAAGCATCTCGGCTTCCGATGATCTCGGCAAGTGGAGCCGTGCAGGCCACAGTGATTGGATGCTCTTGAAAGTAAGGCTTCAATTTCTTGGCGGTAAAGTGTACGCCATAACACATCTTCTGGTAGTGGGGGTAGTTCTGCTTGGAGGCCGATAGTACTTTACTTAGGTAATATACCAGTCTCTGGACAGGTAGTGCCTTGCCTTCCTCCTTGCGTTCCACTACAATGACCGTGCTGACTACCCGGCTGGTGGCAGCGATGTACAGGAGCATAGGTTCCTTAGGAGTCGGAGCCGCCAGAACGGGTGGAGTGGTCAGCATCTTCTTCAACTGGAGAAAAGCTTCGTCCGCCTTGTGGTTCCACTCGAAAAAAGTGGTCTTCTTCATGAGTTGGTATAAGGGGAGAGCTTTCTCGCCCAGCCGACTGATGAATCGGCTGATGGACGCCAAGCAGTCGATGAACTTTTGCACGTCCAGCAGTTGGCTGGGTACCTCCATCCTCTCGATGGCCTTGATCTTTATAGGGTTGCATTCTATGCCGCGTTCAGAGACCAGGAAGCCAAGGAGCTGGCCGGCTGGTACTCCGAAGACGCACTTCTCGGGGTTGAGCTTGATCTGGAATCGGCGCAGGTTCTCAAAGGTCTCCTTAAGGTCTTCCAGCAGTGTTCCACGCTTTTCCGTCTTCACCACCACATCATCCACGTAGATGTGGGCATTTCTGCCGAGATGCTTGAGGAGGCACTTCTGCATGCAACGCTGAAAGGTGGCGCCAACATTCCTCAAGCCGAATGTCATGGTGAGGTAGCAGAAGGCTCCAAACGGC
Organism: Triticum dicoccoides; assembly: GCF_002162155.2. NCBI lineage: Eukaryota > Viridiplantae > Streptophyta > Magnoliopsida > Poales > Poaceae > Triticum > Triticum dicoccoides. Next base: position 584,438,079 of record NC_041388.1, read on the forward strand.
GTGATGAAGGCGGTCTTCAGTCTGTCAGCCGGGTTCAGCTTGATCTGGTGATATCCTGAATAGGCATCCAAAAAGCTCAACAGCTCGCATCCGGCTGTGGAGTCTATCACCTGATCAATTCTTGGTAGAGCAAATGGGTCCTTGGGGCAGGCTTTGTTGAGCCTCGTGTAGTCAATACACATTCGCCACTGCTTGTTCTTCTTCAGTACCAGGACTGGGTTGGCTAGCCACTCTAGAAAGAATACTTCCATAATGAAGCCGACCGCTAGGAGCCTAGCTATTTCTTCTCCGACAACTCTTCTCTTCTCTTTTGATAGGCGGCGCAGGGGCTGCCTGACTGGCTTTGCATCAGATCGGACATGTAATTTGTGCTCGGCGAATTCCGTCCGCACACCTGGCATGTCTTTGGGGGACCATGCGAGGATGTCCCGATTCTCACAGAGGAAGTCGACGAGCTCGCCTTCCTATTTGCTGTCGAGGTTTGCGCCTACGACAACGTACCTCTCTGGGTGCTCCGGATCCAAGGGTATCTTCTTTGTCTCCTTGGCCGGCTTGAACGAACCCTCAGCCTACGACTCCTTTGGGTTGGGCGACACCTCTGGCTGCTTGCCGGCCATCGCCACAACCCGTTCCAGGAGCCGCTTCTCGGCTGCGATCACCAGGGACTCGGCTAGCCGACTGCTCTCAGTTGCACAGGCAGACGACTTCCGGTAGTCGCCGGCTACAGTCAGAATTCCCCTGGAGCTGGGCATCTTCATTTTGAGGTAGGCGTAGTGGGGGACCGCCATGAATTTGGCCAGGGCGGGTCGGCCAAGTAGTGCATGGCATGGGCTCTTGAGGTCCACCACCTCAAACCAAACTAACTCTCAGCGGAAGTGCTCCTTGTCTCCAAAGAGGACGTCCATCAGGATCTTGCCGATTGGCGAACAGGAAAGCCCAGGAACGATGCCGTGGAACATAGTCCGGCTGTTCTGAAGCTGTCTTTGCTTGATTCATAATTTCTCCATGGTGTCTTTGTACAGGATGTTGATGCTGCTGCCTCCATCTATCAGAACTCGCGCGAAACGCGTAGTTCGTCTATCCGTGGCAAAGGTGGCATCCAAGACCAAGGCATAGGAGCCCGGACTCGGCATCACCTCTGGGTGATCAGCCCTGCTCCAGCTGATAGGCTTCTCGGACCAGTGCATGAACTCTGGCGTCTCTGATGCTACTGCGTTCACCTCTTGTCGCTGCAGCCGCCTGCTGCGTCGATCGTAAGCCACACTGGTGAACACCATGTAGGCTCCATGCTCTTCGGGGTATTCATCTTGTACTGCGCCGACTGGTCTGACAGCCGGCTGCTGGGGCGGAGGCGGAGGCGGCTGCCTAGCAGGCGGTGGAGGTAGGAGGCCGTCTCCCTTGGCGATCATAGTGAGCCAGTGGCACTTTCGGGTGGTGTGGTTTGACGGCTTCGCGCCGCTATGGAACTTGCAAGGTCCATCCAGAGTTTGCTCGTATGAGAAGGCCGGCAACCAGTTGGGCTTGCCACCTTTCTGTCGCTTGGGTGGAGGCTGCTCATCCGGCTGCTGGTCTTCAACTGTCGCCACCTGCCAGCTACTGGAAGTCGGCTGCGGGGCCTTGCGCTTGTGGTCGCTCTGCTGTTGCCGCCGACTGGCATCTCCCCTCGGGGTTCTTGGAGCTTGAGGGGCCACTTTGCCAGTCGCGCTAACTTGAATCTCCGCCTTCATGGAGGAGTCGGCCGTGGCGTACTTGTCTGCTATGATTAGTAGCTCATCGAGGGTTTCTGGCTCGTCGCAGAGGAGCTTGTGTTTGAGGAGGGTGCCTTCTCTGCACCCGGCGGTGAAGTACTCGATTGCTTGCACCTCGTGCACGCCCTCGCAGGAGTTCCGAAGCTCGGCCCAACGCGTGAGGTAGTCGCGAGTCGACTCGTCGGGACCTTGTATGCACAAGGAGAGCTGTCGAGGCTTGGGAGGACGCTTGTACGTGCTGGTGAAGTTGCGGACGAATGCTTCGGTGAAGTCAACCCAGCTGTTGATGCTGCGGGGCTTCAGGCTGTTCAGCCATGTCCGGGCCGTGCACTGGAGCATGAGCGGAACGTACTTTACGGCGACACGCTTGTTGCCGTTTGCTATGCTGACAGCCGTGGAGTAGTCGACTAGCCAGTCTTCCAGCTTCACAAAGCCGGTGTACTTGGGCGTGTCTCTTGGGAGCATGAACCCTTTGGGAAAGGGCTCGTCTCGAATGCGGGGTCCGAAGCAAGGCGGACCCAACTCGTTTTCTTCTTCCAACGCCAGGGATCGGTGAAGTCGATCGATCCGATGGCGGGCGTCGTTTTCTCCGACTCCCTCTCGGCGGCCAAGGCGGTCGCCAAGAGTTGGATGATCAACAGGCGGCGGGGAGACTCGCCTTTCCCTGCGAGGAGGAGGAGGCGGACAGTCGTCCCATCGTTCCACTGCTCTCGGGCAGCCGTCTCGGTCGCGCTCTATGGTAATGCGAGTCCGACTGTGGCTGACAGTCGGATCCTTGTCTCTTCTACCTCGAATGCCGCCAGTCGGCGTTCGAGACGTCACGTCTTGATCTCGGCGAAGGTCATCGTTTTGCCACTGTGGCGCCTCCGTGCGGCAGCCGGCCTCGTTCTGCACGGCAGCCGCGTCGAGGAGCCGCTGGACTCGCTCCATCATCAGGCGGCGCTCTTCGCCTTTGAAATTGTCCAGCTCGTCCACCGCCGCCTGGGCGGCTCAGATGTTCTCCACAGGGGTAGCGTACACAGGGCGGCTTGCCCCGAACAGATTAGCGATGGCTATGCCGCGCTACTGGATCGTGCCAAGGTGGCTGGGCCCAGCTGGGGCTGGCAAGCCACCAACAGCGCGATCCATCTCTCGCTGGTAGGCTTCTGACAAGCGTCTCATGCTAGCCAGCTTCTTCGCGCCTTCAATCGGCTAAAGGCGGCGTGCCTCCAACGTGTCCGCGTCAGCGTCTTCTGGAATGGGCGCAATCAGGTCTTGCAGCAGCGCGCCAAGCGGGTCATGCGCTCCTCCGCCGGAGGGCTCGCCATGACTAATGATGAGCACCTCGGTGACAGTGCTTCCGTCCCTCTCCGCGCGAGGGAGAGGCTCGTCATAGACCACCACGTTAGTGGGGAACGCGTCGAGCGACACGGTGTCGGAGTTGACCAGCATCGGGTCGGTGGAGCCTACAGACTCCAAGTCCATGGCAGGCTCGCCGGCGACGTGGAGTTGGTCGAGGAGGCATGCGAGGAGGCTCTCGGGGCCGCCCGGGCCTGCGTCGGATGCAGGTTCGTCGAAGATGCGAACCTCGCCGACAAGTTCGGCGAGGCGGCTAGCTGCACAGGCGATCTCAATGCCGTGCAGCGCGCCGGTGCAAACTCCGTCTGGCGTGCCTGGCTGACTGCGCTCGCTAGGGAGGAAAATGGTCCCCGTCCAGAACAGGTCTCCGGATGACGGTGCACCAGGCCCCACGGTGGGCGCCAAATGTCGGGGGTTGGGTGCAACATATGCCAAAGGATGTCTTATCATGGTGGGGGCGAGTAGAACATCGCCGGTGCCTGGAAACAGGATGAGGCATAGACATGCACGCCGGCGAATCTTACCCAGCTTCAGGGCTCTCCGGGGAGATAATATCCCTACTGCTGCTCTGCGGGGTCTCCGCATGATCACTATGGCAAAGTGTTTACACGATTGCTCCTAGAGCTGTTTCCTGGAGGTAGGAGAGGGCAAGGCTAGCTCTCTCCCTATATGATCTGGTCTAGAGCTAATGGTTTCCAACCCTTTGCATGGGTGCCCTGGGGGGTTTATATAGGCCTACCCCCTAGGGGTACAATGGTAATCTGGCTGGATGCGGGCCCAACCATCAGTGTCTCCGGCCTCCGTCTTCTCCGCCGACTGCTGGGGCCCGCTGACTGGTGGGCCCTGCCGACTGGCTAGGTACGGAGCCGACAGGCCGCGCCCGCCGCGGGCGGGTCTTGCCGGCTGCTGATTACTGTAGCCGTGCTTCTAATGACGCGGGCTTGGTCATGGAGTCGTGGCAACAGCCTCGCCGCCTGGCGGGCGATCAATATTGCCATTCTCCGTCACATCTGATTAATGGCGCGTGGGCCCCGGGGTAGGATCTGGCCGACACTCAGGGGCCGACGCCCAACGGGTCCGACTGGGGTGCACTTGCCGTCTCCTAGGGTCCCACTGGCTGGTGGGACCCGGCGCCGCAGGGTCGTACAGACAAGCCATCGTGGGCGCAGGATTCGGTCCTTTGGTGCTGATGTCAGGGCCGGCACGGCAACAGTGCCACGCCGCACGGAGATCTTCCCGGGTACGGCGTACTGTAGCCATGCCTGCCCCTGGTAAGGGGTGGGAGTGGGCTTGACTGTAGCCACTCCCTGTCCCGTCCCTCTTGATGAGGGCATGGGGTTTGTTGGAGTCGCGGGCCGACTCCCCAAAGCCGGCTTCTCTGGAAGTCGCCAGTCAGTAGTCGGCTTATCCTGAAGTCGTCCCCGGGACTCGGCCGCGAGTGGGCAGTCGGCTGCCTTGCCGCCGACTTCTCAAAAGGCAGCTCTTTATCCTGGGGTCTTGAGGGGCGTACCCTGCCCCGATGTCTTGAAAGGTTCTGGGGCTCAGGTTAGCCTACCCGTGGCCCATTGCTCCGACACTAGACAAACAAAAGGGATAAAACAAATTGAAATAAAAAAATATTATATAGGCATATAATATACCAAAAATTTCAGAAAAACATTTTCTACAACCTGAACATTTTCTTAAATTAAATAAAATTCACACAAATTCAGATAAAGCAAAGAGTGCTACTGGTCTATTAAAATCCAATAAAAATCATTTTCAAAATACCAAAATGATTTCAAATTATTTTTTCTCCAATTCTCTGATGTAGGGAATCATGTTACCCTATTTTCCATATATTTTATTTTTGGAGAAAAATAATTTGAATAAAACTCAAACAACTCCAAATTGAAAATAAATTCAAAAGAACTTTGAATTTAATTCTTTGAAACTCCCAACTGATATTTCATATAATTTGAAGAAGTCATTTTATCTCCTCTCGTGAAAATCATTGAGTTGCTTAAAGTTTCAGAACTAGAAATATTTTCCAAACGAAATTCCAATATTTTCAACACCCCTTGTCATTTAAATAAATGGAAGAAGTCATGTCATCTTCTCTCCAGGGTTTCGTGATGAAAAGAATTTGAATTTCACGGGGATCAAAATGCAAAAGGTGAAAGTTTGGGAAAGTCCTGTTATTCCCTCTCATTTAACTTTCAAAAAGTTTCGAATTTCACTCAATCAATCACACAACAATCAAACAATAAATCAATCTATCTATTTATTTTAACATTCCAAAATTTAGAATTTTGGGATGTTACAAACCTACCACCCTTAAAATGAATCTCGTCCTCGAGATTCAGAGAGGCTAGCAAGAAAAGGTTAGGGTTGGGGTCTTCTCAAAACCCATAGATCATCACAGGGGTCTGGGGTGCTACCACCCTTAGAAGCATGGTTACTGTTCCATCAAAACTCATATACTCCATCCTTATTCTTGACAGTGTCGGTCTTCTCAGATCCTCGAGAAAATTCCTTCTCTGAGCTCTTCCGGTAGTGGCATAACCTTTTCCTCAATTCTTCTGTCCTTTCCTCTTGGTAAGGTTATTCCGAGATTGGGTGTTCTTAGCTGACGGGTCTGGCGCCAAAACTAAACAACTATCGATATCTCATGGTGGTCAACAATTTATGGTTTCTCCTGCAGGAAATGGGTCTGGGTTGAACCTCACCGTATAACCTACAGTTGGCAACAACTGCCGTGTACAAGGGAAAAATACCTATACCATTCTAAGATTAAACAGGGTTTTGATCGTCGTCTCTTTACTATATGTAAGTCACTCAGATTTACCATCCCACATAGCAAGGCGAATAATAAGAGTAAGTCGATATGGTGATCAACCCATCCCGCACCCAAATCATTACCTTGTATACGATTTAGCGAATCTCGCATTCTAACACTCGGTCATCCTCACAAGCATTGCAGAATTTCTCTTGTCCACGAACTGCGTTCGGAATAATCCATTGATTCTGCAAGCCAAACAAACATCTATCGTTCCTTCACAACTCTCAGGTTTTGTGTTACTCCTATAAAATTGTTTGCCGATAAACGTCGTATCTTCCTCCAGGGTTTTTTCCTTCAGCAAGAATGTGCTTGCTTCTTGGCAGGTCTTGGGGCATGTGGGTTATGGCCCATCTCATCACTTGTAGTCCTTGAACTTCTCATCGGGCAACTGATCATTATTCCAACTTCCAACTTCCTAGTATTCTTAAATCCATCCAATTGTACTGTCTTCCTTCCTTCTATTGGCACCAAACTAGGACATGATTACTCAGACTCATCATGGAGTTTCCATTGATCCATATTTCCGACATCATACCTCCTTTATATCCAATAGTAATTTATCTCTTCATCCTCGTGGGATATCCCTCATACCGAGATAAAAACTTATACTTATGAAGTCCATATTCCACTTCGTGGAACACCATTATCCTTTCCAGGGTCAAGCGTCCTTACAAGGGAATATTGGCCATCTCTGCATGGCACTTCTTCAACTGGGAAACGTGAAACACATCTTGAACTCCTGACAGTCCTTCGGGTGACTCCAACTTGTTGGCCACTTCTCCCATACGCTCCAAAACTCGGTATGGTCCTACAAATCTCGGGGCTAACTTTCCCTTAACTACAAATCGTTTAACTCCTCGCAGAGGGGTCACACGAAGACATGCTCTATCTCCAATTTCATAGACTACCTCCTTGCGTTTTTTAGTCTGCATAACTCTTCTGCCTGGACTGAGCTACCTTCAGTCTATCTCGAATCAACTTAACATTCTCTTCTGACTCCTTGATCACATTTGGTCCAAAAAACTGACGGTCTCCAACTTCATCCCACATACTCTTGGGGCATCACACATATCGAGACAAAACTCGTATTCATTTTGTCCAAAATCCACTTAGTGGAGTATCCTTATCTTTTCCAGGGGTCAAGGGTTCTTACGGGGTACTACCACCCTTAAAATGCACAAATCTTCCATAGACCATATTTCTCATATCCTCAAAAATGGTCAAAATTCTTCTTCATAGGGTAACAACTCATAAAATCCATATCAGTACCAATGATGCTACTTTATTCATTCTCAAATGATTACTATCTCTTGCTCCTCCATTACATGTCTCAACTCAACACCTCAATATAAAAAAAATGTTCTCACTTCTACTACTCCATGTCTTTTGTTGCAAACTCAACTATCTAGCAAAAGTTTCCTTCTCCTTGGGGCATTCTCTGGCAAAGTGCCCTGCTCCATTACCACTTAAACATATTACTTCTGACAAGTATCGAGGTTTCCTTTTTGGGCAACTGTTGAGGTAATGCCCTGACTCGTTGCACCTGTAACAGGTGATATGACTCAGGTCCTTCCTGGTATCCAATCTACTTCTCTTCCTGGACCTTTCCGTTCCAATCATGGATTCTATTTCTTGTGGGTCGTTGTAACGCCCTCAATGCGGCTATATCTCCCACGTGTCGAAGCACGACTTAGAGGCATAACCGCATTGAAAGCAATGTCGCAAGTGAGGTAATCTTCACACAACCCATGTAATACATAAGGGGAAGAGATACATAGTTGGCTTACAATCGCCACTTCACACAATTACATGAATAAAGCATTACATCATCCAGATACAATCAAAGGTCCGACTACGGAACCAAAATAAAAGAAGAACCCCAAATGCGACAAAGGTCCCCGATCGACCCCAACTGGGCTCAACTACTGATCAACTAGAACGAAACAACACAAAGGGCAAGATCTTCATCGAGCTCCTCCTTGAGCTTGGTTGCGTCACCTGTTCGGTAACATGGGCACCTGCAAACTGGTTTTGGAAGTATCTGTGAGCCACGGGGACTCAGCAATCTCGCACCCGCGAGATCAAGACTATTTAAGCTTATAGGAAGGATGGAGTAATGAGGTGGAGCTGCAGCAAGCGACTAGCATATATGGTGGCTACAATCGCAAAAGAGAGCGAGAAGAGAGGGCAAAGCACGGTCGATAAAAGTATGATCAAGAAGTGATCCTATAGCAACCTACGTCAAGCATAACTCCAACACCGTGTTCACTTCCCGGACTCCGCCGAGAAGAGACCATCACGGTTACACACGCGGTTGATGTATTTTAATTAAGGTCAACTTCGGGTTTTCTACAACCGGACGTTAACAAATTCCTATCTGCCCATAACCGCGGGCACGGCTTTCGAAAGATAATACCCTGCAGGGGTGTCCCAACTTAGCCCATGACAAGCTCTCACGGTCAACGTTGTTGACCTCCACCCGAGACGTTCCGATCAGACTCGGTATCCCGGTACAACAAGACATTTCGACAGGGTAAAACTAAACCAGCAACACCGCCCGAATGTGCCGACAAATCCTGATAGGAGCTGCACATATCTCTTTCTCAGGGCACACTCAGATGAGAAATCCGTACAACTAAAACCAAACCTCGAGTTTCCCCGAGGGGGCGCTGCACAGGGCTCTAGTTCGGACCAACACTCAGGGGAGCACTGGCCCGGGGGGGGGGTTAAAAAAATGATGACCCTTGAGTCTGCAGAACCCAAGGGAAAGAAAAGGCTAGGTGGCAAATGGTAAAACCAATGTTGGGCATTGCTGGAGAAGCTTTACTTAAGGCGAACTGTCAAGGGGTTCCCATTATAGCCCAACCGTGTAAGGAACGCAAAATCTGGGAACATAACACCGATATGACGGAAACTAGGGCGGCAAGAGTGGAACAAAACACCAGGCATAAGGCCGAGCCTTCCACCCTTTACCAAGTATATAGATGCATTAATTAAATAAGATATATTGTGATATCCCAACAAGTAAACATGTTCCAACAAGGAACAACATCTCCATGTTCCAACAAGGAACAAACTTCAATCTTCACCTGCAACTAACAACGCTATAAGAGGGGCTGAGCAAAGCGGTAACATAGCCAATCAACGGTTTGCTAGGACATGGTGGGTTAGAGGTTTGACATGGCAATTTGGGAGGCTGACAAGCAAATGGTAGGCATCGTAGCATTGGCATAGCAAGAGCGAGCAAACTAGCATAGCAAAGATAGTAGTGATTTCGAGGGTATGATCATCTTGCCTGCACAGTTGTCAGAGTTGGCTGGATCCTCACAAGCAAACTCAACGGGCTCCTCGGTAGCGAACTCGTCTCCCGGCTCTACCCAACAAGACAAACAAGCAACAAGGATACAATCAACCACGGGCAAGACCAAGCAATATGATGAAATGACGATATGCTATGCGGGATGCGATGCGGGATGCAAAATGCAAGATATGACAGGAAATGCATGAACCTGGCATCAACTTGGAAAACCAAGTGTGCCACTGGATAGAGGGGATGAAATCGCTTGAAAACGATATAAAGATCATTGGAATCGGAGCTACGGTTTGGAAATGGCAAGCGTTTTAAGATATGACACCGGTATGCGATTTACAGCAAGTAGGCATCTAAATGCAACGAAATGAACATACTACAGCCACCAAACATGAAAACAAAATACATGGCAGTGAAGTACACAAGATGGTTGACAAAACACTAGCACTGAGCCACGGCCAATTCATCCATTAAGAGGTTCAAACAAGCATGGCTAAAACGCAAATGCAAAACAGATTCCAGACTTAGTGAAATTAACACTAGTCTGAAATTTCAGATCACGATGCTCTCTTCGGAGCAGCAAAACAACATGATAGAAAACCTGAACATGACAAGTAAGAACATGGCATGGAGATACTCAACAAGCTTAACAAAACACCCAAAGTGACCTGGGGCCAAAAGGGTTCACAAAATACTCTACCGAGCTCACGAACATAGCTCGAACACAATCAGTTTTCAGACTTAGTGAAAACTGAGACATGCTGAAATTAAACTCACAAAGGCATGTAAACGAGCTCGATGCACTCACTACGGTGCAAGTCATGGCAAGGAAAGCATATAACCAGCAAGAAGGCACAATGTGCTAGCTACACATGGCAAGAACGAAGGCATAGCATGCATGGAACACTAACGGTAGCATCGGCAAAATCGCAAACAAGTTGACGATCTGCCCAGATTAACAACGAAGCAAAAGTTGAGCTCGATTGAGTCAACCTAGAGCACTCCACATATGCCAACAAAGACATGGATGGATAGAGCATAACATAAGTATCAAAACTCCCTTACTGATCATCCTCAAAAGAGGCACGGATCACTAGGAAACAAGCTGGACATATAGCATCATGAACTAAAATATCCCAGACTTAGTGAAAATCACCAAGTCTCTGAAATCAGCAATCTCAGGTACCTCTCTTCGCAAGCTTGCACAAGACAACACACACATCCTAAAAATGCATGGGTGACACCTCTGGAAAGAAGACAAAATGCTTAACAATTCATCCCAAAGGAGCACAGGCATATCATGCACGAATTAAACATGGCAAAAATGACAAAAGTGCATGATGAACTAACGGATCTGCAATTTAACTCACGAAGCCTCCTTCTAACAGCATTTTGGGCATCAAGATGACCTCAAATGCAAATGATGCAATGGAATGAAATGATGTACATGTCGAGGCGAAGATTTTGATATATCATATGCCCAAAACGGAGCTACGGTTGCGGAGATACAAGCAGTCAAAGATAGCACGAAAATTAGGGTTTCGGGGGAGAGAGGTCAACCGAATCCAAAACTGGATCTGGATCTGGCGGGACGGATCCCGAGGTGGCGCCGGAGTTCACTGTTCGCCGGAGAGGAAAGGGACGCCGGGCTCCGGGAGGTCGCCGGAGAGGGGGCCGGGCGTGGAGGAGGCGGTGGCCGGCGACGAGACGGCGAGGGGCGGCGCGGCCGGGGTCGCCGTGGCCGCGGGCGCCCGACGCGAAGGGCGGCGGGGCGCGGCTCGCGCGCCGGCAAGGTGCGGCGGCCGCCGGCCGGAGAAGGTGGCCGCGGACGGCGCCGGAGAGGGAGGAAGACAGGCGGCGGCGGCGATGCGAAATGGGCTCGCGGGGGCTCCCCGTGGGCCTGGCGGGCCCAGTGGCGGCGATGTGGGCGCGGCCCACATGGCGGCGCGTGAGTGGGTGCGACGGCGGGGCGGACAACGTCCGGCGCGGGCGGACACGTCCGGCCCGGCGCGGGGGAAGATGGATCTGTTTCTTTTTTTTTAGGGTTTGGAGGAGGAAGACGAGATCCGAAATGGAGGTGGGTATAAATAGGCATAAGTGGAGCTAGGAGAGTCCAAATGAGGTGCGGTTTTCGCCCACACGATCGTGATCGAACGCTCTAGGACATGGAGCAGAGTTTGGTGGGTTTTGGGCCAAATTTGGGGGGTGTTGGGATGCAACACACACGAGGCCTTTTCGGTCCCTCGGTTAACCGTTGGAGTATCAAACGAAGTCCAAATGACCCGAAACTTGACAGGCGGTCTACCGGTAGTAAACCAAGGCCGCTTGGCAAGTCTCGGTCCAATCCGGAAATGTTTAATCCTCACACAAGAAAGAAAGGTAGAAATGACCACCGGAGGAGAACAAAGCGCCGGATTGCAAAACGGACAACGGGGAAAATGCTCGGATGCCTGAGACGAACACGTATGCAAATGCAATGCGCATGATGACATGATATGCAAAGCATGACACGCAAGCAATGACAAGGCAACAACGGCGAATAACTGAACGACACCTGGCACATCGGTCTCGGGGCGTTACAGTCGTACTCTACTTCTTCTTTCGGGAATTATGCTAGATCCCCATTCAAACAATTTTGGGAGATGTGTCCTTCTTCTCCACACGAACAGCAAGTCTTAGTGCAGGGTTTACTCGGGTCTTCTTTAGGTGTGTCCTCCATCTCTTCCTTCATCACGGTTTCTTCTAAAATTTCCATAAGGGCTCCTTTCTTTACTTCTTTCTTCTGCTGTGCGGTTCTTCGTACCATGGGGTAAATGTGACACTGAGCAGGATAGTGGGTAGTCCCTTCACACAAGAAACAAGTAATCTGCCTAGTTGGGCATTCTTCAACTGGGTGACTTCCTTCACAATTTGGGCATTCATCCTTGTGTTCTTTATGGGTGTGTCCTATTTCTCCACAAATCTTGCATGCACAAGGTTTCTTCCTATACTTTCCAAAAGGCTTCAATTTCTGGGACACGAACCGAGACTTTAGCAAAGTCAACTTAAAATCTTTCCAAGTGGTTACTCCTTGCCATCCATTGATGGTTTGGTACATCCTCCACCAAGTAGCAGCACCTCTTTCAAAGCACCGAAGAGCATGCTGGATCATATCCTTTCCAACTATAGGGTTATTCTTCATGTGATCCTCCATGTTCTGAATCCATTGGTCCGTCTCCAATTGACTCATCGGTCCAGAAAATATAATCTCATCATCATTCATCCTCTATTGGGTCCATGGGTTTGGGGTGAGATAAGAGAGATAGAGAGGGATACACACAATACAAACAAAAGTTTTGAAAAGACATATTTTATTTGTGGCCGTCGGGGAAAACATCAAACAAATGACAGCTCACAAACATCGCATCTAACGTAGGTATATAACAGGGGTTTGGTCTTCTAAATGTCAATAAATCTTTAACGTCTCCAAACTCTTCAAGCCTTGTTCATGCCTCCAATGGCTTCTTTCGATCATGCTTGTCTTTCTCAAGTTCTTTTGTCAGATCAACTCTGTTGACGTGAAGTCTCTCGTGATGTCCTTTAAGGTTCTGGAGTTGCATTCCATAGTTCTGGGTTTCAACCTCCTTGACATGAACCATGCTCCTACTGTCCTTTAGTTCCTGAAGAAAACTTTGATGTCTCAGGGTTTTGCTCCTCTAGCTTGGCTACTTTCAGCTTCTGGGTCCTGAGTTCTTCACGAAACGCTTCCTTATCAAATACTGCTTCCTGCAGGTCCATCTTAACTTCTTGATGTAACACTACAGATCCTGGCGATACACCAGCTAAGGTTAAAACTTCATCTTTTGCTAATAGCTGCTACGTCAGCCTTTTACCATCCAATCCTTCTGAAGAAATGCATGCTTAGCTCAGCTCGGTGACCATAGTATCAATGGTGATGACATCACAGATAACCGTGTTTCTGCCCTTGTCATTGCCATGAGCTATCTTCCATAGTTGATATCTCCTGCCTTAGGGTTTTCTTGACAAAACTTTGAGGTTTTTAACTCTCCATGCTCGGTCTTTCTCCGATACACCTTGATCTCAGGTATTGACGGCTTCCTTAGTCTGCCAAGTTCCATAAGGGGTGCCTTCCTAGGTCATACAAATCTGGAAAATTCTTCAGAGTCTTCAAATTCTCCTAGTCTTTGGAGTCTTCAACCGTTGTAGTTTCCATTATTATAATGTATGGTAAAATCCTCTTCATTCTGAATGGTCTCGGTTGTCCGATATCTCATACTTCTTGGAGTGGTCTCATCAGTCAAATCTTTGTGTGGTCAAAAGGGGAAAGGGGTATGGTCTCATTAAAGGGAATTTTTGAATAAGCTCAGAAGAGAAGAGAGGTAAAAGATCTTTTTGAAAGGGAAAGTTGTAGAGAAAAATCTTTGCTATGGGCTTGCCATTTTCTAGGGTCACGTCCTACAGTCAACATGTGCTCTAATACCATCTTGTAGCGACCTGACCCGAATGGATCAAGTCTCTATGCTTAAGTGTCATCCCTGGATCGGTATGCTAACGCACACAATACTCGAGGATTCATAACAGAGGTAAATCACATGTATAAAGTAACGTAAATACTATTACCTCGATCAAAATAGCGGAAGTAACAAGGTTGTGGATCCCCATCAACACCAACGGCAAAGTTGAGTGTAGAAATTGTAACCCTAACGTATCACTTACTAGTCGTAATATAATCCTGCAACATGAGACGTTACAGCCACAAAGGGTCAGTACATTGAATGTACTGGCAAATTCACACTATAGAGCAATGATGAATAATGGCTATCACTACATGCATATATGGCTGGTGGAAAAGCTCTATGGTTATAAAGTTTTTGCGAAAAGCCAATTTTTTCCTACTGCAAAGGAATACATTTTATTTAACTATCATGGTGGTTGTTAAACATTGAGAATGGTTGACAGCATTCTCAATCCCAATTAAGCATCATCATCAAAACCCAACAATATTTATTTAAAGTAACGTGATGAGATTCACATGATAATCCAGATACTAGATACTCAAGACGTCCATAACCAGGGACATGTCTAATCATGATTAGTTTATACACTCTGCAGAGGTTTGCGCACTTTTCCCCACAAGACTCGATCGCCTTCGTTTGGTTTCTCGCACTACATGGTGTTTGAGAAGACGGATGACCAAGACATAGTCTTTCAGAAGCGCTAGCACCTTATGATGGATAGACCGTTACACCTACTTTCCCCTACATCTGCTAGTCTACCCTGTAAGAGTTCGCACGACTTAATCAACTATGATAGAGCCCATAATAGCTTGTGGCTGCACACGAAAGTTTCTAGTATGAATAATCTCATGATTCCTTTGAGCCTGGGTGGCGGTCCATAAAAAAACAGGCAATCCTGGTCTACCCAGGTGCCTAGACAGGCAATCCTGGAATACCCAGGTGCCTCAATCCACCAGATGTGTGTTTAAGTTGCCACCTTAAGTAAACCATTAATTAACAATCTCACATCTGTCATGAATACTCTCAAAACCCAATCCACGTCTACTAGCATAGCATAGCAATAGTAAGCAAACGTAGAAGTAACTCCCAAGGTTTGATAATAAATAGGTAATAGGTACTACCTTAACTACTTCCCATCCCACAATTTAATTAGATCCTAATCATGCAATGTTTGAGGTTTGATCTAATGCAATAAAAACTGGGTATGAAAGGGATATGATCAAAGTGTGAACTTGCCTGCAATGTTGATGAAGATGATTCGCACTCAAAAATCTTGATAGCTCTACTCGTCACACTCCGGTCAATCTATCGTAAGCAAGCAATGGTAACCACACATAAGCAATCACTCAAAAGATCAGAAAGAACGAAGAAGACGATTCGGAAAACATCAAAACCAAGAAAATAACTCTTGCCATATAAAACAATTTCTAACAGCACCAAAATTATGTGAATTTGGCCTTACAGAAAGTTTAGGTCAAGAGCTTCGATTTGCAAAAAGAATCAACTGAAACGGAGCTACGAAACTCAAGTTATGATCAAACGAAGTTTGAATTCAAATCTGACCTAATTCAAATTTTAAACTTTTCAAAAACATGTTTGAGTTGGATTAGTGGATAGAGGAGATCATAACGAAGACGTGGGCGTTGGTTTCGTTGGATTTGGATAAACGAGCAAAAAGTTGTGATGGATTCAAGATTAGGGACTAAACTGTGAAGAAACTAATTACATATGGGTCCCTGGCCGAGATTAAACAGAAAAGGAAAAACCTATCTAATGAACGTTCTCTACAGAGGCATATTCGAAGAAAACCGTTCACTAAAGAGGCCTAACTGGTGAACGCTCGCAAAATAAACTAAACTAAATAATAAACCATTTTTTTAGAAAACCGAAGTAAACCTAAACCCTAAAAAAAACCGGACCAGGCGGTTTATACCGGTTCGGGTCGACGGCGGCGGATGGCAGCAGCGACTCCGGCGTCGAGGCGAACGGCGGCCGCGGCGGCTTCGGCCTCGGGCGGCGGGGCAGACGGCGGACGGCGGTGGAGCTCCGGCGGAGGGCGCGGTGGCGCGGATCGGGCGATGCGGGGCAGCGGCGAGGCGAGCAGGCGGCGGTGCGGCTAAGGGCGGTGGCGGCGGCTATCTGCAGCAGCGGCGGCGGGGCAGATGCGGGAGGGCGGCGGCGCGACGCGAGAGAGAGAGGCGGCAGTGGGCGCGGCTTTATAGGAGGGAGGAGGCGGTGGTGGCGTGGAAAAGGGGCAAAGCGAGGCGGCGGCGGAGTCCTGGCGGCGTACGACGCCAGCGATGGCGTGCGGCTGCGGGAGTCCGTCCCAAGCTCGGGGACGAGCGGGGTGCGGCGCTGGGCTGGGCCGTGGCCTGGCGACTAGCTGGGCCGGCCCAGTTCGGTCGGCCCGAGAATTTTTTTAATTAAAGAATTTTTTTCCTGACAAACAAAAGGGATAAAAAAATTGAAATAAGAATATATTATATAGGCATATAATATACCAAAAATTTTAGAAAAACATTTTCTACAACCTGAACATTTTCTTAAAATTAAATAAAATTCACACAAATTCAGATAAAGCAAAGAGTGCTACTGGTCTATTAAAATCCAATAAAAATCATTTTCAAAATACCAAAATGATTTCAAATTAATTTTTCTTCAATTTTCTGATGTAGGGAATCATATTACCCTATTTTCCATATATTTTATTTTTGGAGAAAAATAATTTGAATAAAAATCAAATAACTCCAAATTTGAAAATAAATTCAAAAGAACTTTAAATTTAATTTTTTGGAACTCCCAACTCATATTTCATATAATTTGAAGAAGTCATTTTATCTCCTCTCGTGAAAATCATTGAGTTGCTTAAAGTTTCAGAACTGGAAATATTTTCCAAACGAAACTCCAATATTTTCAACACCCCTTGTCATTTAAATAAATGGAAGAAGTCATGTTATCTTCTCTCCAGGGTTTCGTGATGAAAAGAATTTGAATTTCACGGGGATCAAAATGCAGAAGGTGAAAGTTTGGGAAAGTTCTTTTATTCCCTCTCATTTAACTTTCAAAAAGTTTCGAATTTACTCAATCAATCACACAACAATTAAACAATAAATCAATCTATCTATTTATTTTAACATTCCAAAATTTAGAATTTTGGGATGTTACAGCCGGCTACACGCGCGTGCTGTAAATTAGCGCGCCTGCTGGACCTGCTTGCGTGCGCCATATTTTGCTGCGGCTGCTGGAGCAAGCGCCTTGCTGTGTGCAAAAAACGTTGTTTCCATGTTGTAAAAAGGTTTTAGTGCGTCATGCGGTTGCGCGTCTGTTGGAAATGCTCTTATGCAATTGTACGAAGACTTTTAGATGTGGAGTCATAAAAGTATTACTCCCTCCGCTCTCGTGTATTATGCCCAGCGTTGCGACCTAGACATACAACGATACGGCGAGAGAAAAGCTCGAACAATTTATTTCAGCCAATACGTCCGCTTATAATCGCGTGTAATCCTCCATAATTTGTGTAGTTATTGCTGGGAGAGGAAACGATACCCAATCGCTCACGTCAATCACCATGGGCTCTTTGCATGTACTCCCAACAGAACTGCCCAACCACACGGAAGAAACTAGCGCATGCATTGCTAGCATGCTATTCAATAACACGAATTAATCAAGCCATTAACTCCTAATCGGGTCTAAAGTTGGAATAGTTTTGGAACAAATAGATTTTCGTAGTGATCCCTACACACCGGACCGGAGGGAGTATGGTTAATTTCTTATGGAAACTTAATGTCGTTGACATAGAGGCAACTCTGTCACATGGTTTGTTCTCATGTTGACACTATTTGTGCACCTTTGGCACATGTCTGTTGCCACTCTGTTATCGAGGATCATGGTAATTTCGTTTGGAAGTGGACATCTAGCCAATGTTATATTGTTGAGCCTGCATACCAATATCATATTTTGTAGATTTGCATCTGAGCCAATGTCATATTGTCAATCGCTTATATTGAGAATCGAAATTCCGCCGAAAGACAATCTTGGTTGGCAATCCAAGGAAAATGCCTCACTACGGATAATCTTGCGAAGAGGAAGTGGCCTCGTAATCCAATTTTGACTCTTTGCAACCTCGGCACTAAATATGTGGTCCATTGTTTTCACACAATGACCTTTCTTTGTTGAAATTTTGGTTCCAATTTAGCCTAAGACCATCCCATAATCTGCAGTGGTGGTGGGTGCTGGAACTGGATCAGGTTAGGAAACAACACCGTACGTGTTTTTAGTCCCTCGTGATGATGATTTGGTGGCGTGTTTGGCAGGAATGTAATTGCAGTGTATTCAACCAATAGGGTGCTACTTTCAAGTGCATCTGTTATAAAATTTTGGATGATCTCCAGGCTTGGCTTAATGTTGGGTCAAAGCTGTGAAATAATTTGGCGCGTAGTTGCCATGTGCTTGGTGGTATTAGCATTTTATTGTCTTCTATTCTCTGTTACTCCCTTCAAGACAAATTATTTGTCCTTACAATGGATGTATCTAAGCGCATTTCAGTGCTAGATACATCCTTTTGAGTGACAAGTAATTTGGGTCGGAGGGAGTACTGTTGTTTGTATGTATATGTTCCTTACGAGTTTCAAGATTGCCCATGAAGAAATATTTTATCTGAACCCGTCCATTCATTAAGGGTACATTTGACCATACATAATATTCTAATTATAGCAACTACTTGTAAAAAGGACGTTTAAATGATTCTTAACCTCTCTTTTCAATCAGAATTAACTAATACTGGTCTGAATAAGGCAAAGATTGATAAAAAAACCAGTCTCCACCTAATTAGAGGTGAGTAGCAACCACATCCCCGTCGCATGAAGGAAGTGATGCTAGCTTTTACATATGCCACAAGAATTAATACGAGTTTAATTTTATGGTAATTAAATAAGCAACAAGTGACTTATATACTATGATCTTTATGGTATAAATGAGACACGTACGAGAAGGCAAACCGCGAGATGGTCATCGCTGGTGGATGGGAGTATGGCGGATATCTGAAGTAGGGGGAGAAGATGCTTTGAGATAAATGCTAAACACATCTGTATTCTGGATAGGGCCTCATGTGATGGGAGAAGAGACCTGTTCAGCAAGTCTCAATGATATTTTTCATGCTGAAACTGTGCAATGATAAAAACCAAAAGTAACAAAAAATATTGTGTTTTTACACACATGAATATCCAGTTTATATACTTTTTGTGATAGAGACAAACGTCTATTAACTAACAGCATCTGCAACGTTGAGCCGTAAATATGCTCTGGCATCCCTCTGCGGATAGGGGGATCAGTCCACAGACACTGATGTGGGAGGCGACCATCCAACGTTGCCCACATATATCCCATCCCACATTTTTAGCCCGCACACTCAAATAGCCGCATATATATAGTCTACAATAGTTTGAATGTTCAAATGTAGCGGTAGCTAGTTCTACTTAAATAAGTTCAAATATTACACTCAAACATTGTTGTCCCCTTTAATCGTCCACAGATGTTCAATTAGATATTCCTTGAGTTGCACATGAACTGCTTGATGCCAGATTTGTTGATTCATTTGAAAAAACTCTTAAATGTGGCCGAATTCTGATCAGGAAGTTCGACATGATCACCCATGTTCTCAAATTCAAGAGTTGCGACAGCATCCTCACCCCCATCCTCCACGATCATGTTATGCATAATCACACAACATGTCATCACCTCCCACAAGGTCTCCACATCCCATTGTTTAGCTGATCCACGAAAAATTGCAAAACATGCCTACAGAACTCCAAAGGCACTCTCAAAATCCTTTCTAGCTGCTTCTTGTCTTGGGGCAAAGTGAGACTTTCTCTAGCCAACTGGGTTAGAGATGGTGACAAAGGTAGCCCATGGAGAATATATACCATTAACCAGATAGTAACCCATGTTGTACTCATTCCCATGGACTGTGCAGTGGCAAGGAGGAGATTTTCCTTCAGTCAGCCTCACAAACAATGATGATCGTTGCAGCACATTGATGTCATTGTGAGACCCGGCCATGACAAAAAAAGCATGCCAAATCTAAAGATCATGCGACCCAACAACCTCAAGAATGATGGTGGGCTTCTTAACATGGCCCTGATATTGCCCTTGTAGAGCTTTTTGGACAGTTCTATCATTTCCAATGCGTACAATCAAGAGATCCGAGCAAACCTAGCTGTCGGTGTCAAAACCGGCAGACCTCGGGGTAGGGGGTCCCGAAATGTGGATCTCGAATCGGTGATAATAGGGACGAAAGAGACAGGTGTTCACCCAGGTTCGGGCCCTCTCGAAGAGGTAATACCCTATGTACTGCTTTGATTATATTGATGAGGATGCATCGAGTACAAGCTTGATCTACCTTGAGATCATCAGGAGAGATCTTACCCTAAGGCTAGGTGAATGTAATTGTGATTGGATTCCCTCTACAGACTAAACACCCTGAATTATATACATGCTAGGTAGGGCACCTAGGGTTACATGGTTGGTAGTCGGCAGGAGATGCCTTGGAGTATACGCCAAGTCTTCGGTAGATGCAGTCTTGATCACGTCCAGGCGTGTAGCTTCCGGAGTCCATCCGAACAAGAATGAGGGCCTACAGGCCCAACCTGAGGACTATGGGCCGACTAGGTTGGCACCCCCTAGTCCAGGACACTGTCAGTACCCCCTGAACTGATCTTCTACGTTGGGGACGACCTCTTCGATTTTAATAACTTTGGATCCAAAGTCCTTGGCATGACAGAAGAGTTCCCTTTTTGGTAATTTGAAATACTCTCCTTTATTCAAAGCCACCATAGACCACTCCTCGAAGGAATGCGTCTCTTGATCAGGACCCAACCAAACTCACTCTTCGTCTGAAGACAAGAGGTTACTTAGCCTTGAAGGCATGCCGCGTAGGTGTAAACAGTGCCTCTAGCTTGACAACTTTATCGAAGCGACACTACCCATGAATGGGCGGGCAGTTACTACTCACCAGAATTACGGCCCCAGGAAATCCTCGTATTGGCACGTCCCATCTAAACGGAGATCATGCATTCTTTATAAGGGATATCATTAAGATTTTGTTTTTCCCTATATGCATAACAACATATTTTTATGGGTAGTGGTGATTTCATCAGCGCGGCTTGATGAACTCTTGGTCTTTTAGTTAGCCTATATAAGAGCAAAGGGATAGAGACACTCGCCTTCCTCCATGCATATTGTCTCTTGAGCTCCAGCACCCAGATCAAATCCCGAACTCATCTTTCTCCCTCGGCGCTTCCCCAGCTCCATCCCCCGCAATAGTAGAGAATACCCTCAAGGGACACTAGGCTAGCTCCTCCGTTACAGAGGGCACCATCTTGTAGCTGCGCATCACGGGGTATATCCCCACTAAGGTTAGCACTCGAGTGTCTGATCCACACCAGTGTGTACCCACTCCCCATCCTTGGGAGAGGGTTGTGTTCATTCCCTACCTCATCAGAGGTCTGGGTTCCCGCTTGTCGGGGATATACCCCGCGGTATGATCCGGCCGGAGATATGACCCGGCTGGGACTTGGTATTTCATTAGTATGACCCGGAGCCGGAAGATTGTTTAAGCCAGAAGTTAAGCTGGCAGATTGTAAGGTGACAGATTGTTTACTGTAAGCCGCAGACTATTTAAGCCAGATGTTAAGCTGGCAGATTGTAAGCCGGCAGATTGTTTACTGTAAGCCGGCAGATTGTTTAAGCCAGACAGTTAAGCATGGCAGTTAAGCCAGACAGTTAAGAAGCCCAAGACGTTAAGAAGCTAATGGAGAGAAGCCCATGGAGAGGAGCCCGTGAAGAGAAATTAGAATAGTTAAGTCTTAAGTCCGAGTTGGACTCTACATGTAAACCGCCCCTTCAGCTTATATAAGGAGGGGCAGGGCACCCCAAGAGGGAGAAGAAAATAATCTTTAGGGCTAGACACAAGTAAAGGGGAGCCGGCTTATGCGGCGTCTCCCTCATGAGCATAATGAGACCTAGCCACAAACAGCATGTAGGGCTATTACCGGATGATGTTTTCCGGGACCCGAATCTATCTAAACCCTTGTCTTGCGTTGCGTCTCTCGATTCTGATCAACCCCTCTCAAGCTACTACATATATGCATTGGCCTCACGTCTAAGTCCTCACACTAGGACATCTGCCATGACAATTCCACGATAGTTGGCGCCCACCATGGGGCGCGTGCACGGTGGTGTTGAGTTCTTGGAGGGATCTTCCCAAGGGATTGAGAAGTTTTGCAATTTTCAGTAGCTACCCCACGTCTCGAGAAATATCATCCGATGAAGAAAAGGCTGCAACAGAAAGGTCTACATCATCAAAGAGCAGTCGAAAACAGCATGTTCAGATTCAATCTAGGCGGGTCAGGATTCTGCAAGCTGACCGGATCAAGACTGTCCCACGGGTTGCCGGGTCGAGACTGCCCGCACCTCGCCGGATCAAGATTGTCTAGAACCTGCCTGCACTTCTATTTTCCTCAACTCGGATTCGATTCAGACAATCAAAATATGGAAAGAAGAAGGTTGACTCGGCGAAATAAAAGAAGTCCCAGGCAGTCAAGACAGGAAGTGGAGAGGCCCTGATTCTGTCTTCGCTTTCGAGCGACCGGGGGCTCTCCGCATCGGCCGTGGCCAAACCTCCACCGCGTCTCTGTCTCCGGTGAGACAAGCGCCCGCCGTCCGAGCCACGCCCCGGGTCGCCCCTGCCGGGCGTTGAAGCCGCCAGCCCGCGTGAAGCCGTACCTGTTGTTCGTTAAGCTGCCCCGATGACTTGCCTCAGCTGAGATGCTGGCCTACGGCAATACTAAGATGCCCCGGACTCAACTTCGCCCTTAAATCGCCACCGCCTTGGGCCCGACCCTGAGTCGCCGCCTCGAGGTTGCCGTTACCATGAGCCGCCGCTGCAGAGAGTTGCAGCCTGAGCTGGCCATCTTCAAAACGCCGGATTCTGCTATTTTCACCGCTCAAAAACCAGTACTAGATCACCAACTACTAGTACTAGCATTTCATTGTTTGAAGACTGCATGCTCTTACCCGGAAGCGGACATCTCCGTGGACTCGTGTTCCATCGCTGACCCGCCCGCCGGCTTTGCGTAAGCCGCAGCGCTGGGCCACCCTTGCTGCAAGTCGTCCCATCCATGCTCTGAGGAATTGAGGAGCTCGCGATCATTAAAGAGAAAAAGTCAGTCTCGATGGAGGTCCCAGCCCGTGTGTGTTTCAGAGTTCGTAGTCAACCAAAATCGCTGCTAGTCCGTGACCTGCCTCGCGTGCATCAGTTCCAAGGCACCGACCTCAAGCCGCCTAGCCTCTCCTGCTGACTCACCGCATCTCCGTTCACAGCTGACCGCGCCGGACTGGTTTACCTTGGTCTGAAGTAGCCATTTCTACCGCGAGTCGCCGTTGCCGTGGCCTGAATGTGCCATCACATTTTGCCTCGGCCTCGTGCCGCTTTCACCACAGACTGTCTGGCCGGCTAAACCATTGATCTCTGCACTGAGTCGCCACGGTGTTGTGGCCGATGCCGCTGAGAGCCGTCTCTTTATGAGTCGCCCGACGCCTCTCGGCTACAGGTGCGCTCAACCTCCGGCGTTCTACCTATGTGTCAGGCTGCCATCACCGCGTTACCGAGTCGTCGGTCGCACAGTGATTTACTTCACTTCCGACCCGCCGCTGCCACCATACCTCACCGGCATTGTCTAAGAGTCGGCCTCGCCTCACGGCTGGTTTGTTCCCTCTGCTTCATGGCCGGGTCACCTGCGGTGGTCATCTACGAGTCACAAGTTGATGCAGGTCGCAAGTAGCTTGTGCTTCAAACAACCGGCCGTACTTTGCAATCCGCACCAATTTCAAGTCCCTGCCTCGCCGACCTCTGCCTGCGCCGCTGGCGAGTTACCTTGAGCCTCTACTATGGCCGCCTCAAGTGGCCACTGCCCACCTCGAGCAAACCTTGTTGCTATAGTTTCATGGCCGGCTTCCGCTGTCGGTTCTTGCGCCGCAAGTCGCTATTCGGCCTCCAAGCCGCGGGGTCTCCACTGTGGATGAGTCGCCACCTCCGCCGAGGCTCAACGCGCCTTGAGACGCCGTTGCCGGCAATTCCACTATGATCTCGTCAAACTGTGATTCAGTATCAAATCGCCATCCACACTGCGAACCGCCTCGGCCTCCACTCGCGGGCTACCAGCAACAGCGCAGGCCGCCCTCTATGCCGTGTTTTCTCCTTTGCCTCGCCCTCATGCCACCACTGATAAGGCCTCGAGCAGTGACCTCTGTGGCCTAAGCCGCCACCTCCGCCGGATTCCCAATCCGTCGGCCTTCGACTCATTCTATTGCCGAGGTCGCTGTGCCGCCTTCAGCTACAAATCGTCGTGCATTGAGCCGCCTCCACTATGTGCTACCTCGGCCAAAGTCTCGCCTCCACTACCATGGTTTGAGCCGGCCGTTGAGTCGCCGCTGCGCCAAGACACCACCGGCGTCCGCTCTAATCAATCCGCCTAAGCTACAACAGCGCGGAGCCATGCCTTCACTGCCATGGTCCATCCACGCCGGACCAGCCTTGATTCCGCCCACGAGACGAGCTGTTGTCCATGTTTTTAGTTGCAGCAGGAGAGCTGCCACACTGCCGCGCTGCCAAATCACCATCAGCCGTCCCCCGCGCTAAGTCCTCTCTCCCGCGGACGCCGGTGCCCCTCTGCCGCCCCGTTTTGAAGCCACTTCAAGCCGCTCTGCCCGCTTCCGTGGTCAGCCACTGTGCCGGCTCTTCCCCATCGCTTCAGGCCTTGCCCTTGTCCTGGCCTCCTCTAAGACGCCCTGCGCCAGCCAGCAGGTGCTGACCCGGCCGCCCACGACCCTACAGGCTGCTCCCTTCCCATGCACCTGCACTGATTGGAACAACAGAAAAGAAAAGTCAAAGTGGACAAAGTGCTAAAAGAATCAATGGTCAACATGACCCGAAGGGTCCCTTTTTGAGCCGCCCGGTGCCGCCACCTCCACCGCAGCCATGAGAGAGTGGTTAAATTATAGTTGAAATTACTGGAGGTCATCTGTGGACGCTATCTACAACTCATTTTTCGTCCAGACAAATCAGGTGAAAGCTGTCCAATCAATTCTTATTGATACATTTTTATTTTCTTCGAGAACAATTACTCTCGTTTGTGCAATTTCTTATGCAGAACAATGTGTCATTACAAAAGAGGCCATCAAGCTATGGCCCTTGCGTACGTGAGATGGGTAAATGGACAGGGTCAATTTTAACCCAACGAGATTCAACATTTTCCAGCAATCCACTGGTTCATATCACGGTCAAAGTATGGAGAGTCTCAAGCCAGCTCCTCGAGTTATCTTAAGACTTGGGGGCTACAATGACATGACTTAGCAAACATGTTGACATTCAAGACCCTAGGACGATTGAGGGAAAGATAACCCGGTCCCGGAGGTTGCTGCCATATTGATGAAAATTTAAAGGCCGTCAGAAAAATTCCAGTTTAAAATCCGGCTCAAGAGACATCTCTCTCCCATAAAGCTTTGAAGCTCTCAATATCTGGTTTAACATCCGGTTCAAAAAAAAATCCATCTCTCGCAAGTTCGAGTTCTCAGAAAAATTAAAGGGACCAAAGAGAGTCTGTTGCAAAGCACAACTCAAACACAGGTGCCCGCCGAGCACAGCTCAAAATATTGCTTGGGGGCTCTTTGGTTCTAAAGAACAAAGAGTTTTTATAACCCTTGTAATAGGCTTAAAAGCCAGACTTGGAAGCCATGTGTATTCACCTAAAACCCCGGGTTATCCTGCCTTTTTAAGTAAGCCACTCCACCCAGGTAATCCTGGAATGACCCGCCGAACGTTTGACAAGTCAATCTTATGCAGACCCTGAACTTGTCAAAGTTAAAACGATGATTGGTTATGTGAGGTCCATCTTATAAGGTTTGTAAATCGGTTTAACTCAATGGCCTGGCAACCCATGAAAAGCCTCGATTTTCGTCCTAGCAGCCCATGAAAAGCCTCGTTTTGCGTCTGTTTTTATTCGATGGATTTTATTTTTGAGATTTATTTGATGAGGCTTATAAAGCTTTGTGATTATAATTCATCGGTGTTTATTAACCCGACCTGGCTTTTGACTATAAGTCGCCAGGGTATGATGAGAAATTATCCGGTGTTTATTAACCCGGCCTGGCTTTGGACTATAAGTTGCTTGCCAGTGTATGATGAGAAATTATCCGGTGTTTATTAACCCGGCCTGGCTTTCGACTATAAGTCACCAGTATGAGATAATATAATATCCGGTGTTTATTAACCCGGCCTGGCTTTAACAGAGCATTATGTCCTCAAATTGTTGGGTTATCACCCTTACTGCACTGGTTTGATAAGTCGATAGTATGATCAAATATCACAGAAATCGGTTTTCAAACTAGGTTATATTATTCAAATCTTTAATAGCCAAACATGGCTGGATTTTTATTATGGTTATCAATAACCAGTATTATGATTGAGGTTTTCAAAGTCGCTTTAGCGCAATGGATATTATTTTATCAATGGATATGATTTATTCTACAATGGAAGGAATAGTCCCGAGTCGCTGCAGGCTTACGACCCGACAGTTGGGGGCTACATTATTCAAGTTGAAATTACATAAAATATACAAGTACCATTTCACTGCCAGCATGCACCATGGTACTTGGGGGCTAATGCAAAGTCATTTTTTGATCAACTTATTGAAGACCCGACTCATCACATTGTAATGAGCCAGCCCTTGGGGGCTACCAATTGCTTCTATCGAAAATTCATGGTACACAAGCCTCATTTCATTATATTGAATGGTCCACTGCTCAGTTGGTAAAGCACAAAGCTCTTAACCTTGTGGACGTGGGTTCAAGCCCCATGATGGGGGTTACATCACATAATGTTATTTTTGATAAAGTTTATATAAAGTCCCAGCTCGGTATTATCTTACTGAGCCGACCAATGGGGGCTACACATTGCTGTTCAAATCCACATGATCATATCTACAAAGTCCATGCTCATTATTGCATAATGACCCAGCCCTTGGGGGTTATACTAGTTGAAGTTTTTATGAGCATAAGGCAATTTTGAGTCCCAGATTGCTGCAAGCATGACAACCTGACAGTTGGGGCCTATATATGTGGAATACCCAGTTCTGACTAGTGATTAAGATGAACAACATGGATTTCTTCGAAGTGGTAATATTTAAACAAGTCTTAAGTCATCGCTTTGCTCTGCTCAAGACTTGGGGGCTACAGGTAATATGGATATGAAGGAGAGAAATCTTCAAATTTCTTAGTTTTGACCTGGCCTCATCTGTTTATAACCCGACAATTTTGGTAATCATAAATTGGCTAGATTTACATTTTAAGCCGGCTAATGATTAGATGAGTATTTCAAGACCAATATTTTTAAGCATTGGGAGCTGAGTCAAATGAATTAGTCTTCACAATTTTTCTCTCTGAGAAACCAGTGTCAGCAAATTGATTATGAAATTGGCTTATTGACCCAGATTTTCTAGAAGAAGGAAATAACAAGGATTTAAGGATGTTCAGGTGCTGGCTTACAAGAATATTTAAACCAGAGCATAACCTTCTAAAATTGTTCTTGTGTTTTGTTTACAGGATCAGTTTAACATGGATAAATCCAAATTAAACTGGGGGCTGTCGGGGATATACCCTGCGGTATGACCCGGCCGGAGATATGACCCGGCTGGGACTTGGTATTTCATTGGTATGATCCGACAGATTGTTTACTATAAGCCGGCAGATTGTTTAAGCCAGATGTTAAGCTGGAATACTGTAAGCCGGCAGATTGTTTACTGTAAGCCGGCAGACTATTTAAGCCAGATGTTAAGCTGGAAGATTGTAAGCCAGCAGATTGTTTACTGTAAGCCGTTAGATTGTTTAAGCCAGACAATTAAGCATGGCAGTTAAGCCAGACAGTTAAGAATCCCATGGAGAGGAGTCCGTGAAGAGAAGTTAGAATAGTTAAGTCTTAAGTCTGAGTTGGAATCTACATGTAACCCGCCCCTTCAGCTTATATAAGGAGGGGTAGGGCACCCCAAGAGGGAAAAGAAAATAATCTTTAGGGCTAGACACAACTAAAGGGGAGCCGGCTTATGCAGCGTCTCCCTCATGAGCATAATGAGACCTAGCCACAAACAGCATGTAGGGCTATTACCGGATGATGTTTCCCGGGGGCCGAAGCTGTCTAAAGCCTTATCTTGCATTGCGTCTCTCGATTCCGATCAACCCCTCTCAAGCTACTACATAGATGTGTTGGCCTCACGTCTAAGTCCTCACACTAGGACATCTGTCGTGACAATTCCATGACACCGCTGCACCCTTTCATGCATGGGATCATGTTCTTTTACGGGTTGGATTTCCACCATATATCCCCAAACTCCATTCTTCCACCTCGCCTCCTTCATCACTGTCTGTGAGGCCTTCCTCTGCATCGAGCCGCACTTCAGATTGTGGCCAAAGATCTTCGGCATAAAGCCGAGATCCGGCGGCTCCGAACTCGCAGAGTGCGGGGGCGCCATGATCTCAAGAACCAGAAGGTGGGCTGGTTCAAAGGAACCTTCATAGGGATCATCAAGAAGTGGTAGCGCGATTGGTTTTACATCATTGATCCACTCGCTACTGGTCAGGCCAAGGTTCCGGCGTTCTCGGTGATTGGTGACAACTTTAACAAAGGTTCACAAGCTCACGATACAACTTTAAGATAGGTACACTTCTGAAGCATGGGTAAGGTTCACATGTATATATAAATTGGTAGGGTATGGGTATATCTATGGGTAAGAGGCTATACCCGTGCCCTACCCATGACTTAATGGGTAGGGTACGGGTACTACCCGTGGGAATAAAATTGTTCCCAAACCCTCCCATGTGGGTACAATATCCGTGGGTACCCGTACCCACAGGTAAAATTGCCATCCTTAGACAAGAAGGACCTCCAGCTGGTGGACTGGAACGTCTCCACCCTATGTACTTATCCAAACTCTTTTGCCCTTGTTTTGGACTCTAACTTGCATGATTTGATTGGAACTAACCCGGACTGACGCTGTTTTCAGCAGAATTGCCATGGTGTTATTTTGGTGCAGAAATAAATGTTCTCAGAATGACCTGAAAAATTCAAGGAGATCAGTTTTGGAATAAATAAAAAATATGGGCAGAAGAATCAACCGAAGGGGCCCACACCCTGGCCACAAGGGTGGAGGGCGTGCCCTATATCCTTGTGGGCCCCCTGGACCTCCACCGACCTCAACTCTAACTCCATATATTCATGTTCAGGGAGAAAAATATCAAAGAGAAGGATTCATCATGTTTTACGATACGGAGCCGCCGCCAAGCCCTGTTCTTCCTCAGGAGGGCATATCTGGAGTCCGTTTTGGGATCTAGAGAGGGGAAATCATCGCCATCGTCATCATCAACCATCCTCCATCACCAATTTCATGATGCTCATCGTCATGTGTGAGTAATCCCATCGTAGGCTTGCTGGACGGTGATGGGTTGGATGAGATCTACCATGTAATCGAGTTAGTTTTGTTTGGGTTTGATCCCTAGTATCCACTATGTTCTAAGATTGATGTTGCTATGACTTTGCTATGCTTAATGCTTGTCACTAGGGCCCGGTGCCATGCTTTTAGATCTGAACCTATTATGTTTTCATGAATATATTTGTCTTCTTGATCGTATCTTGCAATTTATAGTCACCTACTATGTGTTATGATCCGGCAACCCCGAAGTGGCAATAGTTGGGACACTTCCCGGTGATGACCATAGTTTGAGGAGTTCATGTATTCATTAAGTGCTAATGCTTTGGTTTGATACTCTATTAAAAGGAGGCCTTAATATCCCTTAGTTTCCAATAGGACCCGCTGCCACGGGAGGGTAGGACAAAAGATGTCATGCAAGTTTTTTTTTCCATAAGCACGTATCACTATATTCGGAGTACATGCCTACATTATATTGATGAATTGGAGCTAGTTCTGTGTCACTCTGTGTTATAACTGTTGCATGATGAATGTCATCCGACATAATTATCATCATTGATCCATTGCCTACGAGCTCGTTTCATATTGATCCTTGCTTCGTTCCTTTTCCATTGTCACTATTACAACTGCTACAAAACTGCTACTGCTACTTTTTCCACTGTTACCGTTACTTCCATACTACTTTGCTACTAAATATTTTGTTGAAGATATCAAGTCTTTCAGGTGTGGTTGAATTGACAACTCAGCTGCTAATACTTGAGAATATTCTTTGGCTCTTCTTGTGTTGAATCAATAAATTTTGGTTGAATACTCTACCCTCGAAAACTATTGTGATCCCCTATACTTGTGGGTTATCATGGACCTGGTGAACGTCATGCTCCACCGCCGTATCTTCCCCCTCCAATCTCGGGCCACCCCAATGTAGGCGTATAAGCCCGAGGATGCGGTGCCCGTCCGCCACTTCTTTCGCTCCTGATACGTCTGCAACGTATCTACTTTTCCTAAAGCTTTTCCTCTTGTTTTGCACTCTAATTTGCATCATTTGAATGAAACTAACCCCAGACTGACGTTGTTTTCAGCAGAACTGCCATGGTGTTGTTTTTGTGCAGAAATAGAAGTTCTCGGAATGGAACGAAACTTTACGAGGAATTTTTATACAATAAACAAGAATTCCTGGAGCCAAGACCCACTAGAGGGGGCACCTGGGTAGCCACAAGCCACCATGGCGCGCCCAGGTGGGTTGTCCCCACCTGGTGGCCCCACAGACCCTGAAACCGATGCTATAAATATTATTTTTTCAGAAAAATATCAAGGAGAAAGAATTATCGCGGTCCACGAGATAGAGCCATCGTCACCTCCTGTTCTTCATCGGGAGGCCAGATCTGGAGTCCGTTTGGGGCTCCGGAGAGGGGGATCTTCGTTCTTCATCATCACCAACCCTTCTCCATCACCAATTCCTTGATGCTCCTCACCGGGAGTGTGTAATTCCTTCGTAGGCTCGCTGGTCGGTGAGGAGTTGGATGAGATTCATCATGTAATCGAGTTAGTTTTGTTAGGGCTTGATCCCTAGTATCCACTATGTTCTAAGGTTGATGTTACTATGACTTTTCCATGCTTAATGCTTGTCACTCTGGGCTCGGGTGCCATGAACTCAGATCTGAACCATTTGTGTTATCACCATTATATCCATGTTCTAGATTCGATCTTGCAAGTTATAGTCACCTACTATGTGTTATGATCCGGCAACCCCGGAGTGACAATAGTCAGGACCACTCTTGGTGATGACCGTAGTTTGAGGAGTTCATGTGTTCACTATGTGTTAGTGCTTTGTTCTGGTTCTATATTAAAAGGAGGCCTTAATATCCCTTAGTTTCCAATATGAACCCGCTGCCACGGGAGGGTAGGACAAAAGATGTCATGCAAGTTCTTTCCATAAGCATGTATGACTATTTACGAAATACATGCCTACATTATATTGATGAACTAGAGCTAGTGCCGTATCGCCGTAGGTTATAACTGTCTCATGATGAATATCATCCAACAAGTCACCGATCCAATGCCTACAAATTTATCTTATATTGTTCTTGCTAAGTTACTATTGTTATCATCATGATTACACTTGCTACAAAATTACTGCTATCACTGTTACCGTTACTATTACTGCTGTCACTACTATCAAAACTATCATACTACTTTTCTACTGATCACTTTGCTGCAGATAATTAATCTCCAGCTGTGGTTGAATTGACAACTCAGATGCTAATACCTTCAAATATTATTTGGCTCCCCTTGTGTCGAATCTATAAATTTCGGTTGAATACTCTACCCTCGAAAACTGTTGCGATCCCCTATATTTGTGGGTTATCTAGACCTTTTTCTGGCGCCGTTGCCGGGAAGCATAGCTAAATTTGTCGAGCCACTTGGGATTATTATTAAATTATCACAATGAAGAATCTCAAGGATGCTAAGACTAAGATTTTTCCCTCAAAGACGAGGGGAGGTAAGGAACCGCCATCCAGTTCTGCTTTAGATTCACCTTTTATTATTAGTAAACTTGCAACACCACCACATGCTATTAATTCTAATATGTCACAAGTTATTGATGATGCTACTTCTACTATGAATGATACTTATGATGATTCTAGTACCTTGCTTGAGAAGCATGATGTCCCACTTGGTGACTTTCTTGATGAACAAATTAATTGCTAGAGTAATACAACATGATGTTGTTGAATCTGATGATGAGCTTGAAACTGAAACTCCCGAAACACCTGCTAGAACTAGCCTTCCTAGATATGAATTGCCTAAAGTACCAGAAGGTTATGTTATGAATGAGGAGACAACTAGAGATATTCTTGCTTGTAAGGATAGAGATGATCTAGAGAAATTATTATGCAAGTATAAAGAAAAATCTCCGAATGCTAGAATGAAATATGACCCTAAGTTTGCTACTTCACCTATCTTTGTCGATGACCAGGATTATGAATTCTGTGTTAACCTAGAGTTAATTACTTTGGTTGAATCTGATCCTTTTCATGGTTATGAAACTGAAACTATTGTGGCACATCTTACTAAGTTGAATGATATAGCCACTCTTTTTACTCATGATGAGAAGACTCGCTATTACTTTATTCTCAAATTATTTCCGTTCTCATTAAAGGGTGATGCTAAATCTTGGTACAATACTCTTGCTCCTGGCTGTGTGCGTAGTCCCCAGGATATGATTTATTACTTCTCTGAAAAATATTTCCCTGCTCATAAGAAACAAGCTGCTTTATAGGAAATATTTAACTTTGTGCAAACTACAGAAGAGAGTCTCCCACAAGCTTGGGGGAGGCTTTGCCAATTACTTAATGGTTTGCCCAAAAATGAAATACTTGATATCTTCTATAATGGACTAACCGATGCTTCTAGGGACTTCCTAGATAGTTGTGCTGGATGTGTTTTCAGGGAACGAACTGTTGGACAAGCTAAAGAATTATTGAATAATATATTGAAAAAATATGATGATTGGACTCTTCCTAAACCACCGGTTAAACCCAATCCGAAGAAGAGGGGTATATTATATCTCAGTCCTGAAGACATGCAAGAGGCAAAGAAATCTATGAAGGAAAAAGGTATTAAAGTTGAGGATGTTAAAAATTTACCTCCTACTGAAGAAATACATGGGCTTAATACACCACCACTACCTGAGGTGGTAGAGGTAAATTCTCTAATGAAGTTCACTGATAATGAAAATCCTCACAATATGCACCCTAGCCAATGCCTTTATGAGTTTGAAAACTATATTAGAAAACAAGATCACTTCAATGCAAATGTTATGAAACAATTGAAATATAATTCTGACATAATTGCTCGCTTGAGTGACTTGTTATTTAGAATCTCAAATGATGTTAGAGGTGTCGGAAAACATGCTTCTATGGTTCACACTCAGCTGGAACAAGTTGCTAAATCTCAAAGAGAGTTGCTTGATGAAATGAATAATAATATACATGATTTTGCTGTTAGAGTTGCAAATAGAGGAGGTAAAATGACTCAGGAACCACTTTATCCTGAAGGACACCCAAAAAGAATTGAACAAGATTCACAAAGAGTTAACACTGATGCACCTAGTCCTTCTAGAAAGAAAAAGAAAAAGAAAAATGATAGGACTTTGCATGCTTCTAGTAAACTTGAAATAGAAAAACCTCCAGATAATGATAATGAAACTTCTCTCTCTGATGCTGAAACTCAGTCTGGTAATGAACAGTCACCTAGTGATAATGAAAAATATAATGATGAGGTTCATGAAGACACTCAAACAAATAATAAAGAACCAGACAATGATGTTGAGATAGAACCACCTGTTGATCTTGATAACCCACAACCTAAGAATAAAAGATATGATAAAAGAGACTTTGTAGCTAGAAAACATGGTAAAGAAAGAGAACCATGGGTTCAAAAACCTATGCCTTTTCCACCTAAGTCAACTAAAAAGAAAGATGATGAAGAATTTGAGCACTTTGTTGAAATGTTGAGGCCAGTCTTTTTGCGTACTCGCTTGACTGATATCTTGAAAATGCCTCCTTATGCAAAGTATATGAAAGACATCATCACTAATAAGAGAAAAATACCGGAAGCTAAAATCTCCACTATTCTTGCTAATTATACTTTTAAAGATGGAGTACCTAAAAAACTTGAAGATCCGGGAATACCAACTATACATTGCTCCATCAAAAAGAATTATGTGAAAACTGCTTTGTGTTATTTAGGAGCTGGTGTTAGTGTTATGCCTTTCTCTTTATGTAAAAGACTTGATTTGAATAACTCACACCTACTGAAATATCCTTGTAAATGGCTGACAAATCAACTGCCATACCTATCGATATCTGTGAGGATGTGCCCGTTGTTGTTGCTAATGTTACTATTTTGACTGACTTTGTTATACTCGAGATGCCCGAGGACGACAACATGTTGATTATGTTGGGTTTCGTAGTAATTTCAAAATTTTCCTAAGCACATGCAAGATCATGGTGATGCATAGCAACGAGAGGGGAGAGTGTGATCTACGTACCCTTGTAGATCAATAGCGGAAGCGTTGACGCAACAAAGAGGAAGTAGTCGTACGTCTTCCCGATCCAACCGATCCAAGCACCGTTACTCCGGCACCTCCGAGTTCTTAGCACACGTACAGCCCGATGACGCTCCCCGGGATCCGATCCAGCAAAGCTTCGGGGATGAGTTCCGTCAACACAATGGCGTGATGACGATGATGATATTCTACCGACGCACGGCTTCGCCTAAGCACTACAACGATATGACCGAGGTGGAATATGGTGGCAGGGGGCACCGCACACGGCTAAGGAACGATCACGCGGATCAACTTGTGTGTCTAGAGGTGCCCCCTGCCCCCGTATATAAAGGATCCAAGGGGGGGGGGTGCGGCCAGCCAGGGGGAGGCGCACAGGAGGAGTCCTACTCCTACCGGGAGTAGGACTCCCCTCCCGTTCCTTGTCCAACTAGGAGAGGTGGAGGGAGAATAGGAAAGGGGGGGGGGGGCGCCGCCCCTCCCTCCTTGTCCAATTCGGACTAGGGGGAGAGGGGGTGCGCGGCCTGCCCTGGGAGCCCCTTCCTCTTCTCCACATTAGGCCCATAAGGCCCATTAACCCCCCAGGGGGGTTCCGGTAAACCCCCGGTGCCCCGGTTTTATCCGAAACTTCTCCGGAACCCTTCCGGTGTCCGAATATAGTCGTCCAATATATCAATCTTTATGTCTCGACCATTTCGAGACTCCTCATCATGTCCGTGATCACATCCGAGACTCCGAACTAACTTCGGTACATCAAAATGTATAAACTCATAATAACTGTCATCGTAACGTTAAGCGTGCGGACCCTACGGTTCGAGAACAATGTAGACATGACTGAGACATATCTCCGGACAATAACCAATAGCGGGACCTGGATGCCCATATTGGCTCCTACATATTCTACGAAGATCTTTATCGGTCAGACCGCATAACAACATACGTTGTTCCCTTTGTCATCGGTATGTTACTTGCCCGAGATTCGATCGTCGGTATCAAATACCTAGTTCAATCTCGTTACCGGCAAGTCTCTTTACTCGTTCTGTAATACATCATCTTGCAACTAACTCATTAGTTACAATGCTTGCAAGGCTTATGTGATGTGCATTACCGAGAGGGCCCAGAGATACCTCTCCGACAATCGGAGTGACAAATCCTAATCTCGAAATACGCCAACCCAACATCTACCTTTGGAGACACCTGTAGAGCTCCTTTATAATCACCCATTTACGTTGTGACGTTTGGTAGCACACAAAGTGTTCCTCCGGCAAACGGGAGTTGCATAATCTCATAGTTATAGGAACATGTATAAGTCATGAAGAAAGCAATAGCAACATACTAAACGATCGGGTGCTAAGCTAATGGAATGGGTCATGTCAATCAGATCATTCACATAATGATGTGACCCCGTTAATCAAATAACAACTCTTTGTTCATGGTTAGGAAACATAACCATCTTTGATTAACGAGCTAGTCAAGTAGAGGCATACTAGTGACACTAAGTTTGTCTATGTATTCACACATGTATTATGTTTCCGGTTAATACAATTCTAGCATGAATAATAAACATTTACCATGATATAAGGAAATAAATAATAACTTTATTATTGCCTCTAGGGCATATTTCCTTCAGTCTCCCACTTGCACTAGAGTCAATAATCTAGATTACGAAGTAATGATTCTAACACCCATGGAGTCTTGGTGCTGATCATGTTTTGCTCGTGGAAGAGGCTTAGTCAATGGGTCTGCAACATTCAGATCCGTATGTATCTTGCAAATCTCTATGTCTCCCACCTGGACTAGATCCCGGATGGAATTGAAGCGTCTCTTGATGTGCTTGGTTCTCTTGTGAAATCTGGATTCCTTTGCCAAGGCAATTGCACCAGTATCGTCACAAAAGATTTTCATTGGACCCGATGCACTAGGTATGACACCTAGATCGGATATGAACTCCTTCATCCAGACTCCTTCATTTGCTGCTTCCGAAGCAGCTATGTACTCTGCTTCACATGTAGATCCCGCTACGACGCTTTGTTTAGAACTGCACCAGCTGACAGCTCCACCATTTAATGTAAACACGTATCCGGTCTGCGATTTAGAATCGTTCAGATCAGTGTCAAAGCTTGCATCAACGTAACCTTTTACGATGAGCTCTTTGTCACCTCCATATACGAGAAACATATCCTTAGTCCTTTTCAGGTATTTTAGGATGTTCTTGACCGCTGTCCAGTGATCCACTCCTGGATTACTTTGGTACCTCCCTGCTAAACTTATGGCAAGGCACACATCAGGTATGGTACACAACATTGCATACCTGATAGAGCCTATGGCTGAAGCATAGGGAACATCTTTCATTTTCTCTCTATCTTCTGCAGTGGTCGGGCATTGAGTCTGACTCAACTTCACACCTTGTAACACAGGCAAGAACCCCTTCTTTGCTTGATCCATTTTGAACTTTTTTAGAATTTTGTCAAGGTATGTGCTTTGTGAAAGTCCAATTAGGCGTCTTGATCTATCTCTATAGATCTTTATGCCTAATATGTAAGCAGCTTCACCGAGGTCTTTCATTGAAAAACTCTTATTCAAGTATCCCTTTATGCTATCCAGAAATTCTATATCATTTCCAATCAGTAATATGTCATCCACATATAATATCAGAAATGCTACAGAGCTCCCACTCACTTTCTTGTAAATACAAGCTTCTTCGAAAGTCTGTATAAAACCAAATGCTTTGATCACACTATCAAAACGTTTATTCCAACTCCGAGAGGCTTGCACCAGTCCATAAATGGATCGGTGGAGCTTGCACACTTTGTTAGCTCCCTTTGGATCGACAAAACCTTCCGGTTGCATCATATACAACTCTTCTTCCAAAAATCCATTCAGGAATGCAGTTTTGACATCCATCTGCCAAATTTCATAATCATAAAATGCGGCAATTGCTAACATGATTCGGACAGACTTAAGCATCACTACGGGTGAGAAGGTCTCATCGTAGTCAACCCCTTGAACTTGTCGAAAACCTTTTGCGACAAGTCGAGCTTTGTAGACAGTAATATTACCGTTAGCGTCAGTCTTCTTCTTGAAGATCCATTTATTCTCAATTGCTTGCCGATCATCGGGCAAGTCAACCAAAGTCCATACTTTGTTCTCATACATGGATCCCATCTCAGATTTCATGGCTTCAAGCCATTTTGCGGAATCTGGGCTCACCATCGCTTCTTCATAGTTCGTAGGTTCATCATGATCTAGTAGCATGACTTCCAGAACAGGATTACCGTACCACTCTGGCATGGATCTTACTCTGGTTGATCTACAAGGTTCAGTAGTATCTTGATCTGAAGTTTCATGATCATCATCATTAGC
Source organism: Triticum dicoccoides (assembly GCF_002162155.2). NCBI lineage: Eukaryota > Viridiplantae > Streptophyta > Magnoliopsida > Poales > Poaceae > Triticum > Triticum dicoccoides. Next base: position 584,475,777 of record NC_041388.1, read on the forward strand.
TTCCTCACTGACTGGTGTAGGTGTCACTGAAACAGTTTTCTATGATGTACTACTTTCCAATAAGGGAGCAGGTACAGTTACCTCGTCAAGTTCTACTTTCCTCCCACTTCTTTCGAGAGAAACTCCTTCTCCAGAAAGTTTCCGAATTTAGCAACAAAAGTCTTGCCTCCGGATCTGTGATATAAGGTGTATCCAATAGTTTCCTTTGGATATCCTATGAAGACACATTTCTCCGATTTGGGTTCGAGCTTATCAGGTTGAAGCTTTTTCACATAAGCATCGCAGCCCCAAACTTTCAGAAACAACAACTTTGGTTTCTTGCCAAACCACAGTTCATAAGGCGTCGTCTCAACGGATTTTGATGGTGCCCTATTTAACGTGAATGCGGCCGTCTCTAGAGCGTATCCCCAAAACGATAGCGGTAAATCAGTAAGAGACATCATAGATCGCACCATATCTAGTAAAGTACGATTACGACGTTCGGACACACCATTACGCTGTGGTGTTCCGGGTGGCGTGAGTTGCGAAACTATTCCACAATTTTTCAAATGTACACCAAACTCTTAACTCAAATATTCTCCTCCATGATCAGATCGTAGAAACTTTATTTTCTTGTTACGATGATTTTCAACTTCACTCTGAAATTCTTTGAACTTTTCAAATGTTTCAGACTTATGTTTCATTAAGTAGATATACCCATATCTGCTTAAGTCATCTGTGAAGGTGAGAAAATAACAATATCCGCCACGAGCCTCAACATTCATTGGACCACATACATCTGTATGTATGATTTCCAATAAATCTGTTGCTCTCTCCATAGTACCGGAGAACGGTGTTTTAGTCATCTTGCCCATGAGGCACGGTTCGCAAGTACCAAGTGATTCATAATAAAGTGGTTCCAAAAGTCCATCAGTATGGAGTTTCTTCATGCGCTTTATTCCGATATGACCTAAACGGCAGTGACACAAATAAGTTGCACTATCATTATCAACTCTGCATCTTTTGGCTTCTATATTATGAATATGTGTATCACTACTATCGAGATTCAACAAGAATAGACCACTCTTCAAGGGTGCATGACCATAAAAGATATTACTCATATAAATAGAACAACCATTATTCTCTGATTTAAATGAATAACCGTCTCACATTAAACAAGATCCAGATATAATGTTCATGCTCAACGCTGGCACCAAATAACAATTATTTAGGTCTAATACTAATCCCGAAGGTAGATGTAGAGGTAGCGTGCCGACCGCGATCACATAGACTTTGGAACCGTTTCCCACGCGCATCGTCACCTCGTCCTTATCCAATCTTCGCTTAATCCGTAGTCCCTGTTTCGAGTTGCAAATATTAGCAACAGAACCAGTATCAAATACCCAGGTGCTACTGCGAGCATTAGTAAGGTACACATCAATAACATGTATATCACATATACCTTTGTTCACCTTGCCATCCTTCTTATCCGCCAAATACTTGGGGCAGTTCCGCTTCCAGTGACCAGTCTGCTTGCAGTAGAAGCACTCAGTTTCAGGCTTAGGTCCAGATTTGGGTTTCTTCTCTTGAGCAGCAACTTGCTTGCTGTTCTTCTTGAAGTTCCCCTTCTTCTTCCCTTTGCCCTTTTTCTTGAAACTAGTGGTCTTGTTGACCATCAACACTTGATGCTCCTTTTTGATTTCTACCTCCGCAGCTTTCAGCATTGCGAAGAGCTCGGGAATAGTCTTGTTCATCCCTTGCATATTATAGTTCATCACGAAGCTCTTGTAGCTTGGTGGCAGTGATTGGAGAATTCTGTCAATGACGCAATCATCTGGAAGATTAACTCCCAATTGAATCAAGTGATTATTATACCCAGACATTTTGAGTATATGCTCACTGACCGAACTGTTCTCCTCCATCTTGCAGCTATAGAACTTATTGGAGACTTCATATCTCTCAATCCGAGCATTTGCTTGAAATATTAACTTCAACTCCTGGAACATCTCATATGCTCCATGACGTTCAAAACGTCGTTGAAGTCCCGATTCTAAGCCGTAAAGCATGGCACATTGAACTATCGAGTAGTCATCAGCTTTGCTCTGCCAGACGTTCATAACATCTGGTGTTGCTCCAGCAGCAGGCCTGGCACCCAGCGGTGCTTCCAGGACGTAATTCTTCTGTGCAGCAATGAGGATAATCCTCAAGTTACGGACCCAGTCCGTGTAATTGCTACCATCATCTTTCAACTTTGCTTTCTCAAGGAACGCATTAAAATTCAACGGAACAACAGCACGAGCCATCTATCTACAATCAAACATAAATAAGCAAGATACTATCAGGTACTAAGTTCAGGATAAATTTAAGTTCAATTAATCAAATTACTTAAGAACTCCCACTTAGATAGACATCCCTCTAATCCTCTAAGTGATCACGTGATCCAAATCAACTAAACCATGTCCGATCATCACGTGAGATGGAGTAGTTTCATTGGTGAACATCACTATGTTGATCATATCTACTATATGATTCACGCTCGACCTTTCGGTCTCCGTGTTCCGAGGCCATATCTGTATATGCTTGGCTCGTCAAGTATAACCTGAGTATTCCGCGTGTGCAACTGTTTTGCACCCGTTGTATTTGAACGTAGAGCCTATCACACCTGATCATCACGTGGTGTCTCAGCACGAAGAACTTTCGCAACGGTGCATACTCAGGGAGAACACTTCTTGATAATTAGTGAGAGATCATCTTATAATGCTACCGTCAATCAAAGCAAGATAAGATGCATAAAAGATAAACATCACATGCAATCAATATAAGTGATATGATATGGCCATCATCCTCTTGTGACTGTGATCTCCATCTCCGAAGCACCGTCATGATCACCATCGTCACCGGCACGACACCTTGATCTCCATCGTAGCATCGTTGCCGTCTCGCCAATCTTATGCTTCCACGACTATCGCTACCGCTTAGTGATAAAGTAAAGCATTACATCGCGATTGCATTGCATACAATAAAGCGACAACCATATGGCTCCTGCCAGTTGCTGATAACTCGGTTACAAAACATGATCATCTCATACAATAAAATTCAGCATCATGTCTTGACCATATCACATCACAACATGCCCTGCAAAAACAAGTTAGACGTCCTCTACTTTGTTGTTGCAAGTTTTACGTGGCTGCTACGGGCTTAAGCAAGAACCAATCTCACCTATGCATCAAAACCACAATGATAGTTTGTCAAGTTGATGTCGTTTTAACCTTCGCAAGGACCGGGCGTAGCTACACTCGCTTCAACTAAAGTTGGAGAAACAGTCACCCGCAAGCCACCTTTGTGCAAAGCACGTCGGGAGAACCGGTCTCGCGTAAGTGTACGCGTAATGTCGGTCCGGGCCGCTTCATCCAACAATACCGCCGAACCAAAGTATGACATGCTGGTAGGCAGTATGATTTATATCGCCCACAACTCACTTGTGTTCTACTCGTGCATATAACATCAAACCATAAAACCTGGCTCGGATGCCACTGTTAGGTTTCGTAGTAATTTCAAAATTTTCCTACGCACACGCAAGATCATGGTGATGCATAGCAACGAGAGGGGAGAGTGTGATCTACGTACCCTTGTAGATCAACAGCGGAAGCGTTGACGCAACGTAGAGGAAGTAGTCGTACGTCTTCCCGGTCCGACCGATCCAAGCACCGTTACTCTGGCACCTCTGAGTTCTTAGCACACGTACAGCCCGATGACGCTCCCCGGGCTCCGATCCAGCAAAGCTTCGGGGATGAGTTCCGTCAGCACAACGGCGTGATGACGATGATGATATTCTACCGACGCAGGGCTTCGCCTAAGCACTACAACGATATGACCGAGGTGGAATATGGTGGCAGGGGGCACCGCACACGGCTAAGGAATGATCACGTGGATCAACTTGTGTGTCTAGAGGTGCCCCCTGCCCCCGTATATAAAGGATCCAAGTGGGGGGGTGCGACCGGCCAAGGGGAGGCGCGCAGGAGGAGTCCTACTCCTACCGGGAGTAGGACTCCCCTCCCGTTCCTTGTCCAACTAGGAGAGGTGGAGGGAGAATAGGAAAGGGGGGGCACCGCCCCTCCCTCCTTGTCCAATTCGGACTAGGGGGAGAGGGGGCGTGCAGCCTGCCCTGGCAGCCCCTTCCTCTTCTCCACATTAGGCCCATAAGGCCCATTAACCCCCCGGGGGGTTCCGGTAAACCCCCGGTGCTCCGGTTTTATCCGAAACTTCTCCGGAACCCTTCCGGTGTCCGAATATAGTCGTCCAATATATCAATCTTTATGTCTCGACCATTTCGAGACTCCTCGTCATGTCCGTGATCACATACGGGACTCCGAACTAACTTCGGTACATCAAAATGTATAAACTCATAATAACTGTCATCGTAACGTTAAGCGTGCGGACCCTACGGTTCGAGAACAATGTAGACTTGACTGAGACATATCTCCGGACAATAACCAATAGCGGGACCTGGATGCCCATATTGGCTCCTACATATTCTACGAAGATCTTTATCGGTCAGACCGCATAACAACATACGTTGTTCCCTTTGTCATCGGTATGTTACTTGCCCGAGATTCGATCGTCGGTATCCAATACCTAGTTCAATCTCGTTACCGGCAAGTCTCTTTACTCGTTCTGTAATACATCATCTCGCAACTAACTCATTAGTTACAATGCTTGCAAGGCTTATGTGATGTGCATTACCGAGAGGGCCCAGAGATACCTCTCCGACAATCGGAGTGACAAATCCTAATCTCGAAATACGCCAACCCAACATCTACCTTTGGAGACACCTGTAGAGCTCCTTTATAATCACCCATTTACGTTGTGACGTTTGGTAGCACACAAAGTGTTCCTCCGACAAACGGGAGTTGCATAATCTCATAGTTATAAGAACATGTATAAGTCATGAAGAAAGCAATAGCAACATACTAAACGATCGGGTGCTAAGCTAATGGAATGGGTCATGTCAATCAGATCATTCACCTAATGATGTGACCCCGTTAATCAAATAACAACTCTTTGTTCATGGTTAGGAAACATAACCATCTTTGACTAACGAGCTAGTCAAGTAGAGGCATACTAGTGACGCTAAGTTTGTTTATGTATTCACACATGTATTATGTTTCCGGTTAATACAATTCTAGCATGAATAATAAACATTTATCATGATATAAGGAAATAAATAATAACTTTATTATTGCCTCTAGGGCATATTTCCTTCAGATTATCCTTGGTAGACCCTTCTTGAATACTGCAGGGGCTGTTATTGATTGCAATAAAAACAATGTCACTTTTCATATCAATGGCAATGAGCATATAGTGCACTTTCCAAAGAAACAATTCCAAGTGAATGGTATTAATGTTATTGAAAAATCTCTGACAATCACTATTGGAAGTTTTCAAATACCTGTACCTATTCCCAAAAAGAAATATGAAATGCTTATTTTTGGGTATATTCACATCCCCGTTGAGGTAACTTAGTGATTTACGAAAGTTCTTCGGTTTCATGCTAATCGAAAGTGGTTGTTAATAAGACTTGATAAACCTTATTAATGAATCATTTTGGAGAGGTACGAAGTTGATGAATTTAGTAAGCACTACCTTCTATCCCTACTTTTAGTTTTCTATTTTTATTAGTTAAATAAAATAAAACGTCCTGTTTTGTCTGTTTTCTAAATTTCCCGTGCAATAAAAAATGACCCTAAAATAAAAGTTCTGAGAATGCCCAAAAAATTTAATACGGTTTTTTCTGAATATTTAAGAATTTCTGGTGCAAATAATATCAGAGGGAGGTGCACCAGGTGGGCACAACCCACCTGGGCACGCCAGGACCCTCAGGCGCGCCCTAGTGGGTTGTGGTCCCCACATGGGCCCCCTCACTTATCCCTTCACACCACATCATCACTTACCTCCAGAAAAAAAAATTGCCATTGCTCTCTCTCTCTCTCTCTCTCTCTCTCTCTCTCTCTCGTGTTCTTGCTCTCAAACCCGCGGATTTTGATCTCTTTGCTCGAAGCCCCGTTTCCGAAACTGTTTCGGGGGATTGTTGCTTGGTATGTGACTCCACCGTTTGTCCAATTAGTTATTGTTTTAGTGGTTTATATTTTGAATAATTAGCTACTCTTGTTGCTTGTCGGTGCCAAAACCGGCGGATCTTGGGTAGGGGGTCCCGAACTGTGTGTCTAAGGTCGATGGTAATAGGAGACAAGGGACACGATGTATATCCAGGTTCAGGCCCTCTCTATGGAGGTAATACCCTACTTCCTGCTTGATTGATCTTGATGAATATGAGCATTACAAGAGTTGATCTACCACGAGACCGTAATGGTTAAAACCCTAGAAGTCTAGCATGTATGATTATGATTGTCCATATGGGCTAAACCCTTCGGTCTATATAGACACCGGAGGGGACTAGGGTTGTACAAAGTCGGTTACAGGGAAAGGAATCTTCATATCCAGACGCCAAGCTTGCCTTCCACGCCAAGGAGAGTCCTATCCGGACACGGGTAAGAGTCTTCGGTCTTGTATCTTCACACCCCATCAGTCCGGCCCATGTCCAACAGGTCGGACGCCCGAGGATCCCTTAGACCAGGTCTCCCTCAGTAGCCCCTGAACCAGGCTTCACTAACGAGATGTCCGGCGCACAGATTGTCTTCGGCATTGCAAGCTGGGTTCCTCCTCCGAATACTCCAAACCAGCTTTCGAACACAAAGAACGTGTCCGGCTCTTCAAAACAAGTACCACATACAACCGTAGAGAGTGTAATATTTCATGAGTCCAATCTACTGACAACTTTTTGTAGCATGATGCCACGTCACCACCGGGTCATTATTTCAAACCATTTCTCGGCCTGCCGCTTCATAATTCGAGATGCGGGTTTATTGGCACATCTTGTCAAAGCAGAGACCGTGTCCCCTTATTGCGGGATTCTCATCAATACGGGTGTGGGTAATCCAATCGCGCCGTCTGCGCGGCCCTTGGGAAACAAGCGAGTTTTAAGGCGAGTGGGGAGGCGCTTGCTATTTGCTGCCTTTATAAGGAGATAAGGATTCACCCCCTTTCACCCACGCCTTCTCTCTCTCTGCCCACACATTCTTGAGCTCCAGTGCCCAAGTCCTCATCTCTTCCTCCTCAAGGAAGCACTACAATCATGTCCAGATCCGGAGTGCAGGGCAAGTGGATGGTCTCCTCCGTCAAGGAGAAGGACATCACCTAGCTCCGGGAGGTCGGATATTTGGCCAAGGAGGTCGCCCACCGGCTTCCGACCGAGGGACAGATCGTCCCTACCCCGGAGCCCCATGAGATGGTAGTGTTCATCCCCCACTTTGTCCGCGGGCTGGGATTTCCACTCCACCCATTCATCCACGGACTTATATTCTATTATGGGGGTGGATTTCCACGATCTGCCCCCAACTCCTTCCTCAACATCTCGGCATTTATTGTCGTGTGCGAGGCCTTCCTCCGTATCTCACCCCACTTTGGATTGTGGCTGAAGATCTTCAATGTGAAGCCGAAGGTGGTGGACGGCCAACACGCAGAGTGTGGAGGCGCCACGGTAACCAAGATGCCCAACGTCGTATGGCCCAAAGGAACTTTCGTGGAGACTGTCAAAGGGTGGCAAAAGCAGTGGTTCTATGTCACAGAGCCCCGCGACACCACCTCGGCCGAGGCTTCTGAGTTCAGGTCCGGGGCCCCAATGCGTCTCACCTCCTGGCTAAAGGGCCTAGACTGGGCCTCGTCGGACGAGCTAACAACGCTGTAGACGCGCATAAAGAGCATGGTCGACAAGAACGTCAAGCTTGTCAATGTGATCCAGGTGATACTCTTTTGCCGGATCCTTCCATGCCAAAGCCGGACCTGCAATTTGTGGGAATTCGATCCGGCCAAGCACCAGACCCTGGAACACTTCTTCGGCGTTACGCACTAAGGTATTTGGAAGGTGCTCTTCAAGGCTGACAAGTCATGGCCGAAGGAGACCGAAGACCGTGGGTACAACCTGACCCACCCCACCAGTCCGGTAAGTTTTCCCATGTTTTCAAGGTGTATCCTTTACTTACATGCTTAAGGGGCATGTCTAAGCTTCCCCATCTTTACCTTTTCAGGGCTGGACAAAGAAGACAGAGTGTATCAAGAGTCCGGCCCCGCTGCCTGAAGACCCAGCAATTCCTCTTCCGATGAAGATGCTAGTTCCGGTGCCCTACCAGGCGCCAGAGAAGAAGGCCAAGAAGAAGTCCAAGGGGGCTAGAGGTGGCCTCTGTCACAAGAGCGCTTCGGACATGACGTCCAAAGAAGCCGAGTGATACGTCCATTTTGCATCACGCTTTTATATCGATATTTATTGCATTATGGGCTGTTATTACACATTGTGTCACAATACTTATGCCTATTCTCTCTTATTTGCAAGGTTTACATAAAGAGGGAGAATGCCGGCAGCTGGGATTCAGGGCAGGAAAAGGAGCAAATATTAGAGACCTATTCTGCACAGCTCCAAAAGTCATGAAACTTCACGGAAGTTATTTTCATAATATATAAAAAATACTAAGCGCAAGAAGTACCAGAGGGGGGCCACTCACCGGCCACGAGGGTGGGGCGTGCCCTACCCCCCTAGGCGTGCCCCCCTGCCTCGTGGGCCCCCTGGTGGCCCTCCGATGCCCATATTCTCCTATATGATGTCTTTCGTGGAGAAAAAAAATATCATAAGTAAGCTTTCGGGACGAGATTCCACCGCCACGAGGCAGAACCTTGGCGGAACCAATCTAGGGCTCCGGCAGAGCTGTTCTGCCGGGAACACTTCCCTCCGGGAGGGGGAAATCATCGCCATCGTCATCACCAACGATCCTCTCATCGGGAGGGGGTCAATCTCCATCAACATCTTCACCAGCACCATCTCCTCTCAAACCTAGTTCATCTCTTGTATCCAATTCTTGTCTCTAAGTCTGGGATTGTACCTGTGGGTTGCTAGTAGTGTTGATTACTCCTTGTAGTTGATGCCAGTTGGTTTACTTGGTGGAAGATCATATGTTCAGATCCTATATGCACATTAATACCCCTCTGATTATGAACATGAATATGCTTTGTGAGTAGTTACGTTTGTTCCTGAGGACATGGGAGAAATCTTGCTATTAGTACTCGTGTGAATTTGGTATTCGTTCGATATTTTGATGAGATGTATGTTGTCTCTCCTCTAGTGGCGTTATGTGAACGTCGACTACATGATACTTCACCATTATTTGGGCCTAGAGGAAGGCATTGGGAAGTAATAAGTAGATGATGGGTTCTAGAGTGACAGAAGCTTAAACCCTAGTTTGTGTGTTGCTTCGTAAGGGGCTGATTTGGATCCATATGTTTCATGCTATGGTTAGGTTTACCTTAAAACTTTTGTTGTAGTTGCGGATGCTTGCGATAGAGGTTAATCATAAGTGGGATGTTTGTCCAAGTAAGGGAACCACCCAAGCACCGGTCCACCCACATATCAAATTATCAAAGTACCGAACACGAATCATATGAACATGATGAAAACTAGCTTGACGATAATTCCCATGTGTCCTCGGGAGCGCTTTTCTCTATATAAGAGTTTGCCCAGGTTTGTCCTTTGCTACAAAAAGTATTGGGCCACCTTGCTGCACTTTATTTACATTTGTTACTTGTTGCTTGTTACAAATTATCTTATTACAAAGCTATCTATTACCTATAATTTCAGTGCTTGCAGAGAATACCTTGCTGAAAACCGCTTATCATTTCCTTCTGCTCCTCGTTGGGTTTGACACTCTTACTTATCGAAAGGACTACAATAGATCCCATATACTTGTGGGTCATCAAGACTCTTTTCTGGCGCCGTTGCCGGGGAGTGAAGCGCCTTTGGTAGGTGGAATTTGGTAAGGAAAAATTTATATAGTGTGCTGAAATTAAACGCAACTCTGAAGATTGGGATGAAGATTATTGAAGACTATTGTGATTCAAATGGGATTTTATGATGAAGACTATTGAATTCAAATGGGATTTATTGGAAAGAATTAAACACAACTCTGAAGATTGGGATCTCAATGAAGGAAAGGAGTCAGGTATGACACCTAAGCTTGATTGTGTTAAATCTTTTATGGATACCGATGTTTTCCGTAAATGTAGCACTAAATATGGACTTGACTCTGAGATAGTAGCTTCTTTCTGTGAATCTTTTGCTACTCATATTGATCTCCCTAAGGAGAAGTGTTTAAATATCATCCTCCCATAGAAGTAACATTAGTTGCACCTATTAAAGTTGAAGAAAAGACTATCACTTATAATGATCCTATTATTCCTATTGCTTATGTTGAGAAACCACCTTTTCCTGTTAGGATGAAAGATCATGCTAAAGCTTCAACTGTGGTTCGTAAAAGCAATATTAGAACCTATACACCTCCTGGGAAAGTTAAAGTTGAACCTAATATTGCTATTGTTAAGGATCTCTTGGCTAATAATATTGATGGGCATGTTATTTACTTCTGTGATGAAACTGCTAGAATTGCTAAACCTTGTGCTAAAGATAAACATAGACATATGGTAGGCATGCCTATTATTTATGTTAAAATAGGAGATCATTGTTATCATGGCTTGTGTGATATGGGTGCCAGTGCTAGTGCAGTACATATTGACTTATACAAAGAAGTTATGCATGATATTGAACCTGCTGAGTTAGAAGATATTGATGTGACAATTAAACTTGCCAATAGAGATACTATTTCACCAATTGGGATTTTTAGAGATGTTGAAGTCTTGTGTGGGAAAACTAAATATCCTGCTGATTTTCTTGTTCTTGGTTCCCCACAAGATAGCTTTTGTCCCATTATATTTGGTAGACCCTTCTTAAACACTGTTAATGCTAGGATAGACTGCGAAAAGGATGTTGTTACTATTGGTTTAGGTGATATGTCTCATGAGTTCAACTTTTCTAAATTTCGTAGAAAACACCGTGAAGAGGAATTGCCTAGTAAAGATGAAATTATTGGTCTTGCTTCTATTGCCGTACCTCCTAGTGATCCTTTAGAACAATATTTGGTAGACCATGAAAATGATATGTTTATGAATGAAAGAAGGGAAATAGATGAGGTGTTCTTTAAATAGGGACCTATTCTGAAACACAACTTGCCTGTTGAAATCTTAGGGGATCCTCCTCCACCCAAGGGTGATCCCGTGTTTGAGCTTAAACCATTGCCTGATACTCTTAAATATGCTTATCTTGATTAAAAGAAGATATATCCTGTTATTATTAGTGCTAACCTTTCAGAGAAGGAGGAAGAAAAATTGTTGAAAACTCTAAAGAAGCACCGTGCTGCTATTGGATATACTCTTGATGATCTTAAGGGCATTACTCCCACTCTATGTCAACACAAAATAAATTTGGAGAAAGATGCCAAACCGGTTATTGATCACCAACGATGGCTGAATCCTAAGATGAAAGAAGTGGTAAGAAAAGAAATACTAAAGCTCCTTGAGGCAGGTATAATTTGTCCCGTTGCTGATAGTCAGTGGGTAAGTTCTGTCCATTGTGTTCCTAAGAAGGGAGGTATTACTGTCATTCCTAATGATAAAGATGAATTGATTCCGCAAAGAATTATTACAGGTTATAGGATGGTAATTGATTTCCACAAATTAAATAAGGCTACTAAAAAGATCATTACCCCTTACCTTTTATTGATCAGATGCTAGAAAGATTATCCAAACATACACATTTTTGCTTTCTAGATGGTTATTCTGGTTTCTCTCAAATACCTGTATGAGCTGATGATCAATCTAAGACCACTTTTACTTGCCCTTTTGGTACTTTTGCTTATAGACGTATGCCTTTTGGTTTATGTAATGCACCTGCCACCTTTCAAAGATGCATGATGGCTATATTTTGTGATTTTTGTGAAAAGATATGTGAGGAATTCATGGATGATTTCTCCGTTTATGGATCCTCTTTTGATGATTGCTTAAGCAACCTTGATCGAGTTTTGCAGAGATGTGAAGAAACTAACCTTGTCTAGAATTGGGAGAAATGCCACTTTATGGTTAATGAAGGTATTGTCTTGGGGCACAAAATTTCTGAAAGAGGCATTGAAGTTGATAAAGCTAAAGTTTATGCTATTGAAAAGATGTCGTGTCCCAAGGACATCAAAGGTATAAGAAGTTTCCTTGGTCATGCCGGTTTTATAGGAGGTTCATTAAGGACTTCTCAAAAATTTCTCGGCCTCTGACTAATTTATTACAAAAAGATATACCATTCATCTTTGATGATGATTGTGTAGAAGCATTTGAAATACTTAAGAAAGCATTAATCTATGCACCTATCGTTCAGCCACCTGATCGGAATTTACCTTTTGAAATTATGTGCGATGCTAGTGATTATGCTGTAGGTGCTGTTCTAGGGCAAAGAGTTGATAAGAAATTAAATGTTATTCAATATGCTAGTAAAACTCTAGACAATGCCCAAAGAAATTATGCTACTACTGAAAAAGAATTCTTAGCAGTTGTATTTGCTTGTGATAAGTTCAGACCTTATATTGTTGATTCTAAAGTAACTATTCACACTGATCATGCTGCTATTAAATATCTTATGGAAAAGAAAGATGCTAAACCTAGACTTATTAGATGGGTTCTCTTGCTACAAGAATTTGATTTGCATATTATTGATAGAAAGGGAGCTGAGAACCCCGTTGTAGATAACTTGTCTAGGTTAGAAAATGTTCTTGATGACCCACTACCTATTGATGATAGCTTTCCTAATGAACAATTAATTATCATAAATGCTTCTCACACTGCTCCATGGTATGCTGATTATGCTAATTACATTGTTGCTAAGTTTATACCACCTAGTTTCACATACCAGCAAAAGAAAAAGTTTTTCTATGATTTACGACATTACTTCTGGGATGACCCACACCTTTATAAAGGAGTAGATGGTGTTATTAGACGTTGTGTACCTGTGCATGAACAGGAACATATCCTACGCAAGTGTCACTCTGAAGCTTATGGAGGACACCACACTGGAGATAGAACTACACATAAGGTATTGCAATCCGGTTTTTATTGGCCTACTCTCTTCAAGGATGCCCGTAAGTTTGTTGTATCTTGTGATGAATGTCAAAGAATTGGTAATATTAGTAGACGTCAAGAAATGCCTATGAATTATTCACTTGTTATTGAACCATTTGATGTTTGGGGCTTTGATTATATGGGACCGTTTCCTGCCTCTAATGGATATACACATATTTTAGTTGCTGTTGATTACGTTACTAAGTGGGTAGAAGCTATTCCAACTAGTAGTGCTGATCATAACACCTCTATTAAGATGCTTAAAGAAGTTATTTTTCCGAGGTTTGGAGTCCCTAGATATTTAATGATTGATTGTGGTTCACATTTTATTCATGGTGCTTTCCGTAAAATGCTTGCTAAGTATGATGTTAATCATAGAATTGCATCTCCTTATCACCCACAGTCTAGCAGTCATGTAGAATTGAGTAATAGATAACTAAAATTAATTTTGCAAAAGACTGGTAATAGATCTAGAAAGAATTGGTCCAAGAAACTTGATGATGCATTATGGGCCTATAGAACTGATTATAAAAATCCTATGGGTATGTCTCCGTATAAAATGGTTTATGGAAAAGCATGTCACTTACCTCTTGAACTAGAACATAAGGCTTATTGGGCTATTAAAGAGCTCAATTATGATTTCAAACATGCCGGCGAGAAGAGGTTATTTGACATTAGCTCACTTGATGAATGGAGAACCCAAGCCTATGAGAATGCCAAATTGTTTAAAGAAAACGTTAAAAGATGGCATGACAAAAGAATACAAAAGCGTGAGTTTAATGTAGGTGATTATGTATTGCTATACAACTCTCGTTTAAGATTTTTTGCAGGAAAGCTTCTCTCTAAATGGGAAGGTCCTTACATTATCGAGGAGGTCTATCGTTCTGGTGCCATAAAAATCAACAACTTCGAAGGCACAAATCCGAAGGTGGTGTACGGTCAAAGAATCAAACATTATATCTCAGGTAATCCTATAAATGTTGAAACCAATGTTATTGAAACCGTAACCCCGGAGGAATACATAAGGGACACTTTCCGGAATGTTTCAGACTCTGAAAAGGAATAGGTACGTGGTACGGTAAGTAAACCGACTCCAAAACAGTTCTAATAACATTTTTTCTCCGTATTGGAATATTTAGAAAAATAGAAAAATAAGAAGCAGTCCGGGAAGGACACGAGGACTCCACGAGGCTGGAGGGCGCGCCCTACCCCCTAGGCGCGCCCCCTGCCTCGTGGGCACCTCATGTGCTCTTCGGACTCCGTTTTTTCGCACGTTATGTATTTTGGTCAGTGAAAATTCATTATCTCCTGAAGGTTTTGACCTCCGTATCACGCAAATATCTACTGTCTTTGTTTCGAGCTGTCCTGCTGCAGATTAGACCAACATGTTGTCCCAGGATTCGGAAGGAGAAAGCTATGTGGCTGACTACCTTGCAGATCCTAAGGTCTATGGGGATGTGGAGCATTGTGGTTGGACTACGGAAGAATAAGAGGACTATGAACCCAAGGGAAGGGAAGAGACGTGCTCAGAAGAAGATGAAGTCCCATTACCTCAACCTGGGGACATGCATGTGGAGTTCAAAAAGTCAAGCCTCTCGGATAGAGTAAAGAAACCTAAGATCGAGTTTATCCCTTTTCGCCACTTGCAGGAAAACAAGCAGGAACTATACAAAAAGATACTGAGCCTGGAGCAGGAGATCGATGACCTAAGGGGCCAAAATTCTGTCCTCAAGTGCAAATTAAGGAAAAAGCCTACGCCATCAACAAAACCATCACCTTCTTCACCAACAAAGGAGACATAATCATATGGGTATGGTCTTGGGGAACGTAGTAATTTCAAAAAAATTCCTACGCACACGCAAGATCATGGTGATGTATAGAAACGAGAGGGGAGAGTGTTGTCCATGTACCCGCGTAGACCGAAAGCGGAAGCGTTAGCACAACACGGTTGATGTAGTCGTACGTCTTCACGATCCAACCGATCAAGTACCGAACGTACGTCGCCTCCGAGTTCAGCACATGTTCAGCCCGATGACGTCCCTCAAACTCCAATCCAGTCGAGTGTTGAGGGAGAGTTTCATTAGCACGATGGTGTGGTGACGATGATGATGTTCTACCAACGCAGGGCTTCGCCTAAGCACCACTACAGTATTATCGAGGTGGACTATGGTGGAGGGGGCACCGGACACGGCTAAAAGATCAAACGATCAATTGTTGTGTCTCTAGGGTGCCCCTGCCCCTGTATATAAAGGAGCAAGGGGGGAGGTGCGGCCGGCCAGGAGGGGCGTGGCAGGAGGAGTGATACTCCCACCGGGAGTAGGACTCCCTCCCTTTTCCTTGTTGGATTAGGAGTGGAGGGGGAAAGAGGAGGGAGAGAGGAAGGAAAGGGGGGCGCCGCCCCCCTCTCCTTGTCCTATTCGGACTAGGGGGAGAGGGGCACGCGGCCCTGCCCTGGCTGCCTCTCCTCTTCTCCACTAAGGCCCACTATGGCCCATT
>NC_041388.1:584491577-584531412 GCF_002162155.2 Triticum dicoccoides
AACCCCTCGGTACTCCAGTAAAATCCCGATTTCACCCAGAACACTTCCGATATCCAAATATAGGCTTCCAATATATCAATCTTCATGTCTCGACCATTTCGAGACTCCTTGTCATGTCCGTGATCACATCCTAGACTCCGAACAACCTTCGGTACATCAAAACTCATAAACTCATAATATATCCGTCATCGAAACTTTAAGCGTGCAGACCCTACGGGTTCGAGAACTATGTAGACATGACCGAGACACGTCTCCGGTTAATAACCAATAGCGGAACCTAGATGCTCATATTGGCTCCCACATATTCTACGAAGATCTTTATCGGTCAGACCGCATAACAACATACGTTGTTCCTTTTGTCATCGGTATGTTACTTGCCCGAGATTCGATCGTCAGTATCTCAATACCTAGTTCAATCTCGTTTTTTTACTATATACTGCAAGGCAATAGCCTCACAGTCCTTTATTAATAAAGAGAAAGGAAATTACAAGTTTACGAATTTACAAATGTACAAGGAAAGAGAAGGGAAACTTACAAAAATATCTATGAAAGGTTAGCTATCCAAGACAGTAAGCTATCTTTATATTTACATCTAATTCTATGAGACAGGAGAGAAATGTCATGGATAAAGTTCCTCCTCCAAGCTCTAAAAGAAGTTTGCTCATTTCTGAATATCTTCCCATTCCTTTGTGTCCAAATATTCCGAGAAGCAGTGAAGACAACCTCAGTGAAGAAGGGATGACCAAAATCCCTCCTAATTGATTGAGCCATCTCATATGTGGTTTGGTTCGGTTGAACAGACCAAGAAATCCCAAGGTAATTCCAAACCCTCTGACTAAAGTTGCAAGCAAAGAAGAGATAAGTGAGGGAGTCCTGGATTAGGGGGTGTCCGGATGGCCGGACTATACCTTCAGCCGGACTCCTGGACTATGAAGATACAAGATTGAAGACTTCGTCCCGTGTCCGGAAGGGACTTTCCTTGGCGTGGAAGGCAAGCTTGGCGATACGGATATGTAGATCTCCTGCCATTGTAACCGACTTTGTGTAACCCTAACCCTCTCCGATGTCTATATAAACCGGAGGGTTTTTAGTCTGTAGGACAAGATATAGAATAACAATCATACCATAGGCTAGCTTCTAGGGTTTAGCCTCTCCGATCTCGTGGTAGATCTACTCCTGTACTACCCATATCATCAATATTAATCAAGCAGGACGTAGGGTTTTACCTCCATCAAGAGGGCCCGAACCTGGGTAAAACTTCGTGTCCCTTGCCTCCTGTTACCATCTAGCCTAGACGCACAGTTCGGGACCCCATACCCGAGATCCGCCGGTTTTGACACCGACATTGGTGCTTTCATTGAGAGTTCCTCTGTGTCGTCGCCGTTAGGCTTGATGGCTCCTACGATCACCAATAGCGATGCAGTCCAGGGTGAGACCTTCCTCCCCGGACAGATCTTCGTCTTCAGCAGCTTCGCACTGCGGGCCAATTCACTTGGCCATCTAGAGCAGATCGAAAGCTATGCCCCTGGCCGTCAGGTCAGATTTGGAAGTTTAAACTACACGGATGATATCCGCGGGGACTTGATCCTCGACGGATTCGAGCCACTGCGGAGCGTGCCGCACTGTCACGACGAGCATGATCTAGCTCTGCCACCGAATAGTGCCCTGGAGGCCGCACCCGCATCGGCTTCGACCCTTAATTCGGAGCCAACTGCACCGATCGAGGATGGGTGGTTGGACGCCGCCTCGGGGGCTGCAATCCCAATGGCGATCGAGCCGAACACCAGCCCCGCACTCCGCGAGACTCGTGACTCCAAGGAGCTGGACTCCTCTCCGGACTCCGAACCCTCTGCGCCCCTGCCGATAGAATCCGATTGGGCGCCGATCATGGAGTTTACTGCCACGGACATCTTTCAGCACTCGCCTTTCGGCGATATTCCGAAGACACTAAAGTCTCTCTCTTTATTAGGAGAGCCCTGGCCGGACTACGATCATCAAGGTTGGGATACGGACGATGAAGAAATTCAACGCCCACCCACCACCCACTTTGTAGCCACTGTCGATGATTTAACCAACATGCTTGACTTCGACTTCGAAGACATCGACGGTATGGACGCCGATGCAGGAGACGATGAAGAACCAGCACCTATTGGGGCCTGGAAAGCCACCTCGTCATATGACGTATACATGGTGGACGCACCAAAAAATTACGACGAGGAGCGGAAGGACGCACCGAAGGCTTGTTCCCTCAAGAAGCAGTCAAAGCGGCGACGCAAGCGCCACCCCAAATCCCGCCCCGATAGAAATAACGATCACACAGACCCAGCGCTGGAGTAGGGCGAACCGCTACCGGGCAACGGCAATCCGGATAATTAAACCAAACAAACAAATTCTATCAAAGATAATGGTCTGGACGACATAACGCCGGACAGGCACCCGGAGCAGCAGAACGCCCGTAAAAGGCTTGTTGCCACCGTGAGGAGTCTTAAAAAGCAGAAGCAAAGGCTCAAGGCTGCGCAAGACACACTCCAAATCAGATGGAGTAAAATACTCAACACAGCAGCGAGGTACGGTGACAATCGCCCCTCCTAGAGCTACCCAAAGCGGAAGCTGCTACCTGAATTCGATGAGGAGGCCTCAGACCGCCCACAACCAAATATCAAAGCAGCCACCTGGCCAGATAGACGACCCCTCTGCCAACACAGAGCGGCATACAACACCACTCACAATACAACACGCGACCCATGCGAGGGCTCGCACCCAAAGGACGGCGCAACAAGATCCATCTATAGACCACGCAAGCGCGCCCCAGCGTACAATGCAACACAACAAACATCCGATCAACGCGGTATACCCAACTATAGGGGTTCCGCACATCCCTTATGTTTCACCGGTGAGGTGCTGGACCATGAATTTCCAGAGGGATTCAAACCCGTAAACATAGAGACATACGACGGAACAACAGACCCCGGGGTCTGGATTGAGGACTATATCTTTCATATCCATATGGCTTGAGGAGATGATCTCCATGCCATCAAGTACTTACCCCTCAAGCTCAAAGGGCCAGCTCGTCATTGGCTTAAAGGCCTCCCCGAAAGCTATATTGGAAGTTGGGAAGAGGGGAAGACGCCTTTCGGGCAAATTTTCAAGGGACTTATGTCCGACCTCCGGATGCGGACGATTTGAGTCATATAACTCAACAGCCCGGAGAGTCAGCCCGAAAGCTTTGGAACATGTTTCTTACTAAAAAGAACCAGATTGTTGACTATCCGGACGCCGAAGCCTTGGCGGCTTTTACGCATAGCGTCCGTGACGAATGGCTCACCAGACACCTCGGCCAAAATAAGCCGAGAACAATGGCCGAATTAACAAGCCTCATGACCCACTTTTGCGCGGGTGAGGACAGCTGGCTAGCCAGATGCAGCACCAGCGACCCCAGTACATCTGAAGTTAGAGATGGAAACGGGAAATCACGACGCAATAGCAATAACAAACGCTGGAATAAAGAAGACAACACGAAGGGCACGACAGTAAACGCCTGATTCAAAAGCTCTCGGCCAGGTCAGCAAAAGCCGCCCTCTAAAGGCACCAGGGATGAACTGTCAAGCCTCAACAAAATTCTGGACCAAGTATGTCAGATCCATAGTACCCCTGGTAAACCGGCTAATCATACCCACAGAGAATGTTGGGTCTTCAAGCAGTCCGGCAAGCAACGTCGTACACAAGGGGGAGGATACACCAAGTGAAGACGAGGATGAGCCTCCCAAGCAAGACACTGGGGAACAAAAGAAATTTCCACCAGAAGTCAAAACAATAAACGTGTTACACGTGATCAAGGGAAAAAACAACGCGGCACTCCCAGGAAAATATACCCAAGTGCCTGTCACCGCAAAGTCCTACCACTGGTCGTCTCAACCGATCACTTTCGACCATCGTGATTACTCAGCAAGTATCCGACACGCAGGATGGGTTGCCCTGGTATTAGACCCAGTAATTGGCGGATATCACTTCACACGAGTCATGATGGACGGTGGCAGCAGTCTAAACCTAATATATCAGGATACAATCTGCGAGATGGGGTTAGACCCAACAAAAATTCGCCATAGCAATACTACCTTTAAAGGAGTAACGCCAGGCCCAGGGGCTCGTTGTATGGGCTCCCTCCTACTACAAGTTATATTCGGCTCCCCCGAAAACTTCCGTCGCGAGCATTTAACCTTCCACATCGCTCTGTTCCAAAGTGGCTATCAAGCACTGCTCGGACGTGAAGCTTTCGCTCGCTTTAATGCAATACCACACTACGCCTCCCTCACACTCAAGATGCCCGGTCCACGTGGCATCATTTCAGTGAAAGGAAATATCAAGCGATCTCTGCGCGCCAAAGAGAGTGCGGCTGCCCCGCACACTAAAGGCGCCCGGACCAGCGAAAGCATCCAATAGGTCGTCAAGATCTCAGACACAACTAATCAAGTCCGGCGCCGCTATTTATACCGAATAAATGGTCACACCCCTATTTGTCAATACAAGGGGCTCAACACGCGCAGACAAGTGGCAATTTCTTCTCATCTTGAATTATACATGGTTTCTTTAAAAACTAACTTTTCGCACGACAAATTTTTCACCTAAATTCCTCTCTTTTACAGACGATCATCGTGCTACACCCGTCCAGGATACAGCACAACGGAGACACGGGCGCAGACGTGCAGCAGGGACCCGCTCCAAGGATTCTTTTTAGATTAAGACCCTGCGTAAACCTTTTTTACTGTCTCTTGTTGATACATATCCACCGTTGAGAAGGATGCTGACGTCTTGGCATGTGGCCACACCAGAACAATGCACGCACCTGGACACAAGGGGCTTCTTACAAAGGCCATTATTTAGGCCCGGTTTATACCACAAAGACCGAATACCTTAGGGAGTGTTCAGCGTTGCGAGTTTGGCCCTATATGCATCAGCTCCAAATCATTGTCTTTGGTCAAATGTTGGGTTTGCCCGGCTCCTGTGTTTTGGTGCCTTACGTTCCGCTTTACCGGCTAAGGTAGCACCAGGAGAACTACTGCGATTGTGCCCTGGTTCATCCAGACGAGCACCTTAGTAGAGAAAGCCGAAAACTGACTGCCATGATATAGCGTGAGACTGGTCAACCACTCGATGACCTGTTGGAATGTTAGAATTCCTCCACCTTAACGAAGGGCCGTTTTCCGGCCAAGCATGCACACACCCCGGGATCAGGAGAGTGCAGAGCCACCAGGGGCTATCTAGTAGCCCCACTGTCAAACTCCTATGGCTAAGTGAAAGTGCTAAAGCATTATAGTCCGGTTGCCTCGCTCGCTCCGCTATCACCTCCTTAATAGGACCAAGACGTTGGGTTAAGTGTGAACGCGTGTTTTTTGCGAGCACCTCTGCATTATATGCGTGGGGGTTGAAGCCGACGGCTGCAATCTTTCAGGTTATACACATGTATACATAAACGGCCGCCCAGGAGGCATCATATTACTTTCAGGCAAAAGTATAAAAATAGCCTTATAAAAATTTATAAAAGCATTTCGCTTACAATGAGATCACATGTCACTCAAACATAATATTTTTTGAGCACTGGGTCTCTATCAAACGAGCACCCTCAAGAACTTCTTCAAAGTAGTGCTCAGCAGCCATTCGGCCTATGGCCGAATCTCGCGCTGCAACAGTGGTAGCATCCATCTCCACCCAGTATGCTTTAACACGGGCAAAGGCCATCCGTGAGCCCTCTATGCACGCCGACCTCTTCATCGCATTAATTCGCGGCACCGCGTCAAGGAACTGCTGCACCAAGCTAAAATAGTTGTTCGGTTTTGGCCTTTCCGGCCATAGCTAATCCACAACAGACCTCATGGCGAGTCCGGACAACCTATTCAGTTCGGCCCATTCAGTTAATTGGTCAGTCAATGAAAGCGGACGCTCGGGAGAATGGAATTGTGTCCAAAACAGCTGGTCCACTTCACGGTCCGTCTGACCCTGGAAGTACTTGGCCGCATCGGCAGCGCTCGTCGCCAAATCCATATACACATCCTCCGAACTCCACAGCCGATCCAGAGAGGCATACCGTGGATCTCTGAACTTCCTCCGCAACATAAAGGATTTCCCAGCCACAATATCCCCGGCTTCCCGCAGCTCCTCCTTCTTCGCCCTCATAGCAGAGCGGATGTCTTTTCTCGTCGCAGCAGCCTTCTCAAGGTCCGATGCCTTCGCTAGGTTTTCCTTTTCAAGAACCCGGCAATGGTCGGCGGCGGCTTTTAATTCTATGGCCATCTTGGACATCTTATCTCGGCTCTCGCCATGCGCGGCCTTCTCGGCTTTCAACTCTTCGGCCGCCTTCAAAGCAGTCGCATTACCAAACCTCGCTTGTGTTGGGGAACGTAGCAGAAATTCAAAATTTTCCTACGTGTCACCAAGATCTATCTATGGAGAAACCATCAACGAGGGGAAGAAGAGTGCATCTACATACCCTTGTAGATCGCTAAGCGGAAGCGTTCAAGAGAATGGGGTTGAAGGAGTCGTACTCGTCGTGATCCAAATCACCGGAGATCCTAGTGCCGAACGGACGGCACCTCCGCGTTCAACACACATACAGCCCAGTGACGTCTCCCATGCCTTGATCCAGCAAGGAGAGAGGGAGAGGTTGAGGAAGACTCCATCTAGCAGCAGCACAACAGCGTGGTGGCGGTGGAGGAGCGTGGTGATCCAGCAGGACTTCGCCAAGCACCGCGAGATATGAGGAGAAATAAAGGTAGGGCTGCGCCTGGGAGAGGTCTGAAACTCATCTGTTGGCAGCCCCAAGTCCTCAAGTATATATAGGGGAGAGGGAGGGGTGCGCCCCACCTAGGGTTCCACACTAGGGGCGGCGGCCAGCCCCAATCCCATCTATGGGTGGCGGCCAAGTGGAGGGAGAGAGGGAGGCGCACCAGGCATGGGCCCTAAGGCCCATCTGCCCTTAGGGTTTGCCCCCCTCCTCCCCTTAGGCGCCTTGGGCCCTTGTGGGGGGGGGGGGGCGCACCAGCCCACCTGGGGCTGGTCCCCTCCCCCACTTGGCCCATGAAGCCCTCCGGGGCTTGTGGCCCCACTTGGTGGACCACCGGGAGGGCGGTACGTTACCTATAAAACCCGAAACTTTTCCGGTGACCAAAACATGACTTCCCATATATAAATCTTTACCTCCGGACCATTCCAGAACTCCTCGTGATGTCCGGGATCTCATCCGGGACTCCGAACAACATTCGGTAACCACGTATATCTATTCCCTATAACCCTAGCGTCATCGAACCTTAAGTGTGTAGACCCTACGGGTTCGGGAACCATGCAGACATGACCGAGATAACTCTCCGGTCAATAACCAACAGCGGGATCTGGATACCCTTGTTGGCTCCCACATGTTCCACGATGATCTCATCGGATGAACCACGATGTCAAGGACTTAATTAATTCCGTATACAATTCCCTTTGTCTAGAGGTACGATACTTGCCCGAGATTCGATCATCGGTATCCCGATACCTTGTTCAATCTCGTTACCGGCAAGTCTCTTTATTCGTTCCGTAACACATCATCCTGTGATCAACTCCTTGATCACATTGTGCACATTATGATGATGTCCTACCGAGTGGGCCCAGAGATACCTCTCCGTTTACACGGAGTGACAAATCCCAGTCTCGATTCGTGCCAACCCAACAGACACTTTCGGAGATACCTGTAGTGTACCTTTATAGCCACCCAGTTATGTTGTGACGTTTGGCACACCCAAAGTATTCCTACGGTATCCGGGAGTTGCACAATCTCATGGTCTAAGGAAATGATACTTGACATTAGAAAAGCTTTAGCATGCGAACTACACGATCTTGTGCTATGCTTAGGATTGGGTCTTGTCCATCACATCATTCTCCTAATGATGTGATCCCGTTATCAATGACATCCAATGTCCATGCTCAGGAAACCGTAACCATGTATTGATCAACGAGCTAGTCAACTAGAGGCTTACTAGGGACATGGTGTTGTCTATGTATCCACACATGTATCTGAGTTTCCTATCAATACAATTCTAGCATGGATAATAAACGATTATCATGAACAAGGAAATATAATAATAACCAATTTATTATTGCCTCTAGGGCATATTTCCAACAGTCTCCCACTTGCACTAGAGTCAATAATCCAATTCACATCGATATGTGATTAACACTCAAGGTCACATCCCCATGTGACTAACACCCAAAGAGTTCTGGGTTTGATCATGTTATGCTTGTGAGAGAGGTTTCAGTCAACAGATCTGCAACATTCAGATCCATATGTACTTCACAAATTTCTATGTCATCTTGTAGATGCAACTACTACGCTACATTTGGAGCCATTTCAAATAACTGTTCTACTTGGAGCTATTCTAAATTGTTGCTCCATTATACGTATCTGGTATCTCTACTCAGAGCTATCCGGATAGGTGTTAATCTTGCATCGACGTAACTCTTTACGTCAAACTTTTTATCACCTCCATAACCGAGAAACATATCCTTATTCCTCTAAGGATAATTTTGACCACTATCTGGTGATCTACTCCTAGATCACCTTTGTACCCTCTTGCCAGACATGTGGCAAGGCACACATCAGGTGCGGTACTCAGCATGGCATACTGTATAGAGCCTATGACAAAAGCATAGGGGACGACCTTCGTCCTTCCTCTTTCTTCTGCCGTGGTCGAGCTTTAAGTCTTAACTTCGTACCTTACAACTCAGGCAAGAACTCCTTCTTTGACTGATCCATCTTGAACACCTTCAAGATCATGTCAAGGTATGTGCTCATTTGAAAGTACGTTTTGATCTATTCTTATAGATCTTGATGCTCAATGTTCAAGTAGCTTAATCCAGGCTTTCCATTGAAAAACACTTTCCAAATAACCCTATATGCTTTCCAGAAATTCTACATCATTTCTGATCAACAATATGTCAACAACATATATTCATCAGAAATTCTATAGTGCTCCCACTCACTTCTTTGGAAATACAAGTATCTCATAAACTTTGTATACACCCAAAATATTTGATCATCTCATCAAAGCATACATTCCAACTCTGAGATGCTTACTCCAGTCCTTAGAAGGATTGCTGGAGCTTTGCATACTTATTAGCATCTTTCAGGATTGACAAAACCTTCCGATTGTATCACATACAACCTTTCCTCAAGAAGATCGTCGAGGAAACAATGTTTTGACATCCTATCTGCAAGATTTCATAAATAATGCAGTAATCGCTAATATAATTCCAACAGACTCTTAGCATCGCTACGAGTGAGAAAGTCTCATCGTAGTCAACTCCTTGAACTTGTCGGAAAACATCTTAACGACAAGTCGAGCTTTCTTAATGGTGATACTTACCATCATTGTCCGTCTTCCTTTTAAAAATCCATATGTACCTAACAGCCTTACGACCATCAAGTAGCTCTTCCAAAGTCTACACTTTGTTTTCATATATGGATCCTCTCTTGGATTATATGGCCTCGAGCCATTTTGGAATCCAGGCCCACCATCGCTTCTCCATAGCTCGTAGGTTCATTGTTGTCTAGCAACATGACTTCCAAGACAGGATTACGTACCACTCTGAAGTAGTACGCATCCTTGTCAGCACACGAGGTTTGGTAGTGACTTGATCTGAAGTTTCATGATAACTATCATAAGCTTCCACTTCAATTGGTGTAGGTGCCACAGGAACAACTCCCTGTGCCCTGCCACACACTAGTTGAAGAGACGGTTCAATAACCTCATCAAGTCTCCACCATCCTCCCACTCAATTCTTTCGAGAGAAACTTTTCCTCGAGAAAGGACCCGATTCTAGAAACAATCCCTTATTGCTTTCGGATCTGAGACAGGAGGTATACCCAACGGTTTTGGGTGTCCTATGAAGATGCATTTATCCGCTTTGGGTTCGAGCTTATCTGCCTGAAATTTTTCACATAAGTGTTGCAGCCCCAAACTTTTAAGAAATGACAGCTTAGGTTTCTCTAAACCATAGTTTATACGGTGTCATCTCATCGGAATTACGTAGTGCCCTATTTAAAGTGAATGTGGTTGTCTCTAATGCCTAACCCATAAACTATCGTGGTAATTCGACAAGAGATATCATGGTATGCATCATATCCAATAGGGTGCAGTTATGATGTTTGGACACACCATCATACTATGGTGTTCCAGGCTGTATTAGTTGTGTAACAATTTCCACAATGTCTTAATTCTGTGCCAAACTCGTAATTCAGATATTCATCTCTATGATCATATCATAGATATTTTATCCTCTTGTCATGACGATCTTTCAACTTCACCCTGAAATTACTTGAACCTTTCAATAATTCAAACTCGTGATTCATCAAGTAAACGTACTCAACATCTACTCAAATCATCTGTGAAGTAAGAACATAACGATATCCACTACACACCTCAGCACTCATTGGACTGCACACATCAAAATGTATTACTTCCAACAAGTTGCTTTCTAGTTCCATTTTACTGAAAACGAGGCTTTCAGTCATCTTGCCCATGTGGTATGATTTGCATGTCTCAAGTGATTCAAAATCAAGTGAGTCCAAACGGTCCATTTGCATGGAGTTTCTTCATGCATATTCACCAATAGACATGGTTCGCATGTCTCAAACTTTTCAAAAACGAGTGAGCCCAAAGATCCATCAACATGGAGCTTCTTCATGCGTTTTATACCGATATGACTCACGTGGCAGTGCCACAAGTAGGTGGTATTACTATCTTATATCTTTTGGCATGAACATGTGTATCACTACGATCGAGATTCAATAAACCATTCATTTTAGGTGTAAGACCATTGAAGGTATTATTCAAATAAACAGAGTAACCATTATTCTCCTTAAATGAATAACCGTATTGCGATAGACGTAATCCAATCATGTCTATGCTCAACGCAAACACCTATCTCGATGGTAGAGGGAGCGTGCGATGCTTGATCACATCAAGCTTGGGAAAAACTTCCAACACATATCGCCAGCTCACCTTTAGCTAGTCTCCGTTTACTCCGCAGCCTTTTATTTCGAGTTTACTAACACTTAGCAACCGAACCAGTATCTAATACCATGGTGCTACTAGGAGTACTAGTAAAGTACACATTAACACAATGTATATCCAATATACTTCTATCGACCTTGCCAGCCTTCTCATCTACCAAGTATCTAGGGTAATTCTGCTCCAGTGGTTGTTCCCCTTATTACAGAAGCACTTAGTCTCGGGTTTGGGTTCAACCTTGGGTTTCTTCACTAGAGCGGCAGCTGATTTGCCGTTTCATGAAGTATCCCTTCTTGCCCTTGCCCTTCTTGAAACTAGTGGTTTCACCAACCATCAACAATTGATGCTCCTTCTTGATTTCTACTTTTGTGGTGTCAAACATCACGAATATCTCAAGGATCATCATATATGTCCCCGATATATTATAGTTCATCACAAAGCTCTAGCAGCTTGGTGGTAATGACTTTGGAGAAACATCACTATCTCATCTAGAAGATCAACTCCCACTCAATTCAAATGATTGTTGTACTCAGACAATCTGAGCACAAGCTCAACAATTGAGCTTTTTCCCCTTAGTTTGCAGGCTAAGAAAATCGTCGGAGGTCTTATACCTCTTGACGTGGGCACGAGCCTGAAATCCCAATTTCAGCCCTCGAAACATCTCATATGTTTCGCGACATTTCAAAACGTCTTCGGTGCCTCAACTCTAAACCGTTTAACTGAACTATCACGTAGTTATCAAAATGTGTATGTCAGATGTTCGCAACATCCATAGACGACGTTCGACGTTCAGCACACTGAGCGGTGCATTAAGGACATAAGCCTTCTATGAAGCAATGAGGACAATCCTCAGTTTACGGACCTAGTCCGCATAATTGCTACTATCAACTTTCAACTAAATTTTCTCTAGGAACATATCTAAACAGTAGAACTGAAGCACGAGCCTCGACATAATTTGCGAAGACCTTTTGACTATGTTCAGGATAATTAAGTTCATCTTATGAACTCCCACTCAGATAGACATCCCTCTAGTCATCTAAGTGATTACATGATCCGAGTCAACTAGGCCGTGTCCGATCATCACGTGAGACGGACTAGTCATCATCGGTGAACATCTTCATGTTGATCGTATCTACCATACGACTCATGCTCGACCTTTCGGTCTCTTGTGTTCCGAGGCCATGTCTGTACATGCTAGGCTCGTCAAGTCAACCTAAGTGTTTTGCATGTGTTCCGAGGCCATGTCTGTACGTGCTAGGCTCGTCAACACCCGTTGTATTCGAACGTAAGAATCTATCACACCCGATCATCACGTGGTGCTTCGAAACGACGAACTTTCGCAACGGTGCACAGTTAGGGGGAACACTTTCTTGAAATTTTAATGAGGGATCATCTTATTTACTACCGTCGTTCTAAGCAAATAAGATGTATAAACATGATAAACATCACATGCAATCAAATAGTGACATGATATGGCCAATATCATATTGCTCCTTTTGATCTCCATCTTCGGGGCTCCATGATCATCATCATCACCGGCATGACACCATGATCTCCATCATCATGATCTCCATCATCGTGTATTCATGAAGTTGTCTCGCCAACTATTACTTCTACTACTACAGCTAACGGTTAGCAATAAAGTAAAGTAATTACATGACGTTTATGTTGACACGCAGGTCATAAATAAATTAAGACAACTCCTATGGCTCCTGCCGGTTGTCATACTCATCGACATGCAAGTGGTGATTCCTATTACAAGAACATGATCATCTCATACATCACATATATCATTCATCACATCCTTTGGCCATATCACATCACATAGCATACCCTGCAAAAACAAGTTAGACGTCCTCTAATTGTTGTTTGCATGTTTTACGTGGCTGCTATGGGTTTCTAGCAAGAACGTTTCTTACCTACGCCTTGTCCCTTTATAAAGAGGGTGAATATCAAGCATCCTCTCCGTGGCCGTTTGGACTTGCCTATAGTCTAGGAGTCCTAGAAGCGGTTGGGTTACCCATGCCCGTATTGATGAGAATCCCGGAATAAGGGGACACGATCTCTGCTTTAACAAGACGTGCCAAGGAAACCGCCTCGCATGACGCGTTGAGGTGGGATAATAAAACAATTCGAATAAAGGCTTGGCCGTGGAGCGATGTCGCACTACGGAATACGTCAGCAGATTAGATTTGTGTAAATATTATTCTCTCTATGGCCATATGTGGAAACTTATTTTGTAGAGCCGGACACTATCTTTGTGTTCAAAATCTTCTATGAAGTACTTGGAGGAGGAACCCGCCTTGCAATGCCGAAGACAATCTGCGCACCGGACTCGTCGTCATTGAAGCCTGGTTCAGGGGCTACTGAGGGAGTCCTGGATTAGGGGGTGTCCGGATGGCCGGACTATACCTTCAGCCGGACTCTTGGACTATGAAGATACAAGATTGAAGACTTCGTCCCGTGTCCGGAAGGGACTTTCCTTGGCGTGGAAGGCAAGCTTGGCGATACTGATATGTAGATCTCCTGCCATTGTAACCGACTTTGTGTAACCCTAACCCTCTCCGGTGTCTATATAAACCGGAGGGTTTTTAGTCCGTAGGACAAGATATAGAACAACAATCATACCATAGGCTAGCTTCTAGGGTTTAGCCTCTCCGATCTCGTGGTAGATCTACTCCTGTACTACCCATATCATCATTATTAATCAAGCAGGACGCAGGGTTTTACCTCCATCAAGAGGGCCCGAACCTGGGTAAAACTTCATGTCCCTTGCCTCCGATTGCCATCCGGCCTAGACGCACAGTTCGGGACCCCCTACCCGAGATCTACCGGTTTTGACACCGACAATAAGCTTGACACTCATGTTGTGCACAGTTGCATAGCACACATGTTACATCCTGGATGATCCAATGTCGGCGTTGTATCATATCCTGAGTGTTCAAACGGTCCATTAAAAGAAGCCAGCCAAACACCTTGAACTTGAGCGTGCATGCACTCTTCCAAATCCATTTGAAGATGGGGTCAACCACTAGGTTGGAAAAGCATGAGTCATAGTATATCTTTGACATAAAGGCACCAGACCTCGAAGGCCATATCCAGATGTCATTGCTCTCCCCGTCCAGGTTGATGGAAGGTAGTAGGGCCAGGAGCTGTGATAATTCATCATAAGCCTCCTGTGACAGAGGCAAATGGAAATGATCCAAGGCATCAGGCAGTTCTGAAAACTCCTTGACAGTGATTGCATCATCAATTACAAATGAATGAAGCCTTGGGAAACACTCATGTAAAAGGACAACATGATTTCCCAGCTGCCAACGATCAAGCCAAAATAGCACTGTGTCGCTAGTATGAACTTGTGGAACAGCGAGCTTGGAGAAATTGGAATATAAACACATGACATCACGCCACCAAAAGGAGCCACAGGTCTAGGTGTTTCGATGTGGTGATGAAGCGTAATAAGTGTCCCAAATTAAAGTGACCCAAGGCATGTCAACCTTATTAAAGAACTTGAAGAGATGCTTTAGTAACAAAGCCTCATTTTGAATGCCCAAATTAAGGACGCCCAAGCCCCCGTATTTCTTAGGGCGATAGACCAAATCCCAAGCAGCCAATGATTGTCGTGGATTATCCATGTTGCCTCTCCATAGACATTGTCTCATGATTCGCTCTAATTGCTGCAAAATGCCCTTGGGAAGAGATAAGGTACACAAGAAATATATTGGCATGGAGCACAACACCGACTGTAGAAGTTGCAGTCGGCTTCCTTGATTTAGTAAGCATGAGGAGGCAGATAAACGTCGCTCGACGCGATCGACCAGGGGCAGCAGATCATAGATTGTAGGTCTAGAAGTTCCCATTGGCAAACCTAAATACGTGAATGGCATGGACCCAACGTCGCATCCAAGCAAGGAAGCCACCCTAGCACCTTCCTCGTCACTCATATTGATTGGGACGAGTGAGGATTTGCTAAAGTTGACACGTAATCCTGTGGACGCCGCGAAAGTGTCAAGCATCTCCTTGAAAGCAATATGCTGGTCATCGATCGCAGGCAGGACAATTAAGGTATCGTCGGCATACTGTACAATCAGGTAATCACTGGAGCTGGTTGGGATTGGCA
The DNA here is from genome assembly GCF_002162155.2 of Triticum dicoccoides. NCBI lineage: Eukaryota > Viridiplantae > Streptophyta > Magnoliopsida > Poales > Poaceae > Triticum > Triticum dicoccoides. Next base: position 584,506,740 of record NC_041388.1, read on the forward strand.
GTGAAAGGATGTTCCTGGAGCACATCTCATTGACGACAAATTGTAATAAATCAACCGCGATCACAAACAGCAACGGTGAAAGGGGACCTCCTTGACGCATGCCCGTTCTGCAAACAAAATGATTACCCGGCACACTGTTGAGAAGCACAGAAGAAGATCCCGTAGACAATATGCTTTTAATCCATCCAGTCCAACGGGAGTCAAAACCCTTGCATTGCAAAATTATGAGGATAACTTCATGCTCAACTGTGTCGAAGGCCTTTGTGAAATCCAGCTTAAGAAGGATGATGGGCCGCTTCGAGGCCTTGCATTGGTGTATATACTCAAAACACCAGGCCAGGCAATCTTGAATAGAACGACACCGAAGAAAACCATATTGATTGCGATGAATGCATTTGAATATAACTTTCTGAAGACGGTTAGCAAGCTGCTTAGTCAAAAACTTCAAGCACGTGTTGGTCAAAGAGATGGGGCGAAAGTCACCGACAACTTCAGGGCTCAGCTTATTGGGGATCAGAGTAATTAACGATGTGTTAAGACATTCCAGATTGCATCTGCCTTCATAGAACTCCTTGACAAGTTGCATGAAACCCTCCTTTAGGATTGGCCAACACTTCTTTAAGAACAGCCCAGTAAAGCCATCGGGACCAGGGGCATGATCCGTTGGCATGTTCTTAATGATAGATTCAACCTCGAAGTCTGTAAAAGGCTGGGATAAATCTTCAAGGCCATCAACACGCGCAATTAAGGTGTCCAAATCAAATTCCATGCAGATTCCTTTTGCATTGCCCATACGCTGATTAAAATCTGACCAAAACATGCCAGCTAGTTGTTGGTGATCTGAGACCACATCACCTGCTGAATTCTTAATTGAAGAAATCGTGTTTCTCTGAAACCTTTCAGTGGCCATGGCATGGAAAAATTTGGAGTTCTCCTCACCAACTTTAATGCTTCGTATTGTACAACGCTGCTTCCAATAAACAAATTGCCAATGCAAGATATCCTCCCGATGCAATTTCACAATTCTCCTGAAATTAAACTCCGGCCTAGTTAAAGGCCTAATTTCCTCCAGTCCATCAAAGTATAAAATCACTTTGTTGCAGTCTGAAATGAGCGCCTTAACTGTGGACAGATTAAGATGCCATTTCTTGAGGGCATATCAAAGAGCCTTGAATTTGGAGGAGATGGTTAAGGCAACAGAAGATCTGGTGACAGGCCTGTTCCACACTTGAGTAACACAATCATTAAAACCAGGAAAGTCAATCCAATAATTTTCAAAGCGAAAGACTTTAGCCTTAGGAATAGCCGTAGCGATTGAAACCACACACGGAACATGATCAAAGGCCGTGCGTGCAAGCGGCAAGACTAGCGTGTTGGGATGATCCGAGGTCCATGCGACTAAAGTAAAAAACCAGTCGATCTGCTCAACAAGGGGCTCAGTTTGCATATTTGACCAAGTGAATTGCCGTCCTTTAATTGGTAGCTCAACAAGACCTAAGTGTCCAATCACTTCATTAAACAGAAAAATGTCACTGACATTACCCCCAGGTAGGTTACGATTTTCCAATGATCGCATAAAATTGAAATCGCCCAAAATCATCCAATTATCATCACAGTTGATGTCAAGGTTGTATAACCATTGCACAAAATCATCACGGGCTGGACCCTGGCAAGGGCCATAAACTGACACTAGGGTCCAAACTTCAGACGTATGCTTAGAGCGGAACTCCAGAATAATACCATAAGGCCTTGCCTCAATTAATTTACCCTCAAAGAAAGAGGAGTTCCAAATGATAACCATCCCAGCCGAGGCACCCACCGAAGGCACATACGACAAATTATCCAAATGTCATGGACAAAATCTCCTAATAAACCTGTGATCGATATGCATACACTTCGTTTCTTGGAGACAGACCACATAGCACCCACTTTCATCCATCTTTTGTTTAACCGCTAATTGTCGTGCTTCAGAATTAAGACAATGCACGTTCCAACATAAAACCTTCCAGTCTTTAAACCTAGACTGATTCATTACAAACCAAAATATAAAGCAGCAAAAGTAGATCACACAATGACCTACACTGACCAGCTAAGCATAGCAATGGGAGAGAGTACCAAATATGAAAACATACATAAAGATAGATGGCGTTTGAATCGGTACGCCATGGACACGAAAATGTCCGATGTAACTAATCATCAGAACCCTTACTGTTGGAGGAGGTAGCAGAATCAGCCTCAAGCTTATCCTTGGAAATCTTCGCAGAAGCAATGCGCAGGCGAGCCCCGATACGCTGAAGATCAGCAATAGGCGTTGGTGGAGGCACTGACGGGTTCCCCTCAGACTGTGAAGAACTGGTTTTCCGCTTCTTGAATGTATTCTGTGCCTTGTTCTGCTGAGAGCCACTGCTTGGAGCTCTATGAAAGCCATCACGTAATGCGCTTAGACGTGCACTGCGGCGAACCTCCGTGTCCACCAAAATTTTAGCAGACCTTGGCTTCCGGCCGCGCTTGGTGGTCACCTTAGGGACAGCAGAGAACTCGAAGGACTCGGTGACAGGTGCAGAGAGGTCATCAAAGCAAAGAGCTCTTGCAACAGGTCTCCTAACTGGAGAAGCATGGCATGGAAAGCTGTAAGAGGGGCCTGACGGCGGTTGCAGAGAGAAACTGACATCTGCACCATTGTAACAAATATCCCAGGAGCACTTAGGCAGCAGTATAGCCCCAAATTCAGCCTTAAACACAAACTTTGGGATTTCAGCAGAGAAAAAACCCAACAAGCACTTCTGGAAGGTGCGGTCCATTGCATAGCAGTTGGCAGAACATGGCCAAATACAGTGAGTACTCGCCCAATATGAAGAGGAGGCTGCATTGGAGCCGCAGGTTGCTGAAATATCACCATATCATTCACTGGGTGGTCATTAACAGAATCATCCGAAACTTGCAGGACGATCGACTCTTGCGACTGATCCGCAACAACTTGATTCTCATCCACAAGCTCCTGTTGTACAACATGCAGCTCATCATGTGGAGCATCCTGGTGGGGCGGCGCATGATTGTGTTCCGGTGGTGGTATTTCATCCCAACCAATCTCAGGAGATTCAGGCATAACCTAGTTGTGGTTATGAAATTGCAGATGCCCAGGGAGTGGTTGTGGGTTGCCATCGAAGGGCATATGATCCTCATCAGCTGGCAAAATATCAGCAAAGTCTGCAGAGAAGATGTATATCGGTGCAGGCCAAGATATGCGAGAACCACCAAAGTTAGCAAACTCCCGATAGACTACATCACGTGGCACTAAGGTAGTTGCCGGAAAAGAAACATACACCAGAGTACAAACAAGCAGAGGATCATCCTGGTGCCAGTGATGAAAACGGCCAAAAGTGCTGATTGCATCTGCAATAAACTGTGTGCACCTATAATCCAGGGGTATTCCAACAATCATAACCCAGCCCCGGTGAAAACCTTGGATAGCTCTGTAATTAATACCTTCATCGTGTGGCAAAAATCGAACAAATCTATCATTGCCAAGATCGAACGAAGGATGATCTACCAGAGCTTGCCGAGCAAACGGGCTATTGAAACAAAAGAGGCCAACTCCTTGAATCCAAGGCTGAGCATCAAGAACGGCGCAACCAAGATTGTGAACGACAAAATCACTGACCATATTTTTGAAGATGAGAACTTCTTCAGGCAGAGGAGCAGGCTCGACGGTGGCAATGGCGTAGTCTTCATGCTGATGATCAGGAGCCACAGCTGGAGAGTAGAAGGTGCGCAGGAGCCGCCGTGGACCACCATCGATGATCTCGAAACCCTGCGGGACGAACGGCGTGGGGTCGAGAGCGAAGGTGGCCATTGCTGGATGCGGTGCTAGAGCTGTTGGTGACGAAGCAGCCGCGGGGGATAAAGGTGGTGACAAGATGGGCGGTGGTGGCGAGGTAGCTGATGGCGGCGTGATGGGCGGTGGTGGCGAGGTTGGTGGTAGTGGCGAGATGGGCGGTGGATCTGCGGGCGATGGCGGAAGCGATGGGGTGGCAGGCATGATAGGACTGAGCAAAGACCCCAGAGGGGAAACCGAGGCGCCGGGCGAGTATATCTCCGCTGACCGTTTGGGAGAAACAGAATTGACTCGTGGGACCCACTTGTAAGTTGGGGAAGGCGCAGAGCCGGAGCATCCCTTGGCCCTGTGGCCCAATCTAAAGCATCGACGGCAATGGACCTGCTTGGTGCACGAGCTGGTATGGTGAAACATAGATAAACAATTCTGGCACTTCCAAACGTTGAACACAATATCATCAATAATATCATTAACCCTAGCAGAATCCCCAGGAGAGGCCGACAGATCAGCGTCCATAATCAGTTCAGAATAATTTCCAAACGAAGAAACCTCATTATCCAAGATAGCCACTGATGGTTGGGGCGTAGATTGGGCCTTAGAAACCTCAATGTGGGCCGGAGAACCATGTTGGTCCGGTGATCCATGTTGGGCCAGAGATTCCGGTGCAACGCATCCAGATGACACGACATCCTGCGTAACCTGCAACGCATTGCCTAAATAGATCGGTGCAGTTCTGAAAATGACGGCAGTATTCTTGGCAGGAACGTTGATCGTTCCGAAAGCGATGGGTGGCGTCGCCACCGTCCACTTGAGGTTGTTCGCCGGCGGTGATGGCAAGATCACCTTCTCACTAGGAGTAAGTTCATAGACAGCCTCAGAAATCGTGTCAACACAGAGCTGAGTAGCTGGGTATCTATAACCCTTACAAGCAGGATACTGCTGGAACGTGGCAAAGGAGATTTTCTTCTTTGTCAAAGAACCCGATCTAAGAGAAGACTTTGATGGTGGTTTATGCATAGCAATCAAACCCAAAGTAGCACGCTTTTTGGAGGGACTAACTAGAATCCACTCAGTGTCACATTCCTTTCTCCAGATCTCTAACTCACATTTCCAATTTGGACCACCATTCCCCCAAAGATGAAAATAACATTTGAAATGCGGGCATGCATACGATCTCAACTGGAGAATGCAAAGGCCAACTTGCTTGCAGGAAACAATGAAAGAGAATACCTTTCCCTTGATGAGTTGAACTGACAAATCAATGGTCGATCCTCCAATCGTTGATTCCAATGCATCCGCCATAGAATCCTCATTAAGACGGAAATCATGTCGGCTAAAGGACACAACCATGATGAAATGGCTTGTGTCATCCGAGGGATGAATAGATCTCCCACAAGAAATTAAAACCTTATCATCAAAGATGGAGCCCACCGAGAAATCTAAATCCAACATTGATCCACCAGAGGTACCCATGGGAGATGGGTATAGACGTGTAGATCCAAGCACGCCGGAGAATATGAGCGGAGAAGATCCACAAATCACAGGCTAGAAGTGTAGATCGCCAGAAAACCTAGGCCGTGGGTGGGGATGGTGGGTGGGTGGAGATCCATAAGTCTCTAGGCCGTGGGTGGGAAATGTAGTTCAATCTCGTTACCGGCAAGTCTCTTTACTCGTTCCATAATACATCATCCCGCAACTAACTCATTGGTTGCAATGCTTGCAAGGCTTAAGTGATGTGCATTACCGAGAGGGCCCAGAGATACCTCTCCGACAATCAGAGTGACAAATCCTAATCTCAAAATACGCCAACCCTACAATTACCTTCGGAGACACCTATAGAGCACCTTTATAATCACCCAGTTACGTTGTGACGTTTGGTAGCACCCAAAGCGTTCCTCCTGAAAATGGGAGTTGCATAATCTCATAGTCATAGGAACATGTATAAGTCATGAAGAAAGCAATAACAACATACTAAAGGATCGGGTGCTAAGCTAACGGAATGGGTCATGTCAATCACATCATTCTCCTAATGATGTGATCCCGTTAATCAAATGATAACTCATGTCAATGTCTAGGAAACATAACCATCTTTGATCAACGAGCTAGTCAAGTAGGGGCATACTAGTGACACTCTGTTTGTCTATGTATTCACACAAGTATTATGTTTCCGATTAACACAATTCTAGCATGAATAATAAACATTTATCATGATATAAGGAAATAAATAATAACTTTATTATTGCCTCTAGGGCATATTTCCTTCAGTCTCCCACTTGCACTAGAGTCAATAATCTAGTTCACATCTCCATGTGATTTAACACCAATAGTTCACATCACCATGTGATTAACACCCATAGTTCACATCATCATGTGACCAACACCCAAAGGGTTTACTAGAGTCAACAATCTAGTTCACATCGCTATGTGATTAACACCAAAAGAGTACTAAGGTGTGATCATGTTTTGCTTGTGAGAGAAGTTAAGTCTACGGGTCTGCCACATTCAGATCCGTATGTATTTTGCAAATTTCTATGTCAACAATGCTCTGCACGGGGCTACTCTTGCTAATTGCTCCCACTTTCAAAATGTATCCAGATTGAGACTTAGAGTCATCTGGATTAGTGTCAAAATTTGCATCGACGTAACCCTTTACGACGAACCTTTTGTCAACTCCATAATCGAGAAACATATCCTTATTCCACTAAGGATAATTTTGACTGATGTCCAGTGATCTACTCCTAGATCACTATTGTACTCCCTTGCCAAAAGAACAGTGTAGGGTATACAATAGATCTGGTACATAGCATGGCATACTTTATAGAACCTATGGCTGAGGCATAGGGAATGACTTTCATTCTCTTTCTATCTTCTGCCGTGATCGAGCTTTGAGTCTTACTCAATTTCACACCTTGTAACACAGGCAAGAACTCTTTCTTTGACTGTTCCATTTTGAACTACTTCAAAATCTTGTCAAGGTATGTACTCATTGAAAAAACTTATCAAGCGTCTTGATCTATCTCTTTAGATCTTGATGCTCAATATGTAAGCAGCTTCACCGAGGTCTTTCTTTGAAAAACTCCTTTCAAACACTCCTTCATGCTTTGCAGAATAATTCTACATTATTTCCGATCAACAATATGTCATTTACATATACTTATCAAAAATGTTGTAGTGCTCCCACTCACTTTCTTGTAAATACAGGCTTCACCACAAGTCTGTATAAAACTATATGCTTTGATCAACTTATCAAAGCGTATATTCCAACTCCAAGATGCTTGCACCAGTCCATAGATGGATCGCTGGAGCTTGCATATTTTGTTAGCACCTTTAGGATTGACAAAACCTTCTGGTTGCATCATATAAAACTCTTTCTTTAATAAATCCTTTAAGGAATGCAGTTTTGTTTATCCATTTGCCAGATTTCATAAAATGCAGCAATTTGCTAACATGATTCGGACAGACTTAAGCATCGCTACAAGTGACAAAATCTCATCATAGTCAACACCTTGAACTTTGTCAAAAATCTTTTTCGACAAGTCTAGCTTTGTATATAGTAACACTACTATCAGCGTCCGTCTTCCTCTTTAAGATCCATTTATTTTCTATGGCTTTCCGATCATCGGGCAAGTCAACCAAAGTCCACACTTTGTTCTCATACATGGATCCCATCTCAGATTTCATGGCCTCAAGCCATTTCACGGAATCTGGGCTCATCATCGCTTCCTCATAGTTCGTAGGTTCTTCATGGTCAATTAACATGAACTCCAGAACAGGATTACCGTACCACTCTGGTGCGGATCTCACTCTGGTTGACCTACAAGGTTCTGTAGTAACTTCTTCTGAAGTTACATGATCATCATCATTAGCTTCCTCACTAATTGGTGTAGGAGTCATAGCAACAGATTTCTGTGATGAACTACTTTCCAATAAGGGAGAGGGTACAGTTACCTCATCAAGTTCTACTTTCCTCCCACTCACTTCTTTCGAGAGAAACTCCTTCTCTAGAAAGGATCCATTCTCAGCAACAAATATCTTGCCTTCGGATCTGTGATAGAAGGTGTACCAACAGTTACTTTTGGGTATCCTATGAAAATGCACTTCTCCGACTTGGGTTTGAGCTTATCAGGATGAAACTTTTTCACATAAGAATTGCAACCCCAAACTTTAAGAAATGACAGCTTAGGTTTCTTGCTAAATCACAGTTCATACGGTGTCATCTCAATGGATTTAGATGGTGCCCTTTTTAATGTGAATGCAGCTGTCTCTAATGCATAACCCCAAAACGATAGTGGTAAACTAGTAAGAGACATCATAGATCGCACCATATCTAGTAAAGTACGATTACGACATTCGGACACACCATTACGCTGTGGTGTTCTAGGTGGCATGAGTTTGTGAAACTATTCCACATTGTTTTAATTGAAGACCAAACTCGTAACTCAAATATTCGCCTCTGCGATCAGATCGTAAAAACTTTATTTTCTTGTTACGATGATTTTCCACTTCACTCTGAAATTCTTTGAACTTTTCAAATGTTTCAGAGTTATGTTTCATCAAGTAGATATACCCATATCTTCTCAAATCATCTGTGAAGGTCAGAAAATAACGATACCCGCCGCGAGCCTCAACACTCATTGGACTGCATACATCAGTATGTATTATTTCCAACAAGTTTGTTGCTTGCTCCATTGTTCCGGAGAACGGAATCTTAGTCATCTTGCCCATGAGGCATGGTTCGCAAGCATCAACTGATTCATAATCAAGTGATTCCAAAAGCCCATCAGCATGGAGTTTTTTCATGCGCTTTATACCAATATGACCCAAACGGCAGTGCCACAAATAAGTTGCACTATCATTATTAACTTTGCATCTTTTGGCTTCAATATTATGAATATGTGTATCACTATGATCGAAATCCAACAAACCAATTTCATTGGGTGTATAACCAAAGAAGGTTTTATTCATGTAAACAGAACAACACTTATTCTCTGATTTTAAATGAATAACCGTATTGCAATAAACATGATCAAATCATATTCATGCTCAACTCAGACGCCAAATAACATTTATTTAGGTTTAACACTAATCCCGAAAGTATAGGGAGTGTACGATGATGATCATATCAATATTGGAACCACTTCCAACACACATCGTTACTTCACCCTTAACTAGTCTCTATTTATTCTGTAACTCCTGTTTCGAGTTACAAACTTTTTAGCAACTGAACAAGTATCAATTACCCACGGGCTACAATAAATACTTGTAAGGTACACATCAATAACATGTATATCAAATATACCCTTGTTCACTTTGCCATCCTTCTTATCCACTAAATATTTAGTGCATTTCCGCTTCCAATGACTAGTCCCTTTGTAGTAGAAGCACTTAGTCTCAGGCTAAGGTCCAGACTTGGGCTTCTTCACTTGAGCAGCAACTTGCTTGCTGTTCTTCTTGAAGTTCCCTTTATTTCCCTTTGCCCTTTTCTTGAAACTAGTGGTCTTGTTGATCATCAACACTTGATGCTCTTTCTTGATTTCTACCTTCATCGATTTCATCATCATGAAAAGTTTGGGAATCATTTAAGTCATCCCTTGCATACTATAGTTCATCACGAAGTTCTACTAACTTGGTGATGGTGACTAGAGAATTCTGTCAATCACTATTTTATCTGGAAGATTAACTCCCACTTGATTCAAGCGATAGTAGTACCCAGACAATCTGAGCACATGCTCATTGCTTGAGCTATTCTCCTCCATCTTTTAGCTATAGAACTTGTTGGAGACTTCATATCTCTCAACTCGGGTATTTTCTTGAAATATTAATTTCAACTCCTGGAACATCTCATATGGTCCATGACATTCAAAACGTCATTGAAATCCCGATTCTAAGCTGTTAAGCATGGTGTACTAAACTATCAAGTAGTCATCATATTGAGCTAGCCAAACATTCATAACGTCTGCATCTGCTCCTGCAATAGGTCAGTCACCTAGCGGTGCATCAAGGACATAATTCTTCTGTGCAGCAATGAGGATAAACCTCAGATCACGGACCCAGTCCGCATCATTGCTACTATCATCTTTCAACTTAGTTTTCTCTAGGAACACATATAAAACATAGGGAAGCAACGACGCAAGCTATTGATCTACAACATAGATATGCAAATACTATCATGACTAAGTTCATGATAAATTAAAGTTCAATTAATCATATTACTTAAGAACTCCCACTTAGATAGACATCCCTCTAATCATCTAAGTGATCACGTGATCCAAATCAACTAAACCATAACCGATCATCATGTGAAATGGAGTAGTTTTCAAAGGTGAACATCACTATGTTGATCATATCTACTATATGATTCACGCTCGACCTTTCAGTCTCAGTGTTCCGAGGTCATATCTTCATATGCTAGACTCATCAATTTTAACCTGAGTATTCTGCGTGTGCAAAACTGGCTTGCACCCGTTGTAGATGGACGTAGAGCTTATCACACCCGATCATCACGTGGTGTCTGGGCACGACGAACTTTGGCAACGGTGCATACTCAGGGAGAATACTTTTATCTTGAAATTTAGTGAGAGATCATCTTATAATGCTACCGTCAATCAAAGCCAAATAAGATGCATAAAAGATAAACATCACATGAAATCAATATAAGTGATATGATATGGCCATCATCATCTTGTGCTTGTGATCTCCATCTCCGAAGCACCGTCATGATCACCATCATCACCGGCGCGACACCTTGATCTCCATCGTAGCACCATTGTCGTCTCACCAACTATTGCTTCTACGACTATCGCTACCGCATAGTGATAAAGTAAAGCAATTATAGGGCGATTGCATTGCATACAATAAAGTGACAACCATATGGCTCCTGCCAGTTGCCGATAACTCGATTACAAAACATGATCATCTCATACAATAAAATATAGCATCATGTCTTTACCATATCACATCACAACATGCCCTGCAAAAACAAGTTAGACGTCCTCTACTTTGTTGTTGCAAGTTTTACATGGCTGCTATGGGCTGAGCAAGAACCGTTCTTACCTACGCATCAAAACCACAACGATAGTTCGTCAAGTTAGTGTTGTTTTAACCTTCTCAAGGACCGGGCGTACCCACACTAGGTTCAACTAAAGTTGGAGAAACTAACACCCGCCAGCCACCTGTGTGCAAAGCACGTCGGTAGAACCAGTCTCGCGTAAGCGTACGCGTAATGTCGGTCCGGGCCGCTTCATCCAACAATGCCGCCGAACCAAAGTATGACATGCTGGTAAGCAGTATGACTTGTATCGCCCACAACTCACTTGTGTTCTACTCGTGCATATAACATGAACGCATAAAACCTGGCTCGGATGCCACTGTTGGGGAACGTAGTAATTTCAAAAAAAATTCCTACGCACACGCAAGATCATGGTGATGTATAGCAAAGAGAGGGGAGAGTGTTGTCCACGTACCCTCGTAGACCGAAAGTGGAAGCATTAGTACAACGCGGTTGATGTAGTCGTACGTCTTCACGATCCGACCGATCAAGTACCGAACGTACGGCACCTCCGAGTTCAGCACACGTTCAGCCCGATGACGTCCCTCAAACTCCGATCCAGCCGAGTGTTGATGGAGAGTTTCGTCAGCACGACGGCATGGTGACGATGATGATGTTCTACCGACGCAGGGCTTCGCCTAAGCACCGCTACAGTATTATCGAGGTGGACTATGGTGGAGGGGGGCACCGCACATGGCTAATAGATCAAACAATCAATTGTTGTGTCTCTAGGGTGCCCCCCTGCCCCTCTATATAAAGGAGCAAGGGGGGAGGTGCGGCCGGCCAGGAGGGGCGCGCCAGGAGGAGTCCTACTCCTCCCTCCCTTTTCCTTGTTGGATTAGGAGTGGAGGGGGAAAGAGGAGGGAGAGAGGAAGGAAAGGGGGCGCCGACCCCTCTCCTTGTCCTATTCAGACTAGGGGGGAGGGGCGTGCAGCCCTGCCCTGGCTGCCTCTCCACTTCTCCACTAAGGCCCACTATGGCCCATTAAGCCCCCCCCCCCCGGGTGGGGGTCCGGTAACCCCTCGGTACTCCGGTAAAATCCCGATTTCACCCAGAACACTTCCGATATCAAAATATAGGCTTCCAATATATCAATCTTCATGTCTCGACCATTTCGAGACTCCTCGTCATGTCCGTGATCACATCCGGGACTCCGAACAACCTTCGGCACATCAAAACTCATAAACTCATAATATAACCGTCATCGAAACTTTAAGTGTGCAGACCCTATGGGTTCGAGAACTATGTAGACATGACTGACACACGTCTCCGGTCAATAACCAATAGTGGAACATAGATGCTCATATTGGCTCCCACATATTCTGCGAAGATCTTTATCGGTCAGACCGCATAACAACATAATTTGTTCCCTTTGTCATCGGTATGTTACTTGCCCGAGATTCGATCGTCAGTATCTCAATACCTAGTTCAATCTCATTACCGACAAGTCTCTTTACTCGTTCCGTAATACATCATCCCGCAACTAACTCATTGGTTGCAATGCTTGCCAGGTTTAAGTGATGTGCATTACCGAGAGGGCCCAGAGATACCTCTTTAACAATCGGAGTGACCAATCCTAATCTCGAAATACGCTAACCCAACAATTACCTTCGGAGACACCTATAGAGAACCTTTATAATCACCCAGTTACGTTGTGACGTTTGGTAGCACACAAAGCGTTCCTCTAGAAAACGGGAGTGGCATAATCTCATAGTCATAGGAACATGTATAAGTCATGAAGAAAGCAATAGCAACATACTAAACGATCGGGTGCTAAGCTAACGGAATGGGTCATGTCAATCACATCATTCTCCTAATGATGTGATTCCATTAATCAAATGACAACTCATGTCAATGGCTAGGAAACATAACCATCTTTGATCAACAAGCTAGTCAAGTAGAGGCATACTAGTGACACTCTGTTTGTCTATGTATTCACACAAGTATTATGTTTCCGGTTAATACAATTCTAGCATGAATAATAAACATTTATCATGGTATAAGAAAATAAATAATAACTTTATTATTGCCTCTAGGGCATATTTCCTTCATATGGGCACTCCCCTTGGCAACTGCCAAGCTTGGGGGAGGTGCCACGGTATCGTATCACTATCACACTCCTATCTTTACCGCTTTTCTTAGTTCGATCCTTTTGATAATATTTTGATCTAGTAGAATAAAAGTTTTTTGTATGATCTAGTAATCGAGTCCGTGATCTATATAATAAAGATTAGTTGAGTCAAGGGCTTGATTATTTTGCCATGATCTTGAGTGAATAAAAGAAAAGAGAAAAGAATAAAAAGAAATAAAAGAGATCATAAGTATCTTATGGAAAGTAATGAGCTCACATATAAAGAGTATTATGAATAAGAGTTGTTGAGAGTTGACAAACATAGTTTTGGTCATCGTTGCAATTAGTAGGAAGTAATAAATAAAGAGAGGTCTTCACATATAAATATACTATCTTGGACATCTTTTATGATTGTGAGCACTCATTAAAATATGATATGCTAAAGAGTTGATGTTGGACAAGGAAGACAACGTAATGGTTTATGTTTTCTTACATCTAAGATAAATTATATTGCCATGGATCATCCAACATGGTTGAGCTTGTCTTTCCCCCTCATGCTAGCTAAACTCTTTACACCAAGTAGAGATACTACTTGTGCTTCCATATACCCTTAAACCCAGTTTTGCCATGAGAGTCCACCATATCTACCTATGGATTGAGTAAGATCCTTCAAGTAAGTTGTCATCAGTGCAAGCAATAAAAATTGCTCTCTAAATATGTATGACTTATTAGTGTGGGAGAAAATAAGCTTTATATGATCTTGTGATGTGGAAGAAATAAAAGCGACGGACTGCATAATAAATGTCCATATCACAAGTGGCAATATAAAGTGACGTTCCTTCGCATTAAGATTTTGTGCATCCAACCATAAAAGCGCATGAAAACCTCTGCTTCCCTCTACGAAGGGCCTATCTTTTACTTCTATCTCCTACCTTACATAAGAGTAATGGTGATCCTCACCTTTCCCTTTTACATTTTATCTTTTGGCAAGCACAATATGTTGGAAAGATCCTGGTATATATGGCTAATTGGATGTGAGTTTTCATGAACTATTATTGTTGACATTACCCTTGAGGTAAAACGTTGGGAGGCAAAACTATAAGCCCCTATCTTTCTCTGTGTCCGATTAAAACTCCATACCCATAAGTATTGCGTGAGTGTTAGCAATTGTGAAAGACTATGTGACAGTTGAGTATGTGGACTTGCTGAAAAGCTCTTATATTGAGTCTTTCCTATGTTATGATAAATTGCAATTGCTCCAATGACTGAGATTATAGTTTGTTAGTTTTCAATGAAGTTTATGATTCATACTTCAAATTGTGATTGAATTGTTACTTTAGCATAAGAGATCATATGACAATAATTATATAAGCTGCTATTCTAAGAATGATCATGATGCCCTCATGTCCGTATTTTATTTTTATCAACACCTCTATCTCTAAACATGTGGACATATTTTTCGATTTCTGCTTTCGCTTGAGGACAAGCGAGGTCTAAGATTGGGGGAGTTGACACGTCCATTTTGCATCATGCTTTTATATCGATATTTATTGCATTATGGGCTGTTATTACACATTATGTCACAATACTTATGCCTATTCTCTCTTATTTTACAAGGTTTACATAAAGAGGGAGAATGCCGACAGCTGGGATTCTGGGCTGGAAAAGGAGCAAATATTAGAGACCTATTCTGCACAGCTCCAAAAGTCCTGAAACTTCACGGAAGTTATTTTCAGAATATATAAAAAATACTGAGCGCAAGAAGTACCAGAGGGGGGCCACTCACCAGCCACGAGGGTGGGGGTGCGCCCTACCCCCTGGGCGCGCCCCCCTGCCTCGTGGGCTCCCTGGTGGCCCTTCGATGCCCATCTTCTGCTATATGGAGTCTTTCGTGGAGAAAAAAATCATAAGCAAGCTTTCGGGACGAGACTCCGCCGCCACGAGGCGAAACCTTGGCGGAACCAATCTAGGGCTCCGGGGAGCTGTTCTACCGGGGACACTTCCCTTCGGGAGGGGGAAATCATCACCATCGTCATCACCAATGATCCTCTCATCGGGAGGGGGTCAATCTCCATCAACATCTTCACCCACACCATCTCCTCTCAAACCCTAGTTCATCTCTTGTATCCATTTCTTTTCTCTAAGTCTGGGATTGGTACCTGTGGGTTGCTAGTAGTGTTGATTAGTCCTTGTAGTTGATGCTAGTTGGTTTACTTGGTGGAAGATCATATGTTCAGATCCTATATGCACATTAATACCCCTCTGATTATGAACATGAATATGCTTTGTGAGTAGATATGTTTGTTCCTGAGGACATGAGAGAAGTCTTGCTATTAGTAGTCATGTGAATTTGGTATTCGTTCGATATTTTGATGAGATGTATGTTGTCTCTCCTCTAGTGGCGTTATGTGAACGTCGACTACATGATACTTCACCATTATTTGGGCCTAGAGGAAGGCATTGGGAAGTAATAAGTAGATGATGGGTTCTAGAGTGACAGAAGCTTAAACCCTAGTTTGTGTGTTGCTTCGTAAGGGGCTGATTTGGATCCATATGTTTCATGCTATGGTTAGGTTTACCTTAAAACTTTTGTTGTAGTTGCGGATGCTTGCGATAGAGGTTAATCATAAGTGGGATGTTTGTCCAAGTAAGGGCAGCACCCAAGCACCGGTCCACCCACATATCAAATTATCCAAGTACCGAACGTGAATCATATGAACATGATGAAAACTAGCTTGACGATAATTCCCACGTGTCCCCGGGAGCGCTTTTCTCTATATAAGAGTTTGTCCAGGCTTGTCCTTTGCTACAAAAAGGATTGGGCCACCTTGCTGCACTTTATTTACTTTTGTTACTTGTTGCTCGTTACAAATTATCTTATCACAAAACTTTCTATTACCTATAATTTCAGTGCTTGCAGAGAATACCTTGCTGAAAACCGCTTACCATTTCCTTCTGCTCCTCATTGGGTTTGACACTCTTACTTATCAAAAGGACTACGATAGATCCCCTATACTTGTGGGTCATCACCGAGACCCAGTCCTCACCCGCCACCGACGATGGGGAGGAGGAGGAGGAGGAAGAAAGCAACTCCCCCCCCCTACAAGGGGAAGGAAGAAGAGGGCGGCCTCTACGTATCTGGAGGCCGAAAGTGTCCAAGAGGGGGAGAGCTTCCTACGTGGACGACACCGTGCCGGACACTGACAACAGCTCAGAGTGGCGCCCCAGGGAGAAGCCCTGTCCGGATCGTAAGTATTCGAAGGCTCTGACGCACTTATATGTCCGACTCCTTTATCTCATAATTCTAATGCATTGAATCACGTGCTGCAGTCCGGCCCACGACAACTCCCAGTGATCCTCATTGGGGGGTTCGCTGGATCCAAATGCTATGGACAATGATTTGCTGCCAACGGCCACCTCTCCCAAGGCCACGCACGACGCCGAGGCGGTGTCCCGAAGGACCCTCATGGGCATGAGAGAGACACAGGGGCCATTAGGATGGCGTCGGAGGGTGAAACTGCGGCTGCCGGACACCGGGGGGAGGAGATCCCCCTAGAAACTGGTGATGGGGACCGTATCCAGTGCGACCCCCAGCCGAATACCATTTTGGAAGCCAGTGCGGCTCCGGATTCAGGCAAGCAGCCTCCTCCAAAAGAAGGAGGTGCGCCTGTTCCGTCGGTGACCTCTATCCAACCAGAGGCACCGGATACTCTACTGGAAGCACTGCGAGGTGCTTCTATTGTAGAGGAACACCGTACCCTCATGGGTACGGTGATTGAGAAGGTTTAGTCCGCGAAGAGCGGACTGAACGAGGCCTGCACAAGCCTTCTGATAGGCTTTGAGGTAAGCATGTAAGAAGAATGTCACAGTATAGATAGTAGCCCCTGAGACTCTGTCCGGTGTTCGGAAAGAAAAGCTGGACAGAGGATCAAATGGGTTTCGCAAGGGACTAACCATACATGTCTATGTGAATAAGCAGGCATCGTTGCTGACTGCAACCTCCCACACTGCCGAAGTGTCCGGACTGAAGCAAAGTCTGGAGCGGGCCGAGGAAGAGTTCAACCGTGTAAAAAAGCAGTTGGAGGACAAGCAAGGTATGCCATGACCTTCTGTATATCAGAAAGGATAGATTATTCGTATTGACCATAGTGCCATGATATTTGTAGGAGCGGTGACTGAGGTGGAGGTCCTTAAAAAGGCGCTGGCTAAGGCCAAAAATAAAGCGGCAAAGGAGCTAGCGACCCGTGAAAAACAAGAGGCCAGGGTTGAGGAGGTCCAGCAGGAGCTCCAGGACGCCGTTAAGAAATGCGAGTCCTTGGAGCGCAATATTGCGGATCAAGAGACCGAACTCGCCAAAGCACACAAGATGCCCGAGTTGAAGCACAGGGCGCCCTCCAGGAAATCCAAGAGGCCAGGAAAATTGCGGCGGGTAAGGCTTTCATTATGCAGAGCAAATATGTCAAGAAGAGGTACCTCTTACTAACCAGGATTTGGAGCTCTACAGGAGCGTTTGTGGATTTGCCGCGTCGTGTTGCCGACGCTGCGGAGTTCTTCCGAGCCAAAGAGGGGAGCTCAACGGAGAAGTTGTTCTAGTTGCAATACCTTGCGCCAGAACATCCGGTGCCCTTTAGCGACCAGCTAAAACAGTTGGTAGACTACATAGGGTGGCCGAACTAGCCATGAAGGATTTAACAATCTGGCTGTGAACTGCCGAAGCTATACCCAGCAGCTACTTCGGGCTCGTGAAGCGGTTGGTCAATGCCTGCTCCCGGCTCGACGTCATCAAGCGGTTGGTCTGCATCGAGGGTGCACTGATGGCGTTCGCCCGCGTGAAGGTGCATTGGGTGGAGATGAACACCGTCAAGCTCGCGACCGTGGGACCGCCAGCTGGGAAGGAGCACCGCATGCCCGAGCGGTATTTTCATGATGTCCTGGTGGGATCCCGCACTATAGCAAAGCAATGTGCGAAGGACATTATTTTTGAATGAATACATTCATGTTATCCTGTCCTGTATGATGAAACAAAGCTGTTATGTAATATAATGCTTGTTATTATTAAAATTTTACCTCCTGTGCGGCCGTTTTTATTAAATCTCTTCGAGTTGGCTAGTCGTCGGCTTCAGCCCCCACATAGGTAGTACGGGGGTGTTCAAGATGGAATCTAAACACTCTTGATCCAAAAACTTGGTCCTTAAAGGAGGTGTTTTGCACAACAAACCAGGCAATCGGACTATGTGGCTTTATCACCCTAACTTAGCCATAGTAGTTTGACAAATAAAAAATATAGGCGCAACCCCTAGTATTCATGACTCCGAACTAGGGTGCTGTAAACACCTGATCGGGTAAAGACCGATTCGTCGCATAATGCGGAAAAAATCACAAAAGATTTGTAACCTCCGAACAGCTGACCGGCTCATGCCGCATCATGATAGTCAGTTTTTGGCTTTATCTACTAAGGTGCTCATCCGGATAAACTAGGACACAATCGCAGTAGTTCTCCCTTTACTACCCTAGCCGATATAGCGGAACGTAAGGTCGTACGCACATGAGCCGGGCAACCCAACTATTGACCAAAGACATGATTCGGAGCCAATGCATATAATGCTAAATTCGAGGTGTCGAACTATACTGTAAAAGGTGTTCGGACTTTGTTGCCGTAGTATGGTGCGCAATGAAGCCCCTGGCGAATTAAGGCGTACCAAAGTGTATAGGTGCAATTGAAAAGATTATCAAGAAAAAAATGAAGTAGTAAGCTAGTGCCACAAAAGTTGGGCCGCAAACTGTTTCCATTATAGTTTGATTAATACGTCAAAGCATATTTGTACAAGTAGTGTGATAAGCAACCTGGCTATTTAACATGCCGAGACCAAGGGAGAGCTGCGTGCCGGTCCTGAAAACAGGTAGGACGATCATCGAAGAGAACGTCTAGAGATTCCCCCACGCGTCTGTGCTACTTGCTGCCTTGGTGTATCCGTCCTTTGAGAGGACAACTGAGCAGGCCACCGTGAGGGGCCTATGGAAGAAAAACCTGAAAAGGATAAAAAAAGAAAAAGTGAAAGTATGTGTGTCCGGGGAAGGTCGAAGCCGTATTGTGGACCACAGTCTGGTTATGCCTCCGTCTTTGCCCATGGTATTTTGAGTGCGTAGTTATCTGCATGCGGTATGTATGCCGCCATTTGGTCAGGACCGAGATGGAGGCCGAATTGCGAGTGTCGGTGTCAAAACCGGCAGATCTCGGGTAGGGGGTCCCGAACTGTGCGTCTAAGGATCGATGGTAACAGGAGATAGGGGACATGATGTTTACCCAGGTTCGGGCCCTCTTGATGGAGGTAATACCCTACTTCCTGCTTGATTGACTTTGATGAGTGTAGGGGTTACAAGAGTTGATCTGCCTCGAGATCATATGTTGTGGTCTAAACCCTACATGTATGATGAGTAATGTCATAATAATCTACCGACTAGCCTGGCCTCGGCTTATATAATGTACCAGTGGCCTAGGATAACAAGAGTCCTGGTCGAATATGCCGGTGGAGAGGAGTCCTTGTCTTGATCACCAAGTCTTGTGGAACTTTCCTCGTATATGTCTTCGGCCGTCCGAACTAGCCCATGAGTAAATGGCCATGGGATTCCTCGGCCCAATCCAACTAATCGGGAGACGATGTGGTGAGTACCCCCTAGTCCAGGACACCGTCAGTAGCCCCCTGAATCGGTCTTCAAGTTGGGTACGCTCCTTGGTTCTTTCGAACTGTTCTTCGTCTTCGGTCGTCGGTCTTGAAAAGTGGTTCAACAAATCTTCCCATCTTCTATCTAAGGATTGCCGAGCTAAATCTGAAGATCTCACACGCCGGGTATCCGCGGAGCCCTTTAAGTCTTTGGCCTTTATCAATTCCTCATTTATTTTATGCCACACCTCGGGTTTGAAGTTGTTCACGGGCGGCAGTGTCATCTTGCGTCCGAGCTCCAACACCGAACTATATTCGAGGTATCTTTTGCAGACGAGCACCAACGTCGGACCCCTTCTGAACTCCAATGCCATAAAGTATTCGAGCTCCAACGCCAGACTATGTCCAAGCTCCAACGCGGGACTATATCCGAGGTGTCATAGATCACCTTGGTTCAAAAAAGTTGAAGGAGTTTAGCCGAGCTTAATGCTGGAAATGCCCTCTATGGAGCCAGCCACTGTCGCCCGAGCTTTATTCCAGACTGCTTCCGAGGTGGTGCTCCACCCCGACCGTGGGCCTATTTTTTGTCAATATTTTTGATTGGTGCAATTTATTCTCTGCCGAGATATATAGCCAGTAGCCCTCAAGGTGTGTATCGGTCTAAAACCCGAGATGCACCTGAAGGATGACATAAGACCGTTGGTCCCAGTAGTCGCTGAGACTTAGGTTGATTTGCAAAATTGGCCCGAGGATCAACTCCTAGCTTGGCAGAATACTTCGGGACACAGAAAGCGGTGTGCAAAGTCGTCGAGACTCAGGTTGGGTGTGGCCGACCAACCTGAGGAACATAATCTCCTCGAAAACTATATTGCACTTAAATTTTCTGCATTGGATTGTCAATGCAGTAGCCCCGAGACACTGGTCGGGTGGCAACACTAGATCAGGGGATCGATGTGACCCTTTAATATTAGTAAATGATAAGCCCGAAGCCTAGTAGCCCCCGAGCCTTAATGCGGGCACGGGTGGCTGAATTAAGGATCGATACCCAAAGTAAAATCACAAATTATGTGTAATTATTCTATGTATCCAAGTACTTTACATCATTAATGCTCGGATCCGCATTGTACACAACTTTGTTGACCAACCATCGGCTTCAACCTCCTCGGCCAGAAGCCGGGGAGTTTTTGTCCTACTTTATAAAGCCGTTATAAGGGCAAAGATTTATGGAAAGCAACGCAATCCGGTCATACGGTTTTCTAAACAAAGGTATGCGGAGAGATATGTTATATTACTTAATGTAAGAAACATCTTCCAAGGAAAATAGTCCCGCTACACTACAACAAAAACCCCTCTACAGCAACACATGTCTAGCAACGATGATAGCATGATGTGTTGTTTTCGTTGAACCTCTCACCTTCCCCACTTAGCGCTAACCTCTCTATACCCACCTCCATCTCATTTCATGCTAACCTCTCACACACGAAGAGTTTTTCTATTCTCCCTTCATTTATACCTCTCACCAAAAAAAAGAGCGAGAGACAGGCCCGACAGCTAGGGTTCCCACCACCACCGACATCCCCTCGTCCTCGGTTCGTTAAAGAACCTCAGTGAAGGCCCGCCTCCATCGCCACTTTGCCCATGGATCAGGGACGGACAGGTCGTCGTTGCCCATATTCCTCGCGTGGGGGAAGGGGTTGCCGCCGCCGTTACTCCGCTCGATCGCAGATGGAGATGTCGCTATTATTCCTCCGACAGCTAGGAATGATGCAAACATGGACGCACCCATCCTCCTCAATCGCAACAGTTCTGCAGGTCTTATCCTATCCCTCGCGCATCTGCAATTCTGAAATTTTATCCCTTAAAAGTTATATTCTCCATTGCCCTTGCCCATCCTTGATTTTCCTTGCTGGCCGCACCTTACAGGCTACAAAATCGATGTAGTACATCCTCATAGAGGCTTGTCCTTGGCGCACAGCAGTACATGCTGACTTCAAACCTATACTTAGATTTCCTATTTTACTCGGATAACTGAAAGGAACCATTTAACTGACAGTCTGACACATAAATTTCTCATAGGAGCAAATATAGGATTCTTCTGCTCAAAATTGAGCAAATAGAAAACATGGTTTCTGCAGAGAGACCAAAAGTTGATGAACGTGTCAAGTTGACGAACAAGTTTATGTGCAGTACTTTGCTTAGCATGTCCCCATGCTTTCTCTCTTGAAAAATATTGTGCTCATGTGTTTCTATAGCCTGCAAGTTTGCTCAGGAAGTGACAATAATTTCATGGTGATCAACCAAAAGGGCGTTGATCCTTCACCCCTGGATCTCCTATCCAAAGCAAGGGTAATCAATTCTGACTTGGTACAACATGATGGTTCTACACTTATATTCAACCTTGATCTGTTTGGGGTTCCAGTTTAGTTAAGAACGTGTGTCATGGTGTCACCAGCTGAACTAGGATTTCTACATGGGCCAATGCATGTACGTATGGTTTGTAACTATACTAAGGCCTAAGCATAACGATTGATGTTCCAAGTGATGCATGCACATCTCTCTATGGCCCTTCATTTTTTTTCTTGTCCTAAACATGCCAAGTAACATATATGTTTTGTTCCCCGACAAAGACAACTACTAATTTCGTCAGTAGTTAGTGGCTGGGTACATATGAGTTTGTTTTGTAAGAACCATTTTCTGATGTTGATTAAGCTTCTTGCTTGCTATCGGTAGAGATATGGATTCAACAATAAACCTTCTACCACACACTATATGCTCCTATACAAAATTTCACCAACATCTCTAATTCAGTTCAGACCAACAGCATAAAGTAGTCGTATTCTACAACCAGTGTAGCTGCCAGTATGTACTACCAAAAATAATCACAATAAATCTTTCCTCACAAGTACAGAATTGTAATATTTTCTTTTGCATGATTGGTTGAGTCAGTCTGTCCAAACAAGTTCAAACAAGACTTGGTGCTCAAGTATAAATGTATAATCCCATGCGCCTAGTGGTAGTCTAGCTTCTGAACTAAAAAATACTACTCTCTCTGTCCCAAAATAAGTCTTTGATTATTTAAAACTCCTGTTGAGTACAAGATAAGGGTAGGCGTGATGACGAGCAGAAGTGGATTCGATAGTTCATATTAGTCTTGCTCTTTCTCCTTTCTGTTTCTTAGTTCATTAAGCATCTCTTCTCTCTATGCATGAGTTGATTACTCCCAACTGTCCCAAATCTGATGATGATTTTTTTTGCGTTGACTATTCTGCAGGTTCTGAGAATTTTATTCATGGATCAGGAAATTATAATGTGTGACTTTGAAATTATCAGGTAACTATGAAGTTTCGCGTGATGTAGATTATATAAAAGATTTTCAAGTTGTTGGCACTGAGATTTCTCCTAATACACCATAGGAAGCATGACTAATGAATCATCCCAAGCATGAGTGGTACGAGAGTAAGGTGATGCAAAACTAATTAGTGCGGAGACCTCTCGAATATGGAAATACTCAGTTCTGTATAGTCGGTACTGTTGGTTACCTAGATGCAAAAAAGGACCTAGATTCCAAGCATGGTGATGACCTGTGTGTATTATCGTTATTTAGATGCAAAAAAGGACATGAATATAGGTTGCATAATCTGCAATGTTCTTTAATAAATTCATGTTGAAGAAGTATTTGTATTCAGATTATTAATTAGCCCCACATCTATGTATAAATTTACATCTTGGTAGATCACATTTGAACGGTGCTTATTTAAATTTTACTATTCTATTAACCTGATTTTCTCTACTATAAGTTAGTCATCCCATATTGTTGGTGTAGATCACCAAGATAAATTGATGATGCTTGGCTCAGATGTTGATTGCAAGGTTAAGAATGGAGCTACCACAAGAAAATTAGAATTGTCATTTTTAGGATCAATGATTCACACATTATAGTTGACTACAAGGTGAAAAATTGGGCTACTACTAGATAGTTTCACCAAGATAAATTTAGGATGCATGGCTCGGATGTTGATTGCAAGGTTAACAATGGAGCTACAACAAGACAACTAGAATTTTCATTTTTAGTTTCAATGATTCAAATATTATAGTTGATTGCAAGGTCAAGAATTTGGCTACTACTAGATAGTTTCACCTCTTGTAAACTTTGGATATCTTTGTAATGCAGATTGTTGATTCAATATATAAGATATTTCTTTTTATTATATTCTTGTGCACTATTGGTATTGACCTAATGATTATGGATTGCAATATATCTTTGTTAATTGTTTGTGCTATGTTATCTGTTATGTCGATTTGAGGTTCCTTTTGTGTAGGGTACCGACAACGCATATGAAGTGTTGTTGGTCTCTAGGTCTATACGTTGCTACCTAACAACGTTTCTACATGTCGTTTACCAACGCAAGCATATACGTTGTTGTAGCTCCTTGCAACGCCACCAATGGCAACGCATACTAATCCGTTGTTGTAGACCTTAGCAACACATATATGGACATACGACAAGGCATTGATGCGTTGCTGAAGGGGGGTTCCTATTGAAGTGCTATTGCTTCCTTTCTTTGGGTCGTCATGCTCATCATGAACATGAAACCTCATATCCGATCAATGTGGGAGGAAAATATTGAGGATTTAGTTCAGGGAATGTTCCCGAACTCTGTGGTATTAATGAACCAAAAATTGTACTTATGTCATTGCCGACCAATGTGATCCTTTAAGATCGCTAGCTTTCTGCTTCACCCAGTCTGAGGTACTGATACGTCTCCAACGTATCTATAATTTTTGATTGCTCCATGCTATATTATCTACTGTTTTGGACATTATTGGGCTTTATTATCCACTTTTATATTATTTCTGGGACTAACCTATTAACCGGAGGCCCAGCCCAGAATTGCTGTTTTTTTGCGTATTTTAGGGTTTCGAAGAAATGGAATATCAAACGGAGTCCGAACGGAATGAAACCTTCAGGAACGAGATTTTCTCACCGAACATGATCCAGGAGGCTTGGACCCCACGTCAAGAAACAAAGGAGGAGGCCATGAGGTAGGGGGCGCGCC
>NC_041388.1:584531771-584566773 GCF_002162155.2 Triticum dicoccoides
CACCCTCGTGGGCCCCCAGTTGCTCCACCAACGTACTCCTTCCTCCCATATATACCTACGTACCCCCAAACGAACAGATACAGAGCCAAAACCCTAATTCCACCACCGTAACTTCCTGTATCCACGAGATCCCATCTTGGGGCCCATTTCGGAGCTCCGCCGGAGGGGGCATCCATCATGGAGGGCTTCTACATCAACACCATAGCCTCTCCGATGAAGTGTGAGTACTTTACCTCAGACCTTCGGGTCCATAGTTATTAGCTAGATGGCTTCTTCTCTCCTTTTGGATCTCAATACAATGTTCTCCCCCTCACTTGTGAAGATCTATTTGATGTAATCTTCTTTTTGCGGTGTGTTTGTTGAGACCGATGAATTGCTGGATGGCAGTCGATGAGTGGAGTAATAGTAGTAGATGCAGGTAGCTAGGAGTCGGTCTACTTATCTCAGACGTGATGCCTATATACATGATCATACCTAGATATTCTCATAACTATGCTCAATTCTGTCAATTGCTCAACAGTAATTCGTTCACCCACCGTAAAATACCTATGCTCTTGAGGGAAGCCACTTGTGAAACCTATGGCCCCCGGGTCTATCTTCATCATATTAATCTTCCAATACTTAGTTATTTCCTTTGCTTTTTACTTTGCTTTTATTTTACTTTGCATCTTTATCATAAAAATACCAAAAATATTATCTAATCATATCTATCAGATCTCACTCTCGTTAGTGACCGTGAAGGGATTGACAACCCCTTATCGCGTTGGTTGCGAGGAGTTATTTGTTTTGTGCATGTACTAGGGACTTCATGCGCAACCTCCTACTAGATTGATACCTTGGTTCTCAAAAACTTAGGGAAATACTTACGCTACTTTGCTGCATCATCCTTTCCTCTTCGGGGGAATCCAACGCAGTGCTCAAGAGGCAGCAAGAAGAATTTCTGGCGCCATTGCCGGGGAGGTTCGTGCAAGTCAAGATTTGACTCCCAACAACGAGCCATTTCTGGCGCCGTTACCGGGGAATCTACGCAAAAGTCAACATACCAAGTACCCATCACAACCCTTATCTCCCACATTACATTATTTGCCATTTGCCTCTCGTTTTCCTCTCCCCCACTTCACCCTTGCCGTTTTATTCGCCCTCTCTCTCTATCCTCCCTCTCTTCTCGCTCGCCTTTCTTCCGCCATGTCTGAATCAAAAAGGGTTGAGAGTTCTTTCCAGAGTTTTAGTACTTTGGACAACACTTCTATTCTCGCTAAACTCATAAATAAGGATACTATGGAAAAACCTACCAAAGTTATCAACGAGAGTCTTAATAATTTTGATGAAGATGATTCTGGAATTTTTCTTTATTTACTTGATGAATCTTTGAAGGATGCTTGGTATAGACTATTAAGGATCAGGGCTAGCTATGTGCCTCAATACCAAATTGAAGTTTACTTAAAAAGCTTTTATATTGCCCTTCCTTCTTCTTTTAAGCATGTCCTAGATTCTATATTTGAAGAAGGTTTTCTTGAAGGGGATGTCATAGACACTTATGAAAAAATGAAAACCATATTTGGGCACCCCATGAATGAGAAAGTTGAATCTACATCTCTTTTGCTCTCTTACCAAAACGAATCTATTAAAGAGATAAAGGCTAGCCTAGATACAAATTTCCGTAACATACTTAATATTTCCTCTACCATTAATAGCCATGTGCTCTATCAAAATAGAAGGATTAATTCTATAGATTGCAAGTTTGCTCTTTTCTTTCCTAATACCAAAGATGGCAATACCTAGATCTATCCTTGTTTTTTATGCCTAGCTAGGGGCGTTAAAAGATAGCGCTTGTTGGGAGGCAACCCAATTTTATTTTTATTTCTTGCTTTTTCTCCTGTTTAGTAATAAATAATTTACCTAGCCTCTGTTTTGGTTGTGTTTTTTGTGTTTAATTAGTGTTTGTGCCCAGTAGAACCGTTGGGAAGACTTGGGGAAAGTCTTGATATCTTGCTGTAAAAAGCAGAAACTTTAGCGCTCACGAGAACTGCTGCCATTTTTATTTGGAAAGTGCTATTTAGTTAATTATTTTCGCAGATTATTAATAGATAAATTCCTCACGCCCAGATATTTATTTTAGAATTTTTGGGGTTCCAGATCTTGCGCTAGCTACAGATTACTACAGACTGTTCTGTTTTTGACAGATTCTGTTTTTCGTGTGTTGTTTGCTTATTTTGATGAATCTATGGCTAGTAAAATAATTTATAAACCATAGAGAAGTTGGAATACAGTAGGTTTAACACCAATATAAATAAAGAATGAGTTCATTACAGTACCTTGAAGTGGTCTTTTGTTTTCTTTCGCTAACGGAGCTCACGAGATTTTCTACTTTAAGTTTTGTGTTGTGAAGTTTTCAAGTTTTGGGTAAAGATTTGATGGATTATGGAACAAGGAGTTGCAAGAGCCTAAGCTTGGGGATGCCCATGGCACCCCCAATATAATATAAGGACACCTAAAAGCCAAAGCTTGGGGATGCCCCGGAAGGCATCCCCTCTTTCGTCTACTTCTATCGGTAACTTTACTTGGAGCTATATTTTTATTCACCACATGATATGTGTTTTGCTTGGAGCGTCTTGTATTATTTGAGTCTTTATTTGTTAGTTTACCTCAATCATCCTTTCTGTACACACCTTTTGAGAGAGCCATACATGATTTGGATTTGTTAGAATACTCTGTATGCTTCACTTATATCATTTGAGTTATATAGTTTTGCTCTAGTACTTCACTTATATCTTTTAGAGCACGGTGGTGGATTTGTTTTATAGAAACTATTGGTCTCTCATGCTTCACTTAGATTATTTTGAGAGTCTTAAATAGCATGGTCATTTTCTTAAATAATCCTAATATGCTTGGTATTCAAGAATAGTAAAAACTTTCTTATGAGTGTGTTGAATGCTATGAGAAGTTTCATGCTTGATAATTGTTTTGAGATATGGAGGTGGTGATATTAAAGTTGTGCTAGTTGATTGAGTAGTTGTGAATTTGAGAAATACTTGTGTTAAAGTTTCTGATTCCCATAGCATGCACGTATGGTGAACCGTTATGTGATGAAGTCAGAGCATGATTTATTTTTTGATCGTCTTCCTTATGAGTGGCGGTCGGGGATGAGCGATGGTCTTTTCCTACCAATCTATCCCCCTAGGAGCATGCGCGTAATACTTTGCTTTGATAACTTGTAGATTTTTGCAATAAGTATATGAGTTCTTTATGACTAATGTTGAGTCCATGGATTATACGCACTTTTCTTCCTTCCACCATTGCTAGCCTCTCTAATACCGCGCACCTTTTGCCGGTATCATACACCCACCATATACCTTCCTCAAAACAGCCACCATACCTACCTATTATGGTATTTCCATAGCCATTCCGAGATATATTGCCATGCAACTTTCCACTGTTCCATTTATTATGACACGCTCCATCATTGTCATATTGCTTAGCATGATCATGTAGTTGACATCGTATTTGTGGCAAAGCCACCATTCATAATTCTTTCATACATGTCACTCATGAGTCATTGCATATTCCGGTACACCACTGGAGGCATTCAGATAGAGTCATATTTTGTTCTAAGTATTGAGTTATAATTGTTGAGTTGTAAGAAAATAAAAGTGTGATGATCATCATTATTAGAGCATTGTCCCAAGTGAGGAAAGGATGATGGAGACTATGATTCCCCCACAAAAAAAGAGGCCATAAAAAAAGAGAGAAAAGGCCCAAATAAAGAAAGAGAGAAGGGACAATGCTACTATCCTTTTACCACACTTGTGCTTCAAAGTAGCACCATGATATTCATGATAGCGAGTCTCCTATGTTATCACTTTCATATACTAGTGGGAAATTTTCATTATAGAACTTGGCTTGTATATACCAATGATGGGCTTCCTCAAAATGCCCTAGGTCTTCATGAGCAAGCAAGTTGGATGCACACCCACTTAGTTTCTTTTGTTGAGCTTTCATATACTTATAGCTCTAGTGCATCCGTTGCATGGCAATCCCTACCACTCACATTGATATCTATTGATGGGCATCTCCATAGCCCATTGATACGCCTAGTTGATGTGAGACTATCTTCTCCTTTTTGTCTTCTCCACAACCACCATTCTATTCCACATATAGTGCTATATCCATGGCTCACGCTCATGTATTGCGTGAAGATTGAAAAAGTTTGAGAATGTCAAAAGTATGAAACAATTGCTTGGCTTGTCATCGGGGTTGTGCATGATTTAAATACTTTGTGCGGTGAAGATAGAGCATAGCCAGACTATATGATTTTGTAGGGATAACTTTCTTTGGCCATGTTATTTTGAGAAGACATGATTGCTTTGTTAGTATGCTTGAAGTATTATTATTTTTATGTCAATATTAAACTTTTATCTTGAATCTTTCAGATCTGAATATTCATACCACAATTAAGAAGAATTACATTAAAATTATGCCAAGTAGCACTCCACATCAAAAATTCTATTTTTATCATTTACCTACTCGAGGATGAGCAGGAATTAAGCTTGGGGATGCTTGATACGTCTCCAACGTATCTATAATTTTTGATTGCTCCATGCTATATTATCTACTGTTTTGGACATTATTGGGCTTTATTATCCACTTTTATATTATTTTTGGGACTAACCTATTAACCGGAGGACCAGCCCAGAATTGTTGATTTTTTTGCCTATTTTATGGTTTCGAAGAAAAGGAATATCAAACGGAGTCCAAACGGAATGAAACCTTCGGGAACGTGATTTTCTCACCGAACATGATCTAGGAGACTTGGACCCCATGTCAAGAAACAAAGGAGGCCACGAGGTAGGGGGCGCGCCTACCCCCCCAGGCGCGCCCTCCACCCTCGTGGGCCCCCTTTTGCTCCACCGACGTGCTCATTCCTCCTATATATACCTACGTACCCCCAACCGATCAGATACGGAGCCAAAACCCTAATTCCATTGTTGTTACTTCCTGTATCCACGAGATCCCATCTTGGGGCCTGTTTGGTGCTCCACCGGAGGGGGCATCCATCATGGAGGGCTTCTACATCAACAACATAGCCTCTCCGATGAAGTGTGAGTAGTTTACCTCAGACCTTCGGGTCCATAGTTATTAGCTAGATGGCTTCTTCTCTCTTTTTGGATCTCAATACAATGTTCTCCCCCTCTCTTGTGGAGATCTATTCGATGTAATCTTCTTTTTGCGGTGTGTTTGTTGAGACCGATGAATTGTGGGTTTATGATCAAGATTATCTATAAACAATATTTGAATCTTCTTTGAATTCTTTTATGTATGATTGGTTATCTTTGCAAGTCTCTTCACATTATCAGTTTGGTTTGGCCTACTAGATTGATCTTTCTTGCAATGGGAGAAGTGCTTAGCTTTGGGTTCAATCTTGCGGTGTCCTTTCCCGATGACAGTAGGGGCAGCAAGGCACGTATTGTATTGTTGCCATCGAGGATAACAAGATGTTTTTTATCATATTGCATGTATTTATCCCTCTACATCATGTCATCTTGCTTAAGGCATTACTCTGTTTTCATGAACTTAATACTCTAGATGCATGCTGGATAGCGGTCAATGAGTGGAGTAATAGTAGTAGATGCAGGCAGGAGTCGGTCTACTTGTCTCAGACGTGATGCCTATATACATGATCATACCTAGATATTCTCATAACTATGCTCAATTCTGTCAATGGCTCAACAGTAATTCGTTCACCCACCGTAAAATACCCATGCTCTTGAGAGAAGCCACTAGTGAAACCTATGGCCCCCTGGTCTATCTTCATCATATTAATATTCCAATACTTAGTTATTTCCTTTGCTTTTTTACTTTGCTTTTATTTTACTTTGCATCTTTATTATAAAAATACCAAAAATATTATCTTATCATATCTATCAGATCTCACTCTCGTAAGTCACCGTGAAGGGATTGACTACCCCTTATCACGTTGGTTGCGAGGAGTTATTTGTTTTGTGCATGTACTAGGGACTTCGCGCGCAACCTCCTACTGGATTGATACCTTGGTTCTCAAAAACTGAGGGAAATACTTACGCTACTTTGCTGCATCATCCTTTCCTCTTCAGGGAAATCCAACGGAGTGCTCAAGAGGTAGCAGGTACTAACTCGGATGACCCGGTAGTAATAATCATAGAGGTGCTCCCTTTACCGCCTAGCCGAACAATCGGGAACGTAGGGGTAAGCACAGGAGCTAGGCAACCCAGCTTGGCAAAAATCTTAAGTCAAATTGATGAATATTTATGCCTTTATAACGATTATTACGGAAGGCAACCCTTGTATATTAAATACAAATGACGATGATATGTTTATTTTGACTCCGTTGTGACCGTTTATCAGTGGAAAGTGGCCCATCATCAGCTTCTACCCCTTTGTAGATACTACGCAGGGTGTCTTCGTAATAACAAGACAACCCTTAGCCGACGTCTCGGTGCCCGAAGGCGGTTGTGTTAGCGGAAACAAGGCAATCAGATATGCGGTCTTTATAACTTTCACCTAGTCATAGGAGCTTAAAGTTGAGAGGCCAGTTACAAGCCCCCAATTAGTGTTCCGTGACAGCCAAGGTCAAGCCGTAAACACTTTGGCCAATAATATGAACGGCCTATCATTTAACACGGTCATCGGATCGCTGACCAGTTTACGCTTATTGTGACAGTCAGTTTTCGGCTTTCTCCACTGAGGTGCTTAACCATGAGAGCTGGAAGAACAATCGCAGTGGTTCTCCCGTTGCACACCTAACCGAACAAAGAGGAACGTAGGAGGCAAGCGTAGGAGCCGGGCAACCCAACTATTGACCGAAGACACAATTCAAAAACCGATGCATATATAGAAATATCCGAGAATGTTTTTGCTGAATCTCTAAAGGTGTCCGGCGCTGCACTGCAAGACTTATGCTGGAAACACACAAATAGTTTGAAAGTGCCACAATCTTGGAAAACCAAAAAACGTCAGTAAAAACTTGACATCTGAACAAGATCAAGTGTTCGGTGCCAATCTTAAAATTGGAAAAAATAAAAAATTGTGTTTATGTCGTGCTTTAACATGATACATTTGATCTCAACACTTCAAGCGGGCCAGCCTACGGCTTCAAGCTCCTTATCCCAAAGGCGGAGTACTTCCTTGAGGCCAGTAGCGAACTAAACTCGAGCGGCTTTTTAGAGAGAAGACAGGCTATCCGGCTATTGACCATGCACTCGAGTCGAAAAAGGGGCAGTAAAAAAGACTTTGCAATGACCAAGAAGAAAACACATTTACTATAAAACAGCTCATATAAATTTTAAGATCCCCCAGGTGACTTGGGTAAAAGAATTTTATGTATAATGATTGTATGCACCGATGTACTTATATCATATATGTGTTCACCCGAACTTTAAACGCGTCTTAACCGACCGTCGGCTTCTCCCTCTTCGGTCAAGGGCCAAAAAGTGTCATGTACTCCACCTGTCGAGAGTATCGACGGTGTTTCCGATGACCAGGCAATCAGGCCAAAAGGCTGTAACAGACAAAGCGCGCTCAGGGAACTTATGTTATATTACTAACGAAGTGTAAGAAGCATCTTCGAAGAAAATAGTACCTCCACCGATACCTTTCTTCGGTTGCTCATTGTTACTATGAGACTTGTGCAATAGATTTTTTGTACTCATGAGTTCCTTTGTGTGCCGACCATAATTCAAAACAATAAGAGTGCTAGCTTTCGGCTTCACCCAGTCTGAGGTAGTAACTCGGATGACCCGGTAGTAACAATCACAAAGGTGGTCCCTTTACTCCCTAGCTGAACAATCGGGAACTTAGGGGTAAGCACATGAGCCAGGCAACCCAGCTTGCGAAACACTTAAGTCAACATGGTGCATATTGTGGCGTAATACACGAACAAGGAACAAAGTCGTACAAGTATAATCATATGCAAGAGGAAAGGCTTCATAAAGGAAGCCCCCAAGTAAAGTGGGTATTTGACTTTGCTTGCAACAAACAAGGTTTTGACAAAGAAAGTTTTCGCAAATTACATTTTGTCAAAAAAGCATAATGCTTGGTCGAACCGAACAAAATTTAAAACTAAAGGTTTTTAAGTATGGAAGCGACTTAGCTGGTTAATGTGCTCGGTGTCGATGCACGGCCCGAGCTTACGGCGGGACAAGGTCCCAGCCCAAGCCGGTCCCGAGGTGGCGGAGCGAAGAGCTCGACACTCCAAAGTGGCGACGTAGCACGGCCAATGCAGGCCAGCAGTGTGACACCGAATTCCCCGACGTGGCTTAATGAAGTAATGGCGAAGCCCTTGGTCCAGCCGAGGTGACGTGGTATGTCGGCATGCCGAGGTGACAGCGTTGCCCGACCCGGATCCTTTACCTATGCACAGAAAATAGTGCAAGCCGGAGATAATAGGAATAATAAAAAAATTGTTGCAAAATTAATAATTTACGCAAAGTGAGTAATAAAATAAATATGGCCCGTGTGCCGAACACTCGATGATGTAGAACTCTCTCAGCGATGCTGAAGTCCCCGAGGCAAGCGAACATGTCGGTATGGTGAGTCGGCCAACAAGGTGATCACGCGAGCCGATTGGGACAACGACGTCGGCTTGCCAAAGTGACCGCGTGACGCAGTCGAAGTCGATCACCTACACACATAAAATAGTGCGGTCCAAAAAGGATAATTGCTTTTTGCAAAAATAATTTATTGAAAGAGATGTGGCCTGGCACCGAAGTCATGTCGATGCAGGGCGTCAGCATGACGCGGTGAAGGCATGGCCAAGCCTGAATTCGCAGGCCGGTCTAAGTTCCGGATGCGGCATTCGCCGAACTGTATACGGAAACTAACCGAACCACTACGGACTGTTGTTAATGTGACCACCATTTGACAGACCTGTATACAGATAATGAAACAAACCAGAGTAATAATTTCTTGGGAAAAATAAACCCAAGCAAGAAAAAAATACTAGGATTGATAGCACCTGGTTTATCTGTTGTAGCAATGTGAAGAAAGGTTACTCCCAAAATTGGGACTCGATCCACACACCCATTACCTGATGGGCGACAAAGCGACGGCATGGCGATGCTGGCAAAGGTGGGCTCGCCGAGGCAATGCCCCCGGTCTAGCTAACGTGATGAAGCTGGTCGGCTGGTGACGCCGAAGTCACCGGAGTATGTTGATAAAGAAATAACAAAGTCTCCGATCTAGCCGAGATGACGGAATGGGTCAGTAAGGAGACGTCGCAACTGCCATGTCAGCTGAGGTGTTGAAGCAGTTCGGCGTGATGGACATCGGCTTGAAAAAGCAACAGTGCGGCCATGCCGACGCTGTTCATAACTTGTGACACGGTCAATGCTGGATTAATGAAGTGACCGAGCGGCGATGTTGGTGCGCCTGGCCTGTGCAATCCATGGGGCGATTGTGTTGGTGATGATTTATCCTTCGCGAGGCCGAACTCTTGTTCGGCTTGCCGAGCTGATGATCCGATAAGGTTAGGCTCGGCTTGATGAAGCAACGATCTGTCTAGCGCAGGTCGGCAGACGTGGAGCAATGTTACCGGACTGGTGTGACACGAGCGCGATGGTGAAGAGTGCCTCAAAGAAGGCTTAAACTAATATGGGCACGTGTTAAGAACAATGCACAATACCATAAGAGAGAATTCCTTTTAAAAGATTTTCCAATATCACGTTCATAAAGAAACATGAATTCTGATCGGATCCGTATTCGCACGGAAAACAAGTCCGAAAAGTGATGCACTAATCGGAAGGGTCCCGGAGTTTGGATGGTCGGATCGAGCTGAACTTTTGAGGGGCGTTAGAAATAGGAATTCCGCAGCCGATCAACGGTTAGATCTTCCAAAGGACATCCGAGCTAGCTGCTGGAGACCACGCCCTAAACTCGTCCAGATTTCCGTCCAGATTTGACAGGGCTCCGGTATATCGTAGATTGCCGGAGATTCCTCCATCGGAACTCGAAGAAATTTTGCATGGTTCTTGTAGACTCAATTCCGCACAATTCCACCAAAGGGATCATCAAAGAGATGCTCGAAGAGATGGTGGCAGCGGATACAAGTTCGCTGTTCAGAAAAACAGCACGGTCGCCCGAGGGCAATGTTGACGTTGAGCCCCCGGGCTCCATGGATGATTCCTCCATGAACTTCATAGAGATCGGAGTTGATGCTGATGAAGGCCCTCACCCGAACATGATGATTGGAGGTGGGGCACAGTCCTCACTCAAGCCAAGGTGACCAATCGAGGCGGCGACGAAGATGCCGACGTCGCAGTTGATCTGCAGACGAGCCATCGATCCTTTTGCCGACCACACATCAGAACTCTCAATGAAAACACCATTATCGGTGTCAAAACCAGTAGATATCGGGTAGTGGGTCCTGAACTGTGCGTATAAGGATCGATGGTAATAGGAGACAGGGGACACGGTGTTTACCCAGGTTTGGGCCCTCTTGATGGAGGTAATATCCTACTTCCTGCTTAATTGACTTTGATGAGTGTAGGGGTTACAAGAGTTGATCTACCTGGAGATCATATGTTGTGGTCTAGACCCTACAGGTATGATGAGTAATGTCATAATAATCTACCGACTAGCCTGGCCTCGGCTTATATAATGTACCAGAGGCCTAGGATAACAAGAGTCCTGGTCGAATACGCCGGTGGAGAGGAGTCCTTGTCTTTTTTTTGAGCATCAGTACAGACACAAGCGCTCATATACACGCACATACACTCACCCCTATGAACACACACACGCACACCCTACCCCTATGAGCACCTCTGAGAGACTGAGCCGGCATATCATCTTGAGATTTACGAAGTCATCGTAGGCGCCTCGTCGTCGACGGGAACGTCTCCTCCCACTGAAAGCGCATCGCCGGAAATCCTGAAATAAATCCAGGAATAATGTGAGCACCAGGATTTGAACCCTGGTGGGTTGGGGATACCACTGTCCACCTAACCAACTCAACCACAGGTTGATTAGCAGTCCTTGTCTTGATCACCAAGTCTTGTGGAATCTTCCTCGTATATGCCTTCGGCCATCCGAACTGGCCCATGAGTAAATGGTCATGGGGGTCCTCGGCCCAATCCAACTGATCGGGAGATGATGTGGTGAGTACCCCCTAGTCCAGGGATCAACTCTTCACTTCTAAAGTTGTCCGGGGATCTGAAGACAACTTCCAGTGTGATTGAGCCCGTACAACTCTACACTAGGTATAACTCCTTTAAAGGTAGTTTTGGTGGGCTTGATCCTTGATGAAGCGATGATCGAGACTTG
Source organism: Triticum dicoccoides (assembly GCF_002162155.2). Classification (NCBI taxonomy): domain Eukaryota; kingdom Viridiplantae; phylum Streptophyta; class Magnoliopsida; order Poales; family Poaceae; genus Triticum; species Triticum dicoccoides. The sequence continues at coordinate 584,543,064 of NC_041388.1, forward strand.
GACTAAGGGGTCCTCGGGCGTCCGGCTTGTTAGACATGGGCCGGACTGATGGGTTGTGAAGATACAAGACCGAAGGCTCTTACCCGTGTCCGGATGGGACTCACCTTGGCGTGGAAGGCAAGCTTGGCGTCTGGATATGAAGATTCCTTTCCCTGTAACCGACTTTGTACAACCGTAGTCCTCTCCGGTGTCTATATAAACTAGAGGGTTTAGTCCATAGGGACAATCATAATCATAAAAGCTAGACTTCTTTGGAAGTACAGAGCTCGTTGTACGGGAGTTATACCAGGCTAGACTTCTTTGGAAGTACATACCCCTTAGTCCAGGTCTCGATCATCGATCCATCAAGGATCAAGCCCACCAAAACTACCTTGAAAGGAGTTATACCAGGTGTAGAGACTCGTTGTATGGGCTCAATCACACTGGAAGTTGTCTTCGGGTCCCCGAACAACTTCAGAAGCGAAGAGTTGATCTTCGATATCATCTCCTTTCGTAGTGGCTATCACGCACTGCTCGGATGAACCACATTCACTCGATTTAATGTGGTGCCACACTACGCTTATCTCAAGCTCAAGATGCCTGGACCATGCAGGGTCATAATAGTCAATGGAAACACGGAGCGTTCCCTCCGTACTGAAGAACACACCGCGGCCCTGGTAGTGGAAGTACAGAGCGGCCTTTTAAGGCAGAATTTTAATTCAGCAGCCAAGCTCCCAGACACTGTCAAACGAGTCCGAACTACTCTGCAGCTTGATAGTCCGGCTCGTCAAAAGTCAGACTAGCAATTTGGCCTCCATCTCAGTCCTGACCAAATGGCAGCATACGTACCGCGCGCCCATAACTATGCACTAAAAATACCATGGGCAAAGATGGAGGCATAACCAGACTATGGTCCACAATACAGCTTCGACCTTCCCCGGGCACACATAATTTCACTTTTTCTTTTTTATCCTTTTCAGGTTTCTCTTCCACAGGCCCCTCGCGGCGGCCTGCTTAGCTGTCCTCTCGAAGGACGGATACACCAAGGCGGCAAGTAGCACAGACGTGTGGGGGAATCTCTAGACGTTCTCTTCGACGATCGTCCTACCTATTTTCAGGACCCGCACGCAGCTCTCCCTTGGTCTCGGCATGTTAAATAGCCAGGTTGCTTATCGCACTACTTGTACAAATACACTTTGACGTATTAATCAAACTATAATGGAAACAGTTTGTGGCCCAACTTTTGCGGCACTAGCTTACTACTTCATTTTTCTTGATAATCTTATCAATTGCACCTGTACACTTTGGTACGCCTTAATTCGCCAAGGGCTTCACTACGCCCCATACTACGGCAACAAAGTCCGAACACCTTTTATAGTATAGTTGGCACCCCGAATTTAGCATTATATGCATTGGCTCCAAATCATGTCTTTGGTCAATAGTTGGGTTGCCCGGCTCCTGTGCTTACTACCTTACGTTCCGCTATATCGGCTAGGGTAGTAAAGGGAGAACTTCTGCGATTGCGTGCTGATTTATCCGGATGAGCACCTTAGTAGGGAAAGCCGAAAACTGGCTGTCATGATGTGGCGTGAGCCGATCAGCTCTTCGGAGGTTACAAATCTTTTGCGATTTCTTCCGCATTATGCGACGAATCGGTCTTTACCTGATCAAGTGTTTACAACACCCTAGTTCGGACTCACGAATACTAGGGGTTGCGCCTATATTTTTTATTTGCCAAACTCATATGGCTAAGTGAGGGTGATAAAGCCATATAGTCTGGTCGCCTGGTTCGTTGCGCTAAACACCTCCTTCAAGGACCAAGTTTTTGGATCAAGAGTGTTTAGGTTCCATCCCGAACACCCCCGTACTACCTACGTGGAGACTGAAGCCGACGACTGGCCAACTCTCAAGATTTAATAAAAACAGCCATACATGAGGTAAAATTTTAATAATAACAAGCATTATATTACATAACGGCTTTGTTTGATCATACAGGACAGGATAACATGAATGTATTCATTCAAAAATAATGTCCTTCGCACATTGCTCCGCTATAGTGCAGGATCCCTCCAGGACATCATCAAAATACCGCTCGGGCGTGCGGTGGTCCTTGCCAGCGAGCGGTCCCTCGGTCGTGAGCTTGATGGCGTTCATCTTCGCCCACTGCATCTTGATGCGGGCGAAGGCCATCCACGCACCCTCGATTCAGACCGACCGCTTGATGATGTCAAGCCGGGGGCAGGCATTGACCAACCGCTTCAGGAGACCGAAGTAGGTACTGGGTATAGCTTCGGCAGGCCACAGCCGGATTATTAAATCCTTCATGGCTAGTTCGGCCACCCTATGCAGTTCGACTAGCTATTTTAGCTGGTCACTAAAGGGCACCAGATGATCTGGTGCAAGGTATTGTGACCAGAACAGCTTCTCTGTTGAGCTCCCCTCTTCTGCTTGGAAGACCTCCGCAGCGTTGGCAACACTGCGCGGCACATCCGCAAATGCTCCTGGAGAGCTCCAAATCCGGGTTAGTAAGAGGTACCTATTCTTGACATATTTGCTCTGCATAATGAAAGCCTTACTCGTTGTGATTTTCCTGGCGTCTTGGATTTCCTGGAGGGCGCCCTGGGCTTCAACCCGGGCATCTTGTGCGCTTTGGCGAGCCTTGGCGAGTTCAGTCTCTTGATCCGCAATATTGCACTCCAAGGAGTCGCATTTCTTAATAGCGTCCTGGAGCTCCTGCTGGACCACCTCAACCCTGGCCTCGTGTTTTTCACGGGCGGCTTGCTCCTTTGCCGCTTTCTTTTTGGCCTCAGCCAGCGCCTTTTTAAGGGCCTCCACCTCGCTCGCCGCTCCTACAAATATCATGGCACTACGGTCAATACAAATAATCTATCCTTTCTGATATATAAAAGGTCATGGCATACCTTGCTTGTCCTCCAGCTGCTTTTTTACACGGCCGAGCTCTTCCTTGGCCCGCTCCAAACTTTGCTTCAGTCCGGAGACTTCGGCAGCGTGGGAGGTCGCAGTCAGCAACGACGCCTGCTTATTCACATACACATGTATGGTTAGTCCCTTGCGAAACTCATTTGATCCTCTGTCCGGCTTTTCTTTCGGAACACCGGACAGAGTCTAAAGGGCTACTGTCTATACTGTGACATTCTTCTTACATAATTGCGCTGCTTACCTCAAAGCCTGTCAAAAGGCTTGTGCAGGCCTCGTTCAGTCCGCTCTTCATGGACTAAACCTTCTCAATCACCGTACCCATGAGGGTACGGTGTTCCTCTACAATGGAAGCACCTCGCAGTGCTTCCAGTAGAGTATCCTGTGCCTCTGGTTGGATAGGGTCACCGGCAGAATAGGCACACGTCCTTCTTTCGAAGGAGGTTGCTTACTGGATTCCGGAGCCGTGTAGGTCTCTGGGACCGTATTCGGATGGGGGCCAAATTGGATATGGCCCACATCGCCAGTCTCCATGGGATTTGCTCCCCCATGTGTCCGGCGGCCGAGGTTTCACCCTCTGGCGCCACACTAACGGCCTCATATGTCTCTCCCTGGCCTACGATCCTTCGGGACAACACCTCGGTGTCATCCATGGCCCTGGGAGAGGAGGCCGCCAGAAGGGACCCGCTGCCCATCACCTTCGGGTCTAGCGAATTCCCCGAAGATGAGGATCACTCGAGGTCGGAACGAGCTGGGTTGCAAGTGCATGATTCAACATGTTAAAACTATGAATTAAAGAGGCTGATATATGAGTGTGTTAGGGTCTTTGAGTACTCATGATTCGGCCAGGGGCTTATCTCGGGGGTGCCGCTCTGGGCTGCTATCGATGTCCCACGCGGAGTTATCCGCGAGGGAAACCTTCCCCTTCTTGGACGCTTCCGCCTTCAGATTTGTGGAGGCCGCCCTTTTATTCCTTCCCCCCTCAGGGGGAGTTGCTTTCTTCCTCCTCCTCGTCGGTGGCGGGTAAGGACTGGGTCTCGGCATCTTTGGACGTCACGTCGGAAGTGCCCTTGCGGCGAAGACCACTTCTGGTCTCCTTGGCCTTTTACTTGGCCTTCTTCTCCGGCACCTGGTAAGGCGCCGGAACCAGCATCTTCGTCAGAAGAGGGATGGCTGGTTCCTCGGGTAGCGGAGCCAGACACTGAATCCAACCCTGAAAAAATAAATAGGGAGGTTTAGGCATCTTCCCTGAATAAGCAAGTAAAGGATACACCTTGAAACGCGAAAATACATACCAGATTGGCGGGATGAGCCAGGTCGAGCCAACGGTCCTCGTCGTCTCCGGCCGCGTCTTGTTGCCCTTAAAGAGCACCTTCGAGATGTCCTCATGCGTAGTTCCGTAAAACCATTGCAGGGTTTGGTGCTCGGCCGGATTGAACTCCCACAAATTGCAAGTCCAACTCTGGCATGGAAGGATCCGGTGAACCAGCATCACCTGATCACGTTGACAAGCTTGATGTTCTTGTCCACCATGCTCTGGATGTGCATCTATAGTGCTACCAGCTCGTCCGACGAAGCCCAATTTAGTCCCTTCTCTAGCCAGGAGGTGAGCCGCATTGGGGCTCCGGACTTGAATTCAGGAGTCGCGGCCCAGGTGGCATCGCGGGGCTCTGTGATGTAGAACCATAGTTGCTGCCACCCTTTAACGATCTCCACAAAGGTACCTTTGGGCCATGTGACGTTGGGCATCTTGCTCACCATGGTGCCTCCGTACTCTGCGTGTTGGCCATCCACCACCTTCGGCTTTACATTGAAGATCTTGAGCCATAGTCCAAAGTGGGGTAGAATGCGGAGGAAGGCCTCGCACACGACAATACATGCCGAGATGTTGAGGAAAGAATTTGAGGCTAGATCATGGAAATCTAGGCCGTAGTAGAACATGAGTCCGCGGACGAAAGGGTGGAGAGGAAATCCCAATCCATGGACGAAGTGAGGTATGAACACTACCCTCTCATGAGGCTCTAGGGTAGGGATGATCTGTCCCTTGGCCGGAAGCCGGTGGGCGATTTCCTTGGCCAAATACCCCGCCTCTCGGAGCTTCTTGATATCCTTCTCCTTGATGGAGGAGGCCATCCACTTGCCTTGTGCTCGAGATCCGGACATGGTCGGAGTGCTTTTTTGAGGCAGAAAAGATGAGAGCTTGGGCGCTGGAGCTCAAGTCTGGGTGGGCAGAGAGAGAGAAGGCATGGGTGAAAGTGAAGGAAATATGCCCTAGAGGCAATAATAAAGTTATTATTTATTCCCTATTTCATGATAAATGTTTATTATTCATGCTAGAATTGTATTAACCGGAAAGTTAGTACATGTGTGAATACATAGACAAACAGAGTGTCACTAGTATGCCTCCACTTGACTAGCTCGTTGAATCAAAGATGGTAAAGTTCCCTGGCCATAGACATGAGTTGTCATTTGATTAATGGGATCACATCATTAGAGAATGATGTGATTGACTTGACCCATTCCGTTAGCTTAGCACTTGATAATTTCGTATGTTGATATTGCTTTCTTCATGACTTATACATGTTCCTATGACTATGAGATTATGCAACTCCCGAATACCGGAGTTGTGTGCTCTCAAACATCACAATGTAACTGGGTGATTATAAAGATGCTCTACAGGTGTCTTCGATGGTGTTTGTCGAGTTGGCATAGATCGAGATTAGGATTTGTCACTCCGTGTATCGGAGAGGTATCTCTGGGCCCTCTCGGTAATGCACATCACTATAAGCCTTGCAAGCAATGTGACTAATGAGTTAGTTGCGGGATGATGCATTATGTAACGAGTAAAGAGACTTGCCGGTAACGAGATTGAACTAGGTATTGAGATACCAACGATCGAATCTCGGGAAAGTAACATACCGATAACAAAGGGAACAACATATGTTGTTATGCGGTTTGATCGATAAAGATCTTCGTAGAATATGTAGGAACCAATATGAGCGTCCATGTTCCGCTATTGGTTATTGACCGGAGATGAGTCTCGGTCATGTCTACATAGTTCTTGAACCCGTAGGGTCCGCACGCTTAACGTTCTGTGACGATTTGTATTATGAGTTACGTGGTTTGATGACCAAAGTTTGTTCGGAGTCCCGGATGAGATCGGGAACATGATGTGGAGTCTCAAAATGGTTGAGATGTAAAGATTGATATATTGGAAGGCTATATTCGGACATCGGAAAGGTTCCGAGTGATTCAGGTATTTTTCGGAGTACCGAAGAGTTACGGAAATTCGTATTGAGCCTTAATGGGCCATACGGGAAAGGAGAGAAAGGCCTCAAGGGTGGCCGCACCCTTCCCCATGGACTGGTCTGAATTGGACTAGGGAAAGGGGGCGCCCCTTCCTTCCTTCTCCTTCTCCATTCCCTTTTTCCTATTCCATGTGGGAGGTGGAATCCTACTAGGACTAGGGAGTCCTAGTAGGACTCCACACTTTGGGCGCGCCCTATGAGGGCCGGCCTCCTCCTCCCTCCATCCTTTATATACGTGGCTAGGGGCCACCCCATAGGCACACAAGTTGATCATTGATCTCTTAGTCGTGTGCGATGCCCCCCTCCACCATACTCCACCTCGGTCATACCGTTGCAGTGCTTAGGCGAAGCCCTGCGCCGGTAGCTTCATCATCATCGTCATCACGTCGTCGTGTCGACGAAGCTCTCCCTCGACACTCTGCTGGATCGTGAGTTCGTGGGACGTCACTGAGCCGAACGTGTGCAGATCATGGAGGTGCCATACATTCCGTGCTAGAATCGGTCGATCGTGAAGACTTACGACTACATGAACCATGTTGTCATAACGCTTCCGCTTACGGTCTATGAGGGTACATGGACTACACTCTCCCCTCTCGTTGCAATGCATCACCATGATCTTGCATGTGCGTAGGATTTTTTTGAAATTACTACGTTCCCCAACAGTGGCATCCGTGCCAGGTCTATGTGTAGATGTTATATGCATGAGTAGAACACAAGTGAGTTGTGGGAAATAAAAGGCATACTGCTTACCAGCTTGTCATACTTTGATTCAGCGGTTGTCGGTGTCAAAACCGGCGGATCTCGGGTAGGGGGTCCCGAACTGTGTGTCTAAGGCGGATGGTAATAGGAGGCAGGGAACACGATATTTTACCCAGGTTCGGGCCCTCTTGATGGAGGTAAAACCCTACATCCTGCTTGATTTATTCTTGATGATATGAGTATTACAAGAATTGATCTACCACGACATCAGAGAGGCTAAACCCTAGAAGCTAGCCTATGGTATGATTGTATGTTGTCCTACGGACTACAACCTTCCGGTTTATATAGACACCAGAGGGGGCTAGGGTTACACAAGGTTGGTTACAAAGGAGGAGATATACATATCCATATTGCCTAGCTTGCCTTCCACGCCAAGTAGAGTCCCATCCGGACACGAGACGAAGTCTTCAATCTTGTATCTTCATAGTCCAACAGTCCGGCCAAAGCATATAGTCCGGCTGTACGGAGACCCCCTAATCCAGGACTCCCTCAGTAGCCCCTGAACCAGGCTTCAATGACGATGAGTTCGGCGCGCAGTATTGTCTTCGGCATTGCAAGGCGGGTTCCTCCTCCGAATACACCACGGAAGAATCTGAATACAAGGATAGTGTCCGACCCTGCAAAATAAGTTCCACATAACACCGTAGAGAGAATAATATTTCCACAAATCTAATCTGCTGACATGTTTCGGCAATCATGCCGTGGCCCGGTGATTATTCGAACCATTTCTTTTAACTAGCCCCGCACATAACGCGAGGCAGTTTCTTGACACGTCTTGTCAAAGCAGAGATCGTGTCCCCCTTATTATGGGATTCTCATCAATACGGGCGTGCGTAACCCAACCGCGCCATCAATTACGGCGCTTGGGGGATAAGCGAGTTTTACCAGGCTAGTGGGGGCGCATAGTTTCGGACGCCCTTATAAAGGGATAAGGTTTAACCTTTCTCTACCCACGCCTTCTTCCTCCTTGCTCATCCGTTCTTACGCACTCGAGCTCCAATGCCCAAATCCACATCCTTCCCTCAACCTCCTCCAAACATGTCCGGAGCGGGAGGCAAATGGATGGCTTCCTCCGTTACGGAGGGACACATCAAGAAGCTGTGCGGAGCCGGATACTTAGCCGCGAATATCGCGCATCGGCTGCCCGCTGCGGGGCACATCGTTCCTACCCTGGAACCTCGTGAGAGGGTAGTTTTACTCCACCACTTCCTCCGCGGACTGGGGTTTCCCCTCCATCCATTCGTCAGTGGTCTCATGTTCTACTACGGGATGGAATTCCATGATCTGGCCCCGAGCTTCATCCTCAACATTTCGGCGTTCATCGTCGTGTGTGAGGCTTTCCTCTGCATCCGGCCCCACTTTGGCCTGTGGTTAAAGACCTTCAATATCAAGCCAAAGGTGGTGGGAGGCCAACAAGCAGAATGCGGCGGAGCCATGGTGGGCAAGATGTCCAATGTTATATGGCTTGAAGGCTCCTTCGTGGAGACCATAAAGGGGTGGCAATCGGCGTGGTTCTACATCACCGAGCCGCACGACACCAACTGGGTGGCTGCCCCCGGGTTTTGATCTGGAATCCCCACGCGGCTCACCTGCTGGAAAGAGAAGGGCTTGTCCTGGGGTTCATCGGTGGAGCTGGACGGACTCCAAAAATGTATCCGGAATATGGCCAGCAAGAAGCTCAAGCTTGTCAACATAGTCCAGGTCATGCTCATCCGCCGGATCCTCCCGTGTCAACAACAGCATTTCAACTTGTGGGAGTTTGACCCGGCCCAGCACCAGACTCTGAGCGAGCTCTTCGACACGATGCACAAGGACATTTGGAGGGTGCTGTTCAAGGGCGCCGAGGTCCCTCCCTCTCTCACCGAGGACCGCGGGCTAAGCGCGAAGCGCCCAGCACATTCGGTGAGTTCTATACATCCGGTAGGATATTTATTTCCCCTAGCTTAACCATGTGCGGGCTCTGAGCTCCATGCCTTTGACAGGACTGGGTGGAGACGTCAGGGCAAATTAACTATCCGACCCCTCTGCCCGAAGAAGATGCTGACTCCGGCTCCTGACAAGGTGACGGAGAAGACCAAGAAGGCCAAGGGAACCCGAAAGAGTTCCTGACGCCAGGTGTTATCAGACTCATCGTTCGATAACTCCGCGATGCAGTCCTCCTCAGAAGACGAGGAGGAAGATGAAGATGCTCCCCCTTCAATCGGGGGAGACAAGAAAAGGAAGGCCGCCCCAACTAGGGGGGGTGAATGGTCCAAGAAGGGGAGAACCCTCCTTCCGGACTACTCCACCACCGCCGCCGAAGGCGAAGACGAGTGGCTGCTCAAGGCCAAGCCCCTGGCGAAGTTGTAAGTATTCGGATACCAGAGTAACTCATAGCATAGCTTTGTCGCACTGCTTCTCCTAACGCCGAATATGATTATGCAGACCGCCCCAAGCCCGTATCAACACATCTTCATCGGGCAGCTCCTTGGACTCATCGGACATGGATAGCGATCCACTTCTGACCGCCACCTCCCCTTGCCCTACGGACAATGCCGAGGTATTGTCTCAAGAGGCACTGGGTCAAGGGGAGACAATCTCGGAGGTGCCTCAAGGCAACCTTCCGGACTCGGACAGGCGGCCTCCTTCTAAAAGGGGCAAGACGCCTATGCCGATGACGCTTGCCCATCCAGGGGCACCAGACAATCTGCTGGGAGCGCTTCGCAGCGCTTCCATCGACGAAGAGCACCGCACTATTATGAGTGCGGTGATCCAGAAGGTTCAGTCCACCAAGAGCGGACTGACTGAAGCCTGTGCCAGCCTTCTAACAGGTTTTGAGGTAAGTATTTGAAATATAGGAAAAATATTACCACATAGACAGTAGCCCCTGATGCTCTGTTCGGTGTTCACAAAGAAAAGCCGAATAGAGGATCAAACAATATCGCAGGAGTCTAATATAAGTATGTCTATATGCGTATGCAGGCTTCGCTGCTGGCATCAGCTGCACTGACTGCGGAGGTCGCCACACTGAAGTAGGACCTTGAAGGGGCCAAGAAAGAGCTCGGCCTTGCTAAGAGGCAGCTCGAGGAGAACAAAGGTAACTAGTACCTAGTCTATGGATATATATAAGAAGAATGCGATTGCAAAATGACAGGATCATCGTAAATTTGCCAGGGGCCACGACCGAGGTGGCAACCCTGAAGCAAGCGCTATACTAGGTCGAAAACAAAGCGGCCAAGGAGTGCACCGAGCGGGAAAGGTGGGGGGCATGGGTGGGCGAGGTGCAGCAAGAGCTCCACGCTCTCGTGACGAAGCACGAGGCGTTGGAGCTTGACTTGAAGACACGAGAGTCCGAGCTTGCCGCGGCCCTCGAGAGCGCAAAGAATGCCAAGGCTGAGGCCCAAAAGGCCCTCCAAGAGATTGATGCAATGAAGAAGATAGCGGCGGGTAAGGCATTCTATATGCAAAGCAAGCATGTAAAAGTAAATTACGTGTTACTTACCCGAATCCGGAGCTCTCCAGGAGCATTCGCAGATTTGCCCCGCAGCGTGTCGGATGTCGCACAGTTTTACCAGGCCGAGGAGGGAAGCTCAACGGAGAAGTTGTTCTGGTGTCAGTATACTGGGACCGAACACCCGATGCCTCTGAGCGACCAGCTGAAGCAATTGGTCGAGCTGCACAAGGCGGCCGAACAGGCCATGAAGGGCTTTATAGTCCGGATGTGGCCTGGCGACGCCCTCCCCAACAGCTACTTCGGCCTGGTGAGGCGGCTTGTGGATGCCTGCCCACGGCTGGAAGTCATCAAGCGGTCCGTCTGCATGGAAGGCGCACGCCAGGCTTTCGCCCGTGTCAAGGTGCAATGGGCCAAGATGGATGCCATGAAGCTGGTGAAGGAAGGGCCGCCTGCGGGCAAGGAGCATCGCCACCCCGAGATGTACTATGAGGGTGTCCTGAAGGGTGCCCGTCTCGTAGCGGACGAGTGTACGAAAGATGCAATATTTGAGTAAACTTGCTCGTGTAATCCTGTATTATGAAAACTTGTTTATATGCGCTATGCAATGCTTGTTTGAATTTAAAATATTGCCTTCTGTTCGGCTGTTTATCAAATCTGAGAGATGGCTAGTCGTCGGCTTCTGCCCCCATGCCACGAGTGCTGGGGTGTTCGGGGTAAACCTGAGCACTCTTGTTCCCATTGCTGGGTCCTTCGAGGGAGGTGCTCAGCACAACGAACAAGGCAATCAGACTATAATGCGTTATCACTCTCACTTAGCCATAGAACTCTATAATTTTAAATTTCAGCGAAGCCCCTAGTATTCGAAAGGCCGAATTCGGGGCGCGATACACGCCTTAAGCCGGACAGGGCCGACTCCTTGCTCTAAGCGGCATAAGTCTTTAGGGACTTGAAACCTCTCGAACAGCGACCAGTCTCTTGCCTTATCATGACAGTCAGTTTTAGCTTTCTCTACTGAGGTGCTTAGCCCAGCAGAACCGGGGCACAATCGCAGTAGTTCTCCCAGTGCTACCTTAGCCGATATAGCGGAACGTAAGGTACCAAAACATGGGAGCCGGGCAAACCCAACTATTGACCCAAGACATGATTCAGAGCTGATGCATATTATGCTATAAATTCGGGGTGCCGCACTGTCGAAAGTGTTTGGACTTCTCACACCGCATTATAGGGTATGCTTAAGCCCCTGCCGTATTGGCCGTACCAGAGTGTACGGGTGCTAGATGTCATGAATGAACATATATATGTAAAGGAAGAATGCAATAACAGTCTTAGTGCTATGCATTGTTTTATTCAAAAAGGTGTGTTAGAGCAGAATGATACAAGTAGTGCGATAAGCAAAAAGTAGGACTATTTGACATGTCCCTTCCAAGGGCGAGCTGAGGAATAGTATCAAAGTAAGTATTTCACCCATTATCGTAATCCACCTGGGAGTTCCATGGTGTGACGTAGCTCTCAGCCTCCTTGGTTGCTGCATCATGTGTTCGGCAATCATGTTGCCGGACACGGTTTCCAGAGATTAAAGTCCTGAAAGAGAAAAATAACAAAGCGGGAAGCCCCTACTGCGGTTTAAGTCGTGACTTGGAGCGTGCCGCAGTCGTGCCCCCCTCCCCGCCTATGCCCATGGTATTTTTAATGCGTAATTATGTACGTGTGGCACGGATTTCGCCGTTTGGCTGGGACCGGGGTGGGGGCCGCATTGCTATGCGAGCTCGGAACGTGCCAGGCGGTCCTGTTGCTGATTACTCCGGGCGCGCTTGAAGGTGTGCGGGTCCTTAATCGCCGAACTAGTGGATTGCCTTAAGGGGCTGCTTTGCGCTTCTGCTGCGAGGTCCAGTGTGCTCCTCCGTGCGGATAGAGCGCTCTGTGTTTCCATTGACTGTGATGACCCCCCCGAGGTCCTGGCATCTTGAGCTTGAGATATGCATAATGCGGTACCGCATTGAATCACGCAAATGCGGTTCGCCCGAGCAGTGCATGGTAGCCACTACGGAACGGGACTATGTTAAAGATTAACTCTTTGCTTCGGAAGTTATCCGGAGATCCGAAGACCACTTCCAGTGTTACTGCGCCTATGCAATGGGCCTCTACACCTGGTATGAGGCCTTTAAAGGTCATTTTAGTGGGTTTGATCCTTGAGGGGTATATACCCATTTTGTGCACTGTGTCCTGATAAAGCAGGTTCAAGCTGCTGCCACCATCCATAAGGACTCGAGTGAGGTGAAATCCGTCAATGATTGGGTCTAGGACCAGTGTGGCGAATCCGCCATGACGGATACTAGTGGGGTGGTCCCTGCGATCGAAGGTGATCAGACAGGAGGACCATGGGTTGAACTTTGGGGCGACTGGCTCCAATGCATATACGTCCCTGAGCGCACGCTTTCGCTCCCTCTTGGGGATGTGGGTTGCGTATATCATGTTCACCGTCCGCACTTGTGGGGGAATCTCTTCTGTCCTCCGGTGTTCGGCTGTTGGGGCTCCTCCTCGTCATCGCTATGTGACCCCTTATCTTTGTTTTTGGCATTTAACTTGCCGGCCTACTTGAACACCCAACAATCCCTGTTGGTGTGGTTGGCTGGCTTGTCGGGGGTGCCGTGTATTTGGCAGGAGCGATCGAGTATACAGTCCAAACTGGACGGGCCCAGAGTGCTTCTTTTGAATGGCTTTTTCCGCTGACCGGGTTTGGAGCCCTCGAATCCGGCATTGACTGCTGTATCCTCAGTATTGTCATTGTTAATGCGGCGCTTATGTTTGTTGCGTCGTCACCTGCCATTGCCATCCTTGGTATCCGAAGTACCATGGTTCTTTGATATGTTATTGCTGCGAGCCAACCAGCTGTCCTCTCCCACACAGAAGCGGGTCATGAGTGTCATGAGGGCTGTCATAGATTTCGGCTTTTCCTGGCCAAGGTGCCGGGCGAGCCATTCGTCGTGGATGTTGTGCTTGAAAGCTGCTAGGGCCTCTGCATCCAGATAGTCGATGATTAGCTTTTTCTTTGTTAGGAACTGTGTCCAGAATTGCCTGGCTGATTCCTCTGGCTGCTGAATTATGTGGCTCAAGTCATCGGCATCTGGGGGTCGCACGTAAGTGTCCTGGAAGTTGTCGAGGAATGCGGCTTCCAGATCCTCCCAACAGCTAATGGACTCTGCTGGCAAGCTATTGAGCCAATGTTGAGCTGGTCCTTTGAGCTTGAGTGGGAGGTATTTAATGGTGTGTAGATCATCACCGTGGGCCATGTGGATATGCAGGAGGAAATCCTCGATCCATACCGCAGGATCTGTTGTGCCGTCTGTGAAGCATAGGGGGATTGCGGCGCCTCTGTACTGGGCTATGTCGCGACGCAGCTCGAATGAGTCTTGCCCGCTGTGTTTGGCCTGGCCGGACTTACTTTTACTGTATCTGGTGTGACGATTATCGTCTCGCATAGTGGTGCGCCCTCGTGATCCGTAGATCGATCTTGCATGTTTTGCTTTGTCCTCCAATACGTCTCACAGGTCTGGCGTATTTCCCCATGCCTTTTTATTTGAATGGCGTCGGGGTGCGAGTTGAGCTTTTGGCTGGAATGCCTCTCTGTCGCGGCCACGAGGTGGCCGATCAGCCGCGTCATACGCCGGGGATGTAGGTTTCGGTGCTTCCTCCTCCAGTCGGGGTAGCAACCTGAACTTTGGGTAACTCTTGGAGGGGCGTTCGAGTTTATATTCCTCGGCCGCCAGGACTTCAGTCCATCTGTCAGCTAGCAAATCTTGATCAGCTTGAAGCTGCTGCTGCTTTTTCTTGAGGCTATTTGCCATGACTATAAGCCGGCGCTTGAAGCGCTCTTGTTCGATGGGATCCTCTAGCACAACTAATTCATCATCGTCGAGGCTTGCCTCGTCTTCGGAGGGAGGCATGTAATTATCATCCTCCGCCTCTTCATCTGCCGCTCTCTCAGGCGGGCTGGCTCCTTCATCCTCCTGCTCTAAATCTTGCTGGAGGGGATTGTTGTTGTCTTCGGCACTGTCCGGAGTGCTATTATCTCCGGTGCCGGTATCACCACTTTTGCTTTGGCGGGACTTAGAGCGGCGCCGCTGACGCCGGCGCTTGGGTTACTTTTTGGAGGGGTCATCCTCCGTTGTCTCGTCGCCATTGCCTTCTTTGGGTGTATCCACTATGTATATATCATATGATGAGGTGGCTGTCCAGTGCCCTGTGGGCAGTGGTTCCTCTTCGTCTCCCGCATTGTCGTCCATACCGTCGATGTCTTCGGAGTCGAAGTCGAGCATGTCGGTTAAGTCATCAACAGTGGCTACTAAGTGGGTGGTGGGTGGGCGGCGAATTTCTTCGTCATCCGCATCCCAATCCTGCCGGACGTAGTTCAGCCAGGACTCTCCTGACAAGGAGAGAGACCTTAATGAGTTCAGTATGTCGCCAAAGGGCGAGTGCTGAAAAATATCCGCGGAGGTAAACTCCATGATCGGCGCCCAATCAAATTCGACAGGGACGGGCGCAGCCAGTTCGGAGTCCGTGGCCGGAGAAGGATCCGGCAGTTTGGCAACACGGCTCTCGTGAAAGGTAAGGTCGATATTCGGCTTGATCGCCGCTGAGGATACGGCCTCCATGACAAGGTCTACCCACCCGCCCATGGATGGCGCAACTGGCTCTGAATTGAGGCTCGGAGCGGCCGCCGGTGCGATCTCCAGAATACGGTCCGATGGTAGAGCTAAATCGTACTCATCGTGACCGCGTGGCGCATAAGGCAGGGGCTCGAATCCGTCGAAGATCAAGTCCCCGCGGATATCGGCCATGTAATTTAAGCTTCCAAACCTGACCTGGTCGCCAGGGGCATAACTTTTGATCTGCTCCAGATGGCCAAGCGAGTTGGCCCGCAGTGCGAAGCTGCCAAACACAAAGATCTGTCCGGGGAGAAAAGTCTCACCCTGGACTGCATCGCTATCGATGATAGTAGGATCCATCAAGCCTAACGGCGACAACATAGAGGAGCTCTCAATGAATGCACCAATGTCGGTGTCAAAACCGGCGGATCTCGGGTAGGGGGTCCCGAACTGTGCCTCTAAGGCGGATGGTAACAGGAGGCAGGGAACATGATGTTTTACCCAGGTTCGGGCCCTCTTGATGGAGATAAAACCCTATGTCCTGCTTGATTTATTCTTCATGATATGAGTATTACAAGAATTGATCTACCACGAGATCGGAGAGGCTAAACCCTAGAAGCTAGCCTATGGTATGATTGTATGTTGTCCTACGGACTAAAACCCTCCGGTTTATATAGACACCAGAGGGGGCTAGGGTTACACAAGGTCAGTTACAAAGGAGGAGATATATATATCCGTATTGCCTAGCTTGCCTTCCACGCCAAGTAGAGTCCCATCCGGACACAAGACGAAGTCTTCAATCTTGTATCTTCATAGTCCAACAGTCCGGCCAAAGGATATAGTCCGGCTGTCCGGAGACCCCCTAATCCAGGACTCCCTCAGCTTTATTGTTGGATGAAGCGGCCCAGACCGACATTACACATACGCTTACGTGAGACTGGTTCTACCGACGTGCTTCGCACACAGGTGGCTAGTGGGTGTCTGCTTCTCCAGCTTTAGTTGAATCGAGTGTGGCTACGCCCGGTCCTTGTTGAAGGTTAAAACAACACACTTGATGAAAAATCGTTGTGGTTTTTTATGCGTAGGTAAGAACGGTTCTTGCTAAGCCCGTAGTAGCCACGTAAAACTTGCAACAACAAAGTAGAGGACATCTAACTTGTTTTTGCAGGGCATGTTGTGATGTGATATGGTCAAGACATGACGATATATAAATTGTTGTATGTGATGATCATGTTTTGTTAAAGTTATGGGCAACTGGCAGGAGCCTTATGGTTGTCTCTTTATTGCATAAGATGCACGTGCCATGTAATTGCTTTACTTTATCTCTATGCGATAGCAATAGTTGCAAAAGCAATAGTTGGCGAGGCGACCATATGACGACACGTTGATAGAGATCATGGTGTCATGCCGGTGACGATAGAAATAATGACGGTACTTTGGAGATGGAGATCAAAGGCACAAGATGATGATGGCCATATCATGTCACATATTTTGATTGCATGTGATGTTTATCTTTTATACATCTTATTTTGCTTGGTTCGGCGGTAGCCTTACAAGATGATCCCTTACTAAAATTTCAAGGTATAAGTGTTCTCCCTGAGTATGCACCGTTGTGACAGTTCTTCGTACTGAGACACCATGTGATGATCGAGTGTGATAAGCTCTACGTTCACATACAACGGGTGCAAGCCAGTTTTGCACATGCAGAATTCTCGGGTTAAACTTGACGAGCCTAGCATATGCAGATATGGCCTCGGAACACTGGAGACCGAAAGGTTGAACGTGAATCATATAGTAGATATGATCAACATAATGATGTTCACCATTGAAAACTACTCCATCTTACGTGATGATCGGACATGGTTTAGTTGATATGGATCACGTGATCATTCAGATGACTCGAGGGATGTCTATCTAAGTGGGAGTTCTTAAGTAATATGATTAATTGAACTTAAATTTATCATGAACTTAGTCCTAATAGTATTTGCATATCTATGTTGTAGATCAATAGCTCGCAAATAGCTTCCCCATTTTATTTATGATATGTTCCTAGAGAAAATTAAGTTGAAAGATGATAGTAGCTATGATGCGGGCTTGGTCCGTGATCTGAGGGTTATCCTCATTGTTGCATAGAAGAATTATGTCCTTGATGCACCGCTAAATGACAGACCTATTGCAGGAGCAGATACATACATTATGAACGTTTGACAAAGCTCGGTATCATGACTACTTGATAGTTTAGTGCACCATGCTTTACGGCTTAGAACCGGGACTTCAAAAATGTTTTGAATGCCATGGATCATATAAGATGTTCCAAGAGTTGAAATTGGTATTTCATACTCATGCCCGTGTCAAGAGGTATGAGACCTCTGACAGTACTTTGCCTTCAAGATGGAGGAGCATAGCTCAACCAGTCAGCAGGTGCTTAGATTGTCTGGGTACTACAATTTCTTGAATCAAGTCAGAGTTAATCTTCTAGATAAGATAGTAATTGCAAAAAGTTCTCTGGTCACTATCACTAAGTTACTAGAACTTCATGATGAACTATAATATGCAAGGGATGACGAAAACAATTCCCAAGCTCTTCGCGATGCTAAAATCAGCGAAGGTAGAAATCAAGAAAAGCATCAAGTGTTGATGGTTGACAAGGCCACTAGTTTCAAGAAAAAAGGCAAAGGGAAGAAGGGGAACTTCAAGAAGAACAGCAAGCAAGTTGCTGCTCAAGTGAAGAAGCCCAAGTCTGGACCTAAGCCCGGGACAAAGTGCTTCTACTACAAAGGGACTGGTCACTGGAAGCAGAACTACCCCAAATATTTGGCGGATAAGAAGGATGGAAAAGTGAACAAAGGTATATTTGATATACATGTTATTGATATGTACTTTACTAGTGTTTATAGCAACCCCTCAGTATTTGATACTAGTTCAATTGCTAAGAGTAGTAACTCGAAACAGGAGGTGCAGAATGAATAGAGACTAGTTAAGGGTGAAGTGACGATGTTTGTTGGAAGTGGTTCCAAGATTAATATGATCATCATCGCACACTCCCTATACTTTCGGGATTAGTGTTGAACCTAAATAAATGTTATTTAGTGTTTGCATTGAGCATGATTATAATTTGATCGTGTTTATTGCAATACGTATATTCATTTAAAGTCAGAGAATAATTGTTGTTCTGTTTACATGAATAAAACCTTCGATGGTCATACACCCAATGAAAATAGTTTGTGGATCTCGATCGTAGTGATACACATATTCATAATATTGAAGCCAAAAGATGCAAAGTTAATAATGATAGTGCAACTTATTTGTGGCACTGCCGTTTAGGTCATATAGGTGTAAAGCGCATGAAGAAACTCCATGCTGATGGACTTTTGGAATCACTTGATTATGAATCATTTGATGTTTGCGAACCATGCCTCATAGGCAAGATGACTAAAACTCCATTCTCTGGAACAATGGAGCGAGCTACTGACTTATTGGAAATAATACATACTGGTGTATGCGGTCCGATGAGTGTTAAAACTCGCAGCGGGTATCGTTATTTTCTGACCTTCATAGATGATTTGAGCAGATATGGGTATATCTACTTAATAAAACACAAATCTAAAACAGTTGAAAAGTTCAAAGAATTACATAGTGAAGTGGAGAATCATCATAACAAGAAAATAAAGTTTCTACTATCTGATCGCGGAGGCAAATATTTTAGTTATGAGTTTGGACTTCAATTATAACAATGTGGAATAGTTTCACAAACTCATGCTACCTTGAACACCACAGCATAATGGTGTGTCCGAATGTCATAACCGTACTTTATTGGATATAGTGCAATCTATGAAGTCTCTTACCAATTTACCACTATCATTTTGGGGTTATGCATTAGAGACAGCTGCATTCACATTAAATAGGGCACCATCTAAATCCGTTGAGATGACACCTTATGAACTGTGGTTTGGCAAGAAACCCGAGTTGTCGTTTCTTAAAGTTTGAGATTGTGATGCTTATGTGAAAAAGCATCAACCTGATAAGCTCGAACCCAAATCGGAGGAATTTGTCTTCATAGGATACCCAAAAGAGACTGTTCGGTACACCTTCTATCACAGATCCGAAGGCAAGATCTTTGTTGCTAAGAATGGGTCCTTTCTAGAGTAGGAGTTTCTCTCGAAAGAAGTGAGTAGGAGGAAAGTAGAACTTGACGAGGTAATTGTACCTTCTCCCGAATTGGAAAGTAGTTCATCACAAAAATTAGTTCCAGTGATGCCTACACCAATTAGTGAGGAAGTTAATGATGATGATCACGAAACTTCAGATCAAGTTACTACCGAACCTCGTAGGTCAACCAGAGTATGTTTCGCACCAGGGTGGTACAGTAATCCGGTTCAGGAAGTCATGTTACTAGACCATGACGAACCTACGAACTATGAGGAAGCGATGATGAGCCTAGATTCCGCGAAATGGCTTGAGGCCAAGAAATCTGAGATGGGATCCATGTATGAGAACAAAGTGTGGACTTTGGTTGACTTGCACGATGATCGGCAAGCCATAGGAAATAAATGGATCTTCAAGAGGAAGACGGACGCTGATAGTAGTGTTACTATCTACAAAGCTAGACTTGTCGAAAAAGGTTTTTGACAAAGTTCAAGGTGTTGACTACGATGAGATTTTCTCACTCGTAGCGATGCTTAAAGTCTGTCCGAATCATGTTAGCAATTGCCACATTTTATGAAATCTGGCAAATAGATGTCAAAATTGTCTTCCTTCATGGATTTATTAAAGAAGAGTTGTATATGATGCAATCAGGAGGTTTTATCGATCCTAGAAGTGCTAACAAAGTGTGCAAGCTCCAGTGATCCATTTATGGACTGGTGCAAGCCTCTCAGAGTTGGAATATACGCTTTGATAGTGTGATCAAAGCATATGGTTTTATACAGACTTGCGGTGAAGCCTGTATTTACAATAAAGTGAGTGGGAGCACTATAGCCTTTCTGATAAGTATACGTGAGTGACATATTGTTGATCAGAAATGATCTAGAATTTTTTGGAAAGCATAAAGGAGTGTTTGAAAGAAGTTTTTCAAAGAAAAACCTCGATGAAGTTGCTTACATATTGAGCATCAAGATTTATAGAGATAGATCAAGACGCTTGATAAGTTTTTTCAATGAGTACATATATACCTTGACAAATTTTTGAAGTAGTTCAAAATGGAACAATCAAAGAAAGAGTTCTTGCCTGTATTGCAAGGTGTGAAATTGAGTAAGACTCAAAGCCTGACCATGGCAGAAAATAGAAAGAAAATGAAAGTCATTCCCTATGCCTCAGCCATAGGTTCTATAAAGTATGCCATGCTGTGTACCAGATCTATTGTATACCCTACATTGAGTTTGACAAGGGAGTACAATAGTGATCTAGGAGTAGATCACAGGACAGTGGTCAAAATTATCCTTAGTGGAATAAGGATATGTTTCTTGATTATGGAGGTGACAAATGGTTCATCGTAAAGGGTTAGGTCAATGCAAGTTTTAACACTGATCCAGATGACTCTAAGTCTCAATCTGGATACATATTGGAAGTGTGAGAAATTATCTAGAGTAGCTCCGTGCAGAGCATTGTTGACATAAAAATTTGCAAAATACACACGGATCTGAATATGGCAGACCCGTTGACTAAACTTCTCTCACAAGCAAAACATGATCACACCTTAGTACTCTTTGGGTGTTAATCACATGGCGATGTGAACTAAGATTACTGACCCTAGTAAACCCTTTGAGTGTTGGTCACATGGTGATGTGAACTATGGGTGTTAATCACATGGTGATATGAACTATTGGTGTTAAATCACATGGCGATGTGAACTAGATTATTGACTCTAGTGCAAGTGGGAGACTGAAGGAAATATGCCCTAGAGGCAATAATAAAGTTATTATTTATTTCCTTATTTCATGATAAATGTTTATTATTCATGCTAGAATTGTATTAATTGGAAACTTAGTACATGTGTGAATACATAGACAAATAGAGTGTCACTAGTATGCCTCTACTTGACTAGCTCCTTGAATCAAAGATGGTTAAGTTTCCTAGCCATAGACATGAGTTGTCATTTGATTAATGGGATCACATCATTAGAGAATGATGTGATTTACTTGACCCATTCCGTTAGCTTAGCACTTGATTGTTTAGTATGTTGCTATTGCTTTCTTCATGACTTATACATGTTCCTATGACTATGAGATTATACAACTCCCGAATACCGGAGGAACACTTTGTGTGCTATCAAACGTCACAACGTAATTGGGTGATTATAAAGATGCTCTACAGGTGTTTCCGATGGTGTTTGTTGAGTTGGCATAGATCGGGATTAGGATTTGTCACTCCGTGTATCGGATAGGTATCTCTGGGCCCTCACGGTAATGCACATCACTATAAGCCTTGCAAGCAATGTGAATAATGAGTTAGTTGCAGGATGATGCATTATGGAACGAGTAAAGAGACTTGCCAGTAACGAGATTGAACTAGGTATTGAGATACCGACGATCGAATCTCGGGCAAGTAACATACCGATGACAAAGGGAACAACGTATGTTGTTATGCGGTTTGACCGATAAAGATCTTTGTAGAATATGTAGGAACCAATATGAGCATTCAGGTTCCGCTATTGGTTATTGACCGGAGATGAGTCTCGGTCATGTCTACCTAGTTCTCGAACCCGTAGGGTCCGCACGCTTAACGTTCTGTGATGATTTGTATTATGAGTTTTGTGATTTGATGACCGAAGTTTGTTCGGAGTCCCGGATGAGATCGGAGACATGACGAGGAGTATCGAAATGGTCGAGACGTAAAGATTGATATATTGGAAGGCTATATTCGGACATCGGAAAGGTTCCGAGTGATTCGGGTATTTTTCGGAGTACCGGAGAGTTACGGGAATTCGTATTGGGCCTTAATGGGCCATACAGGAAAGGAGAGAAAGGCCTCAAGGGTGGACGCGCCCCTTCCCCATGGACTAGTCCGAATTGGACTAGGGAAAGGGGGCTCCCCCTTCCTTCCTTCTCCTTCTCCCTTCCCTTTTTCCTATTCCATGTGGGAGGTGGAATCCTACTAGGACTAGGGAGTCCTAGTAGGACTCCACACTCTGGGCGCGTCCTATGAGGGCCGGCCTCCTCCTCCCTCCATCCTTTATATATGTGGCTAGGGGGCACCCCATAGACACACAAGTTTATCATTGATCTCTTAGCCGTGTGCGGTGCCCCCCTCCACCATAATCCACCTTGGTCATATCGTTGTAGTGCTTAGGCGAACCCCTGCGCCGGTAGCTTCATCATCACCGTCATTACACCGTCGTGCTGATGAAGCTGTCCCTAGACACTCTGCTGGGTCGTGAGTTCATGGGACGTCACTGAGCCGAACGTGTGCAGATCGCGGAGGTTCCATACTTTCGGTGCTAGGATCGGTCGATCTGAAGACGTGCGACTACATCAACCATGTTGTCATAACGCTTCCGCTTACGGTCTACGAGGGTACGTTGACTACACTCTCCCCTCTCGTTGCTATGCATCACCATGATCTTGCGTGTGCGCAGGAATTTTTCTGAAATTACTACGTTCCCCAACAGAAAGGGGGTGAATCCTTATCTCCTTATAAAGGCAGCGAATATCAAGCGCCTCCCCACTCGCCTTAAAACTCGCCTGTTTCCCAAGGGCTGCGCAAATGGCGCGGTTGGATTACCCATGACCGTATTGATGAGAATCCCGCAATAAGGGGACACGATCTCTGCTTTGACAAGATGTGCCAGTAAAACCGCATCTCAAAATATGAAGCGACAGGCCGAGAAATGGTTCGAAATAATAACCGGGTGGTGACGTGGCATCACGCTACAAAAAGTTGTCAGTAGATTAGACTCGTGAAATATTATACTCTCTATGGTTGTGTGTGGTACTTGTTTTGCAGAGCCAGACACGTTCTTTGTGTTCGAAAGATCTTTTGGAGTATTCGGAGGAGGAACCCACCTAGCAATGTCGAAGACAATCTGCGCGCCGGACACCTAGTCATTGAAGCCTAGTTCAGGGGCTATTGAGGAAGACCTGGACTAAGGGGTCCTCAGGCGTCCGGCCTGTTGGACATGGGCCAGACTGATGGGCTGTGAAGATACAAGACCGAAGACTCTTACCCCGTGTCCGGATGGGACTCTCCTTGGTGTGGAAGGCAAGCTTTCCATATGGATAAGAAGATTCCTTTCCCTGTAACCGACTTTGTACAACCCTAGTCCCCTCCGATGTCTATATAAACTAGAGGGTTTAGTCCATAGGGACAATCATAATCATACAGGCTAGGCTTCTAGGGTTTTAGTCATTATGATCTCGTGCTAGATCATCTCTTGTAATACTCATACTCATTGATACGTCTCCAACGTATCTATAATTTTTGATTGTTCCATGCTATTATATTATCAACCTTGGATGTTTTATATGCATTTATATGCTATTTTATATGATTTTTGGGACTAACCTATTAACCTAGAGCCCAGTGCCAGTTTATGTTTTTTTCCTTGTTTTTGAGTTTACAAAAAAGGAATATCAAACGGAATCCAATTGGCGTGCCAATTTTTGACGATTTTTGATGGACCAAAAGAAGACCCTTGAGTAAAAGAGTTGGGC
>NC_041388.1:584567258-584688109 GCF_002162155.2 Triticum dicoccoides
CCCCCCCGGGCGCATGGGCCTACCTCATGGGCGACTCGGGCACCTTCTTGACCTGAGACCTACGCCAAAAATTCCGATAAATACATAAACCTCCAGACAATAACCTAGATCGGGAGTTCCGCCACCAGAAGCCTCCGTAGCCACCGAAAACCAATCTAGACCCATTCTGGCACCCTGCCGGAGGGGGGAATCCCTCTCCAGTGGCCATCTTCAACATCCCGGCGCTCTCCATGACGAGGATGGAGTAGTTCTCCCTCGGGGCTAAGGGCATGTACCAGTAGCTATGTGTTTGATCTCTCTCTCTCGTGTTCTTGAGGTGGTACAATCTTGATGTATCACGAGCTTTGCTATTATAGTTGGATCTTATGATGTTTCTCCCCCTCTACTCTCTTGTAATGGATTGAGTTTTCCCGTTGAAGTTATCTTATCGGATTGAGTCTTTAAGGATTTGAGAGCACTTGATGTATGTCTTGCATGTGCTTATTTGTGGTGACAATGGGATATCACGTGATCCACTTGATGAATCTTTTGGTGACCAACTTGCGAGTTCCGTGAGCTCGTGAACTTATGCATAGGGGTTGGCACACGTTTTCGTCTTAACTCTCTGGTAGAAACTTTGGGGCACTCTTTGAAGTTCTTTGTGTTGGTTGAATAGATGAATCTAAGATTGTGTGATGCATATCGTATAATCATACCCACGGATACTTGAGGTGACATTGGAGTATCTAGGTGACATTAGGATTTTGGTTGATTTGTGTCTTAAGGTGTTATTCTAGAATGAACTCTAGGATAGATTGAACGGAAAGAATAGCTTTGTGTTATTTTACTACGGACTCTTGAATAGATCGATCAGAAAGGATAACTTTGAGGTGGTTTCATACCCTACCATAAGCTCTTCGTTTGTTCTCCGCTATTAGTGACTTTGGAGTGACTCTTTGTTGCATGTTGAGGGATAGTTATATGATCCAATTATGTTATTATTGTTGAGAGAACTTGCACTAGTGAAAGTATGAACCCTAGCTAGGCCTTGTTTCAACTCATTGCAATACCGTTTGTGCTCACTTTTATCATTAGTTACCTTGCTGTTTTTATATTTTCAGATTACAAAAACCATTATGTACTATCCATATCGCACTTGTACCACAATCTCTTCGCTGAACTAGTGCACCTATACAATTTACCATTGTGTTGGGTGTGTTGGGGACACAAGAGACTCTTTGTTATTTGGTTGCAGGGTTGTTTGAGAGAGACCATCTTCATCCTACGCCTCCCACGGATAGATAAACCTTGGGTCATCCACTTGAGGGAAATTTGCTACTGTCCTACAAACCTCTGCACTTGGAGGCCCAACAACGTCTACAAGAAGAAGGTTGTGTTGTAGACATCAAACTCTTTTCTGGCGCCGTTGCCGGGGAGGTTAGCGCTTAAAGGTATATCTTTAGACATTGCAATCGAATCTTTTAGTTTCTTGTTTTATCACTAGTTTAGTCTATTAAAGAAAACAAAAAATGGAATTAAGGTTACCTCATATGCTTCATCTTTTTAATGTCTTTCGTGAAAATAAGGATTCCGATAATTGTGCCAAAGTGTTAGAAGAAGAATGCATTAAAATGTTTGGCAATAAATATTTGTATGATGAGCATGATTGCAATGTTGTTAGTATGAATTCCTTGAATATCCATGATGCTTATAATATGCAAAGCCACAAGCTTGGGGATGCTATGTTTGATGAAGATGATATTTTTTGTCCCCCAAGTTTTGACGAGCAAATTTATTTTCATGATAGCATGCCTCCTATTTATGATGATTATATTGATGAAAGTGGGTTTGTAAGAGTGTCAACTTTAGGAAGTAATGATCCCACTATTTTGGAGGGTGTTGAATCTTATTGTGATAATTATGAAAGTGGGTTTGGAGAGGTCATGACTTTAGTTAATGTTAATACCACTATTTTGAAAGAGTGTCAACTTTGCATACTTGTAGATAATGAAAAGAATGCTTTATGTGATGGTTATATTGTTGAATTCATTCATGATTCTACTGAAAATTATTATGAGGGAGGAACATATGCTTGTGGGAGTTGCAATAATATCAAGTTTCCTCTCTATGTGCTTAAAATCCGGAAGTTATGCTTGTTTTACCTTCCTGTGCAAGTTGATTCTTGTTCCCATAAGTTGTTTGCTCACAATATCCCTATGCATAGGAAGTGGGTTATACTTAAATGTGCTAGTTATATTCTTCATGATGCTCTCTTTATGTTTCAATTCTTATCCTTTATGTGAGCATCCTGGAAATCATCATGCCTAGCTAGGGGCGTTAAACGATAGCGCTTGTTGGGAGGCAACCCAATTTTATTTTTGTTCCTTTCTTTTTGTTCCTGTTTAGTAATAAATAATTTATCTAGCCTCTGTTATGATGGAGTTTTCATGTTTTAATTAGTGTTTGTGCCAAGTAGAACCTTTGGGAAGACTTGGGGAAAGTCTTTGCGATCTTGCTGTAAAAACAGAAACTTTAGCGCTCACGAGATTTGCTGCTATGTTTTACTTGAGAGTGCTACTTAGTTGATTCTTTTTGAAGATGATTAATAGATAAATTCCTCACGTACATCAATTTATTTTAGAATTTTTGGGATTCCAGAAGTATACGTTTGATCCAGATTACTACAGACTGTTCTGTTTTTGACAGATTCTGTTTTCTATGTGTTGTTTGCTTATTTTGATGAATCTATGAGTAGTATCGGAGGTTATGAACCATAGATGAGTTGGAATACAGTAGATATTACACCAATATGAATTTAGAATGAGTTCACAACAGTACCTAAGTGGTGATTTATTTTCTTATACTAACGGAGCTTACGAGTTTTCTGTTAAGTTTTGTGTTGTGAAGTTTTCAAGTTTTGGGTAAAGATTTGATGGACTATGGAATAAGGAGTGGCAAGAGCCTAAGCTTGGGGATTCCCAAGGCACCCCAAGGTAATATTAAAGGACAACCAAGAGCCTAAGCTTGGGTATGCCCCGGAAGGCATCCCCTCTTTCGTCTTCGTTCATCGGTAACTTTACTTGGAGCTATATTTCTATTCACCACATGATATGTGTTTTTCTTGGAGCATCATCTTATTTTATTTTGTTTTGCTTGATGTTTGAATAAAATACCAAGATCTAAAAAATTTAAATGTTAGAGAGTCTTCACATAGTTGCATAATTATTCGACTACTCATTGATCTTCACTTATATCTTTCGGAGTAGTTTGTCATTTGCTCTAGTGCTTCACTTATATCCTTTTAGAGCATGGCGGTGGTTTTATTTTATAGAAATTATTGAACTCTCATGCTTCACTTATGTTATTTTCAGAGTCTTTAGAACAGCATGGTAATTTGCTTTGGTTACGAATTTAGTCCTAATATGATGGGCATCCAAGATGGGTATAATAAAAACTTTCATATAAAGTGCATTGAATACTATGAGAAGTTTGATTCCTTATGATTGTTTTGAGATATGAAGATGGTGATATTAGAGTCATGCTAGTTTAGTAGTTGTGAATTTGAGAGACACTTGTGTTAAAGTTTGTGATTCCCGTAGCATGCATGTATGGTGAACCGTTATATGATGAAGTCAGAGCATGATTTATTTATTGATTGTCTTCCTTATGAGTGGCGGTCGGGGATGAGCGATGGTCTTTTATTACCAATCTATCCCCCTAGGAGCATGCGTGTAGTACTTTGTTTCAATAACTAATAGATTTTTGCAATAAGTATGTGAGTTGACTAATGTTGAGTCCATGGATTATACGCACTCTCACCATTCCACCATTGCTAGCCTCTCTTGTGCCGCGCAACTTTCGCCAGTACCATACACCCACCATTACCTTCCTCAAAACAGCCACCATACCTACCTATTATGGCATTTCCATAGCCATTCCGAGATATATTGCCATGCAACTTTCCACCGTTCCATTTATTATGGCACGCTCCATCATTTTCATATTGCTTTGCATGATCATGTAGTTGACATCGTATTTGTGGAAAAGCCACCATTCATAATTCTTTCATACATGTCACTCTTGATTCATTGCACATCCCGGTATACCACCGGAGGCATTCATATAGAGTCATATCTTGTTCTAAGTATCGACTTGTAATCCTTGAGTTGTAAGTACATAAAAGTGTGATGATCATCATTATTAGAGCATTGTCCCATGTGAGGAAAGGATGATGGAGACTATGATTACCCCACAAGTCGGGATGAGACTCCGAACGGAAAAAAAGGCCATAAAAAGGCCCAAAAAAACAAAAACAAAAAATGAGAGAAAAAGAGAGAAGGGGCAATGCTACTATCCTTTTACCACACTTGTGCTTCAAAGTAGCAACATGTTCTTCATGATAGAGAGTCTCATATGTTGTCACTTTCATATACTAGTGGGAATCTTTCATTATAGAACTTCGCTTGTATATTCCAATGATGGGCTTCCTCAAAATGCCCTAGGTCTTCGTGAGCAAGCAAGTTGGATGCACACCCACTTAGTTTCTTTTTGAGCTTTCATACACTTATAGCTCTAGTGCATCCGTTGCATGGCAATCCCTACTCACTCGCATTGATATCTATTGAAGGGCATCTCCATAGCCTGTTGATATGCCTAGTTGATGTGAGACTATCTTCTCCTTTTTGTCTTCTCCACAACCACCATTCTATTCCAGCTATAGTGCTAAGTCCATGGCTCACGCTCATGTATTGCGTGAAGATTGAAAAAGTTTGAGAACATCAAAAGTATGAAACAATTGCTTGGCTTGTCATAGGGGTTGTGCATGATTTAAATATTTTGTGTGATGAAGATAGAGCATAGCCAGACTATATGATTTTGTAGGGATAGCTTTCTTTGGCCATGTTATTTTGAGAAGACATGATTACTTTGTTAGTATGCTTGAAGTATTATTATTTTTATGTCAATATTAAACTTTTCTCTTGAATCTTATGGATCTGAATATTCTTGCCACAATAAAGAGAACTACATGGATAAATATGTTAGGTAGCATTCCACATCAAAAAATCCGTTTTTATCATTTACCTACTCGACGGCGAGCGGGAATTAAGCTTGGGCATGCTTGATACGTCTCCAACGTATCTATAATTTTTGATTGTTCCATGCTATTATATTATCAACCTTGGATGTTTTATATGCTATTTTATATGATTTTTGGGACTAACCTATTAACCTAGAGCCCATTGCCAGTTTCTGTTTTTTCCTTGTTTTGAGTTTTACACAAAAGGAATATCAAACGGTGTCCAATTGACGTGCCAATTTTTGACGATTTTTTATGGACCAAAAGAAGACCCCGGAGTAAAAGAGTTGGGCCAGGAGAGTCTCGGGTCATCCACGAGGGTGGGGGCGCCCCCCCCCCCACCCCCCGCCCCCGCGCGCGCGCGTGGGCCTATCTCGTGGACGACTCGGGCACCTTCTTGAGATGAGATCTACGCAAAAAAAACTCCTATAAATACAGAAACCTCCCGAAAATAACCTAGATCAGGAATTCCGCCGCCAGAAGCCTCCGTAACCACGGAAAAACAATCTAGACCCGTTCTGGCACCCTGCCAGAGGGGGGAATCCCTCTCTGATGGCCATCTTCATCTTCCCGGCGCTCTCCATGACGAGGAGGGAGTAGTTCTCCCTCGGGGCTGAGGGTATGTACCAGTAGCTATGTGTTTGATCTCTCTCTCTCTCTCTCTCTCTCTCTCTCTCTCGTGTTCTTGAGGTGGTACGATCTTGATGTATCGCGAGGTTTGCTATTATAGTTGGATCTTATGATATTTCTCCCCCTCTACTCTCTTGTAATGGATTGAGTTTTCCCGCTGAAGTTATCTTATCGGATTGAGTATCTAAGGATTTGAGAACACTTGATGTATGTCTTGCATGTGCTTATCTGTGGTGACAATGGGATATCACGTGATCCACTTGATGTATGTTTTGGTGATCAACTTGCGATTTCCATGACCTCGTGAACTTATGCATAGGGGTTGGCACACGTTTTTGTCTTGACTCTCCGGTAGAAACTTTAGGGCACTCTTTGAAGTTCTTTGTGTTGGTGTAATAGATAAATTTGAGATTGTGTGATGCATATCGTATAATCATACCCACTGATACTTGAGGTGGCATTGGAGTATCTAGGTGATATTAGGGTTTTGGTTGATTTGTGTCTTATGGTGTTATTCTAGTACGAACTCTAGGATAGATTGAACGGAAAGAATAGCTTCGTGTTATTTTACTACGAACTCCTGAATAGAACGATCAGAAAGGATAACTTTGAGGTGGTTTCGTACCCTACCATACTCTCTTTGTTTGTTCTCCACTATTAGTGACTTTGGGGTGACTCTTTGTTGCATGTTGAGGGATAGTTATATGATCCAATTATGTTATTATTGTTGAGAGAACTTGTACTAGTCAAAGTATGAACCCTAGGCCTTGTTTCAACGCATTGCAATACCGTTTGTGCTCACTTTTATCATTAGTTACCTTGCTGTTTTTATTTTTTCAGATTACAAAAACCATTATCTACTATCCATATTGCACTTGTATCACCATCTCTTCGCCGAACTAGTGCACCTATACAATTTACCATTGTATTGGGTGTGTTGGGGACACAAGAGACTCTTTGTTATTTGGTTGCAGGGTTGTTTGAGAGAGACCATCTTCATCCTATGCCTCCCACGGATTGATAAACCTTAGGTCATCCACTTGAGGGAAATTTGCTATTGTCCTACAAACCTCTGCACTTGGAGGCCCAACAACGTCTACAAGAAGAAGGTTGTGTAGTAGACATCATTCATCAAGATCAATCAAGCAGGAATTGGGTATTACCTCCATAGAGAGGGCCCGGACCTGGGTAAACATCGTGTCCCCTGTCTCCTGTTACCATCGACCTTAGACGCACAGTTCGGGACCCCCTACCCGAGATCCGCCGGTTTGGACACCGACACCGGTCTCGGTCCCTACATTTCAAATAAGTGCGAGCAACGCCACACTCTTACCGAATCATTTGTCAAAGGATTTAAATTCCATCCCCGTGAGTCTAGGGTGTCATTTAAGCTTTATGAAACTTCATTTACCAATCCACTAGAGAGTTTTGCTCACCACTGCAAACTCCCATTCTGGGGTTCACTTGACGAACCGCCAAGGGCTGAGTACCAATCATTCTTGAGTAGTCTTTGCTACAGTGAGACAAGGGGAGTGAAACAAGGTAGAATAAAGGGCATTCATTTTCTCACAATTCAGTACTTTGCATTAGGAAATGTATAGTAGACAAGCAAGAATGTAGTACACTTTGTGCTCCAGACTTGAGCCTCATACGCACCGCTCTCACCGGTGAAAGGAGTTATAACCTTGGGGCGATTGTTGCATGTAGACTTCAACATAACGCTAACAGTGGCTATTTCTATGGTGGAATATATGCCACACGTTTAGCACGAGGGCTGGGTGTTTCACCTCTGCCCTTTGACCCTATCCTGCCCATGCAGAATTTAGACTTTGATGTTTTGAATACTCATAAGATCCTCACAGGAAAAATTCATAATTTCACTTATAATCTATTGTTTAACCAAAAGTCTATTGTGCACACATATTTGCCTGCGCCTGCTCTTTTTGACTATCACAGCAACGGAAGATATTTTGTTCTTGAGAGCGAGGCCCGAGCTCACAACGCGGCAGTGGAGGCAGCACGATAGGCCGAGGCATCCGCACCGAGAGCCTCCGTGAGCTACCACGCCAACTACTATCCAGGCTACTGATTGATTACCAAGCTAGGCCTAAAGCCTAAGCTTGAGGGAGTACGTGTTTCTCACTGACATTACATTCATGTCCACTTATTCCATTTGTGAGTGTTCACACTTTTTCATTGTATCATCCATGTCAAATTTATTTTCTTGCTTTCTTGTTGTGTGTTTAAAAACTTTATAAAAACCAAAAAATTAGTTGTAGTTAGTTTACTTTCTATGCATGCTTAGTAGTAATATTAAAAAGAAAACCCAAAAAGATTTCCTTGTTCTTCTTTTGCTTGTTGGGATCTTTCCCGTGTAAATAGTTTTTCTCGTTTTTGCTTTTCCCTTTTACTTGCTTGTTCAAGAAAAAACAAAAACTCCAAAAATATTTCAGTGCGTTTCTCTGAATTTCTTTTCTTTTTATTTGAGTTGCACCAAGGAGAAGCCCATGATGAAAATGTTGAGTGGCTCTCATATGAATAATTTTTGATCTAATAAAGAGCCAATTTAACCTTGTCTTCTCATGTTGAATAAAATGTTTGCAGATTCCAGCTTAGTCCACGGCACTCTTGCACTATTATTATTTTCATATCATTCGATCGTGCAAGTGAAAGGAAATAATGACGACATTCGATGAACTAGCCGTGATAGAGAGAAACGGATATGAACTCGACTCGTTCTGTTTTTGTAAATATGTTTAACCTAGTATCCATGATTCAGCCCATTATGATTAAACATGTTTGGAATGACAATTAGAGATTATAGTTTCTCATGCCATGCATAAGTAGCTGGGAGTGGATAATGATTTATCTTGGATATCAACATTGCGTTAAAATGATTGTGATGTAGTATGATGATATGGTATCCTCCTCTGAATGTTCGAGTGGCTTGACTTGGCACATGTTCATGCATGTACTTGATTCAAAACCAACATAGCCTCTATGATATTTCTGTTCATGGTGTTCATATCCTACTCATGCTAGTGTCCAATGTTACTTACACATAATGCATGTTTATGACTGATGTTGCTCTCTAGCTGGCCGCTTCTCAATCTAATTGCTAGCCTTCACCTGTACTAAGTGGAAATTCTGCTTGTACATCAAAAACCTTGAACCCAAAGTTATTCCACATGAGTCCACCATGCCTACCTATATATGGTATTACCCTGTCGTCCTAAGTAAATTTGCATGTGCCACCTCTAAAAACTTCTAATAAATATCCTTTTTGTGTGCTTGTATCATTCATGGAGCAACAGGAGGTGGTCGGTATCTTCCATGCTAAGCGGGTTATTCTCAGGTTGAGTGTTTATTCACTCACCATCGCACGAGAAAAGGGCGGTGATAGGGACTCCCAGCCCCGAACTCAAAAATGCAAATAATTAAACAAAACTCCCCCGGGACTATTGTTGGTCTGGACAACACCCGTTGTTTCGGACAAGCCGTGGAATGTGATTGTTGGTGGAGGGGGAGTAAACCTTTATTTTTATCGCTTGGGAACCGCCACTAGAGTGCTTAGCATGGAAGATATTGATAACTGATGGTCGTGAAGTAAATGAGAAGGGTGCATGTCTCAAAATATCATTTACCTCTATTTTACAAACTTGAGCTCTGGCACCTCTGCAAATCACTGCTTCCCTCTACGAAGGGACTATCTTTTTACTTTTATGTTGTGTCATCACCTTCTAAAACAAGCGGTAGAACCTGAGAGCACTACTGTCATGACTTATGCAATGTGTAGCTAATTTTGGGTGCATCATGACTGGATCTTTTCTATCATGAATTACAATGTTTAGTCGCTGCCTGAATTTTGGAGGTGCTCTGCATTTATGTTTTGCTATCTCAGAAAGGGCTAGCGAGATACCACTATTGTCATATTATATCATCGTTGTTTTGATAACATGTTGCCGTTTGAGATATCTTATTATTGCTCGCTAGCTGATTATGTCATTGATATGAGTCAATATAATATTTAAGAGTTATTATCGACATGGTTAGTTATAATGTTGGCTGAAAACCTGGGTGCTGGTTAAGCTTATTTATGCAAACAAGAGCAAAAGAGTTCGTAAAAGTTTTTCTTTTTCACTTTCAGTTTATCAACTGAATTGCTTGAGGACAAGCAAAGGTTTAAGCTTGGGGGAGTTGATACGTCTCCAATGTATCTACTTTTCCTAACATTTTTCCTCTTGTTTTGGACTCTAATTTGCAAGATTTTAATGAAACTAACCCCAGACTGACGTTGTTTTCAGCAGAACTGTCATGGTGTTGTTTTTGTGCAGAAATAAAAGTTCTTGGAATGGAGCAAAACTTCGCAAGGAATTTTTATACAATAAACAAGAATTTCTAGAGCCAAGACCCACCAGAGGGGGCACCTAGGTGGGCACAACCCACCAGGGCGCCCCCCCCCCCTCCTGGCGCGCATAGGTGGGTTGTCCCCACCTGGTGGCCCCGCAGACCCTGAGAATGACGCTATAAAATCCTATTTTTCCAGAAAAAATAAAGGAGAAAGAATTATCGCAATCCACAGGATGGAGCCGCCATCAACTCTTGTTCTTCATCGGGAGGCCAGATCTGGAGTCTGTTTGGGGCTCTGGAGAGGGGAATCTTCATTCTTCGTCATCACCAACCCTTCTCCATCGCATTCCATTATGCTCCCCGCCAGGAGTGAGTAATTCCTTCGTAGGCTCGCTGGTCGGTGAGGAGTTGGATGAGATTCATCATGTAATCGAGTTAGTTTTGTTAGGGCATGATCCCTAGTATCCACTATGTTCTAAGATTGATGTTGCTATGACTTTGCCATGCTTAATGCTTGTCACTTAAGGCCCGGGTGCCATGAACTCAGATCTGAACCGTTTATGTTATCACCATTATATCCATGTTCTAGATCCGATCTTGCAAGTTATAGTCACCTACTACGTGTTATGACCCGGCAACCCCAGAGTGACAATAGTCGGGACCACTCCCGGTGATGACCGTAGTTTGAGGAGTTCATGTATTCACTATGTGTTAATGCTTTGTTTCGGTTCTCTATTAAAAGGAGGCCTTAATATCCCTTAGTTTCCAATAGGACCCCGCTGCCATGGGAGGGTAGGACAAAAGATGTCATGCAAGTTCTTTCCATAAGAACGTATGACTATTTATGGAATACATGCCTACATTATATTGATGAACTAGAGCTAGTGTCGTATCGCCCTTGGTTATAACTGTCTCA
The DNA here is from genome assembly GCF_002162155.2 of Triticum dicoccoides. Classification (NCBI taxonomy): domain Eukaryota; kingdom Viridiplantae; phylum Streptophyta; class Magnoliopsida; order Poales; family Poaceae; genus Triticum; species Triticum dicoccoides. The sequence continues at coordinate 584,578,211 of NC_041388.1, forward strand.
TTATGAATATCATCCAACAAGTCACCGATCCAATGCCTAGGAATTTATCTTATATTGTTCTTGCTAAGTTACTACTATTATCATCACTGTTACACTTGCTACAAAATTCCTGCTATCACTATTACTGTTACTATTACTGTTGTCACTAATATCAAAACTATCATACTACTTTGCTACTGATCACTTTGATGCAAATAATTAATCTCCAGGTGTGGTTGAATTGACAACTCAGCTGTTAATACCTTCAAATATTCTTTGGCTCCCCTTGTGTTGAATCTATAAATTTGGGTTGAATACTCTACCCTTGAAAACTGTTGCGATCCCCTATACTTGTGGGTTATCACTCCTCACCGGCGGGGATGTGGACACTGCTGTTCAAGTCGTCCAAGGACAGGTTTCTTCCGGAGGGAAGGGATCTCGGCTATGAAGTCGCCCATGATGCCCCCAAGGTAATTTTCAATACACAGCTCTATACTCCGTGTTTCTTATAGACCTCGACTGACCAACTGATTTTATATTTGCAGAATTGGATCTCCAAGGCACAACGAATGATGTGCCCAGCGCCGCTGCCCTTGGAGGAGAGGACTCCCTAACTCACAACTCTCTTAACCGAGGAGCCTCACGTGGTGCTCACAAAGGAGTCGAAGTCCTCGATAGGTAGGGTGGGCTTCCGAGCACAGGAGACCTCAGCCATGCGATCTGAGGAGACCCACGCCTCCTCCACACGGGAAGGAAACTCTTCCCTCAAGGGGAAGAGGGCGGCATCCGAGGGTGCCGAGTAGGAAGCGTGGCTGGAAGGCCCAAAGAGGTCGCGTAAGGCCTCCGCCGATCCTACCCTGCCGAAGAAGGATAACTTCTCTGAGGAGTCAGACTAGGACCTCCTCGAGCTGGGGAGGGAGAAGCAGGCACCCCGGAGGTATGTCATTATAACCAAATTTTAATTTCGAAAGTCTGTTCATCTAATGAAACTTATAAATGCATTTTTTCAGCCTGCTGAAGGTACGCCTTAGTGGCGACACCTCGAGTGGGCTACCTCCAACAGACAAAGCGACAGAGATTGGTCCTAGCGTCGAGCCTCCGGAGCTAGATGAGTTCTCGATTCGGCCAGGGGCCCATCCCAGTAACACGAGCTCACCACGGGAGTCCGCGGTGTACTCAAGGCCGCCAAAGGTCATGATCTGACCTGGGGCATAGTTCTCGATAAAGGCCAGATGACCTGTTGAGTTGGCGCAAAATACCATGCTATCGAACACAAAAAGTTGTTCAGGGGCGAAAATGCTCCTGAGGCCATTGGAGCAGTTGATCTATAGATGAGACATCAATCCTTCTGATGATCTCACAATGGAACTCTCAATAAAGGAACTAGTGTCGGTGACAAAACCGGCAAAGCTCGGTGTAGGGGATCCCGAGCTGTGGACCTTAGCTCAAGGGTAACAGGAATGAAGGACACGATGTTTACCCAGGTTCGAGCCCTCTTGATGGAGGTAAAACCCTACATTCCGCTCTTGTTCATATTGATGAAGATGTATCGAGTACAGAGTTGATCTACCTCGAGATCATAATGTGTGGTCCAACTCTAGGGCTAGATGAAAGATTTTGTGTTGATGTCCCCTCTATGGGATAAATCCTATGGCTTATATACACATTATGGAGGGTATCTAGGGTTACAAGGTCGGTAACTATGAGGTAGGTGGCGGCAGAGATCTTGGAGTAAACATCAAGTCTCCGGGGGAGGAAGTCTTGATCACGCCTCCTGCATGCGGCCTCCGAGTCCACCTTTACTATGAATGAGGGCTTGTCGGCCCACCCCGAGGAAAGTGGGCCGACTACGTTAGTACCCCCTTATCCAGGACACAGTCACTAAGGTTAGGTGAGAATTTTAATTGGATGCCCGCTACAGACTAAATCCTCTGGCCTATATACACGCTAGTTAGGACACCTAGGCATGATCGATAGGAGATGTCTTGGAGTATACGCCAAGTCTTTGGTAGATGTAGTCTTGATCACGTCCAGGCGTGTAGCTTCCGGAGTCCACCTGAATGAGAATGAGGGCCTACAGGCCTAGCCCGAGGACTATGGGCCGACAAGGTTGGCACCCCCTAGTCCAGGACACCGTCACTAGACACCCTCATGCTTTTGAGATTTCCAAGAGCCTCCCCGTGTCTGTGACATTTGCTTTTCTCGGGTATTGAGGTCCAAACAGTACGACCACGTGAAAGTGCAACTATCCCTAGGTGGTTTTGGTAATTCATAACAACATATAGCTCATTGAGCTAATGCTATTCCAAGATGATCATTTCAGGAAAGCTCAATGATTGGCATGGCATGGATGGTGAAAGTGGAACCCTCAAAATGCTAAGGACAAAGGATTGGCTCTAGCTCATATGCTCAAGACTCTTCATTTTACATTTTAGTGGTCCAAGATCACATTGACTCCATAGGAAAAGCCAATACTATCAAGGAGGGATGAGGTGTTGCTTAATGAGCCTCTTGCTTCATGTGCTTAATGATATGCTCCAAAATCCTCAGCTACTTTCCCATATCCACATTTGACCTAAACCCAAAGCCAAACTCGGCCCTACCGATTCTTTCAACCCGGCGCCACCGAGTTTCACTTGTCATAGCCCTTGCCAAACCCTAAGAAAATCGGTTCTATCGATAGGGATCTCGGTCTCACCGAGATGGGATTGCAATTTCTCTGTTTCCTTTTCGTAACTTTTCGGTCTCACCGAAAGAGCGGATCGGTCCCATCGAGATTGCAATGTAAACTCACTGTTTTCTTTTCATAACATTTTGGTCTCACCGAGAAGAGCGAATCGGTCCCACCGAGTTTGCCTGACCAACCCTCTGGTTAGCTTATTACCAAATCGGTCTCACCGAGTTTGTGTAATCGGTCTCACCGAGATTACGTTATGCCCTAACCCTAACCATATCGGTCCTACCGAGTTGCATGTCAGTCCCACCGAAAATCTCTAACGGTCACTAGGTTTACTATTTCGGTCCGACCGAGTTTGTTGATTCGGTCCCACCGAGATTGGTAAATTGTGTGTAACGGTTGGATTTTGTGTGGAGGCTATATATACCCCTCCACCTCCTCTCCACTCATGGAGAGAGCCATCAGAACACATCTACACTTCCAACTCATATGTTCTGAGAGAGAACCACCTACTCATGTGTTGAGGCCAAGATATTCCATTCCTACCACATGAATCTTTATCTCTAGCCTTCCCCAAGTTGCTTTCCACTCAAATCTTCTTTCCACCAAATCCAAATCCTGTGAGAGAGAATTGAGTGTTGGGGAGACTATCATTTATAGCACAAGAGCAAGGAGTTCATCATCAACACACCATTTGTTATTTCTTGGGGAGTGGTGTCTCCTAGATTGGCTAGGTGTCACTTGGGAGCCTCCGACAAGATTGTGGAGTTGAACCAAGGAGTTTGTAAGGGCAAGGAGATCGCCTACTTCGTGAAGATCTACCGCTAGTGAGGCAAGTCCTTCGTGGGCGATGGCCATGGTGGGATAGACAAGGTTGCTTCTTCGTGGACCCTTCGTGGGTGGAGCCCTCCGTGGACTCGCGCAACCATTACCCTTCATGGGTTGAAGTCTCCATCAACGTGGATGTAGGATAGCACCACCTATCAGAACCACAAGAAAAACATATGTGTCTCCAATTGTGTTTGAATTCTCCAAACCCTTCCCTTTACATTCTTGCAAGTTGCATGCTTTACTTTCCGCTGCCAATATACTCTTTGCATGCTTGCTTGAATTGTGTGATGATTGCTTGATTTGTGCTAAAATAGCTAAAATCTGCCAAGAACTAAAATTTGGAAAAGGTTAAGTTTTTATTTGGTCAAGTAGTCTAATCACCCCCCTCTAGACATACTTTCGATCCTACAAGTGGTATCAGAGCTTTGGTCTCCATTTGCTTTGATTTCCATAGCTTTTGGTGGTCATAGCCTTGGTTTCACAACCTAGGAGAGTATGGCGTCTAGCGAGGGAAACTATCACCGTAGAGGTCCTTACTTTGATGGTACTAATTTTGCTAGTTGGAAGCATAAAATGAAAATGCATATTCTTGGACATAACCCCACCGTTTGGGCTATTGTGTGTGTTGGTTTGCAAGGTGACTTCTTTGATGGGAGAGAACCAAACCATGAAGCTACCGCGGATGAGTTGAAGATGTTGCAATACAATGCTCAAGCTTGTGATATTCTCTTCAACGGATTGTGCCCCGAAGAATTCAACAAAATCAGCCGTCTTGAGAATGCAAAGGAAATTTGGGACACTTTGATTGATATGCACGAAGGTACCGACTCCGTCAAGGAATCCAAATTGGATGTGCTTCAAAATCAACTTGACAAGTTCAAAATGAAGGATGGTGAAGGTGTCGCTGAAATGTACTCTAGGCTTGCTCTCATCACAAATGAGATTGCCGGCTTAGGGAGTGAAGAGATGACCGATAGATTCATCATCAAGAAGATTCTAAGAGCCTTGGATGGAAAATATGATACCGTGTGCACATTGATCCAAATGATGCCCAATTACAAAGATCTCAAGCCAACGGAGGTAATTGGAAGAATTGTTGCTCATGAGATGTTACTTAAGGATAAAGAGGAACTTCACAACAAATCAAGTGGTGCCTACAAAGCCTCATGTGAAGCCCCTACATCATCAAGTGAGAAACAAAACTTCAATGAAGAATTGAGCTTAATGGTGAAAAACTTCAACAAGTTCTACAAGAGTAGAAGAAAAGATAGAAGCTCCAAGTCAAGGTCCTACAATGACAAAAGATCTTCTAGTAGAGAGCGAAACTGCTACAATTGTGGAAGACCCGGACACTATTCCAATGAGTGTACGGCTCCCTACAAGAGAAGAGAAGACTCTCCAAAAAGAAGAAGCAAAAGAGAAGAATCACCCCCAAGAGAGAGAAGGAGTAGAGATGATCGTTATGAACGAAGACACTCACGGAGAAGCAAGGATTTGGAAAGGAAGGAAAAATCATCAAGGAGCTACACAAAACGAAGACATCAGGCTCATGTTGGTGAATGGGTATCCGGCTCCGACTCTGACAACCACTCCAAGAGAAGTTATCACTCCGATTCCGAATATATTCAAGATGAAGGTGTTGCCGGTCTAGCACTTGTGTCAACCAACTCCCATGATATATTTGACTCACCAAATGAAGGAATTGGAAGATGCTTCATGGACAAAGGTCCTAAGGTAACACACCCCGAGTATGTTGATTTTAATAGTGATGAAGATGGCTTGTTAGGTGATGATGATTTACTTGTTGACAACTCTAGTGATGAATACTATGATGAAACGTCAATTAATCATGTTAATCAAGATAAAACGAATGACAATGATAAGGAGAAGATTGAGGCTCTAACTAAAGAACTAAACACTCTTAAGTTAGCTCATGAAACTATCTTCGAAGATCATCGAGAACTTTTAAGAGCTCATGAGAAGTTACGCTTTGAAAAGCTCAATCTTGAGCAAGAGCATGAGTTTTTAAAGGCAATCAATGATGATCTCCGCAAGAAAAGTTCTTCTTAAATTGCCAAGCGTTTACTCTTATCCACTTACATGCCTCAAGTCAAGTCTAGTAACAAGAACAAGAAAGATTCTTCCTCTAGTAGTAACAATGATCATGCTAAATCCAATATTGTTGCTTCTAGTAGTTCTCTTGATTCCACTAATGATTCTCTTAGCCAAGTTACACTTGAGCAAGAAAATAGCTTATTGAAGGGAATTATAGAGAAAGGAGTGTACAGAAGCCTTGCCGGGAGTAAGCAATTCGAGGAAATTGTGCGCAAGCAAGGAAGGCACCGAAAGAATCAAGGTGTTGGTTTTGAACAGAAGTTCAATGCCAATGGAGTTGAGTGGGAAAAAGATCAATACCCCAAGACAAAGTTTGTTCCTCAACAAGAGAAGTACGATCCTACTTCCTTCAAGGGGACACAAGCTCAAGATGATCTTCCACCACAAGACTACAAGCAAAAAGGCAAGGACAAGCTTCAAGAGGAAATTGATGCATTTGAAGAAGCTCCTAAGACCTTAGTCAAGTGGATTCCCAAGACCACTTCAACTTCCACTTCATCAAGTACGACTACAACTCCAAGGATTCCCATCAAGATGGTGTGGATCCAAAAGAAGAAGAACTAGAGAGTTCTTGAGGGTGACTCCGCCAACATACTTCACTCTTATCATTTTGGCAAGAACAAGTGCAATCAACTTCCACATCTTGCACTAGTTCAAGGAGTCACAAACCCTCTTGTTGGTAAGACAAGGGACAAGGTAACCTAAAAGTTTTCATGGACATCATCTTGTGTGTGCATCACTCTATGTCTATGGATATCCTTGTTTGTTCCTTGTGGGACTAACCCATGTAGGTATTGAAAGTGCAATTCACTCAAATGGATAGCTCCAAGTGATCTACATCAACATTGAGCATCCACATCTTCAACATCTACATGAAGTCATCATCGACAAAACCCAAGGTTAGTTCATCCCTCTTAGGGGGGATATCACATCTAGGGGGAGCTTTACTCTAAGACTTGAGCTAAATCAACTCTAAAGATGTGAACACAACAATGCTTTATGTAAAAGTGATAACCCCACTTGAGCTTAAACGATGAGTATGACCTATGATCAAGTGTTCTCACTTGACTCCTAAGTCAACATACTCATATATAGATGACCTAGTCATCGCCAATTGCTTGATAGATGCTAGAATTGGTTGTGCATGCTTTGTCACATATTTCAATTGCCATTTTATTGTGTGAGCATGTTGGTTTCATATTTTACTCATTCGAGGACATCCACTTGTTGTTTTGATTGTTTGGTTTTATTTCCTTTTGCCAAGTGGATGGACAAGAATGCCTAAGAACCTCCTCTAGCTATCTATGCTTTTCTCGTCTCAAACTCTATTCATGCTACATCACAAAATTTGATCAAGTCAGATTCGAACCACTCTGTGTGAGGAGCACTCGAAGTCCCCGATTCGTCATAGACTTAAACTTCCAAAACCTCTTTGTGATTCTCGGTCTGACCGATATCCTACTTTCGGTCCTACCTAGATCATTAAGTTGATCTGAACTTTCGATCTCGGTGCAACCAATTTGAACCATTCTGTCACACCGAGTTGCAATAACTGTATACAGTTTTGCATCTCGGTGCCACCGAGTTGTTCCACTCGGTCACACCGACAGGGTCGGGCTATATATAGGCACGGGCAAAATTTTGGAAATTTCTCTGAACCCCTTCGCCCGCGCGATAGCTCGCTCTGCCAACGTGGTCTCCGGATCGTCTCCTCGCCGCCAGCCGCCTCCAGTCGCCGGTCTCCATCACCGTCAACGGAATTCAACCCCGTCGTTGCCGCCGTAGCGAGTCTCCGCCGAACTAGGGTATGGACTCGATCTTTGTGCTATCCCCAATCTGATTCCTAGCACATTGTGATCTTATTGTTTCTAGCCACGATTGAAACACTCCTATCCAGTCAATGCGTTCGTAGAATAGGATTGATTCGAAAACTTTAGGGTTAGGTTTCCGCCGAAACCATCTCGGACCCACCGAGTTGAAAAACTCGGTCCCACCGATTTGGCTCATGCCATTGCACAAGTGAGACTCGGTCTGACCGAGAATTACTAATTGGTGTGACCGATTTTGGAACTTTGTGAAACCCTAGCAGTCTCAGTGCCACCGAACTATGACTCGGTCTGACCGAGTTCACTAGTTTAGGTTCCAAAACTGCTTCGGTATCACCGAGTTTAAAAATCGGTAGATCCAAAATGATTTCTGTGGGAAACTAAAACTAAGATTTTGAATCATTCTTTTGCAAAAATCTCTGCATTTTGTGATGCTCATCCACTCTACCTCATCTATAAACTGTTCACAGGGTCAGCAGTCAGCTTGTTCATCATGTCAGATCAGAGTGATAGCCAAAACCTGTCAGAGAAGCAAGTGCACATGAGTGAGGGCACTTGTCCCTCCAGTTCTTCAGATGAAGGCAGCAGGAGCACCCCTAGCAACTTGCCAAAAGCTGCCACCAGACAGAGGAAGAAGAGAACCTCAGACTCAGAGGATGAGGATTATGTGGCAGAAGAAGAAGCCACTTCCAAGAAAGTTATGCTCAAGAAGGAATATGGCTCAGCTCAAAGCACAAAGCCAGGATTGAAAATTAAAAGGCCAGCAGGTAGGAAGCCTATGCCAAAGGCCAGAGCCTCAACTCAAATTCCTGAAAAGCCTGCACCCAAAGAGGCTGCTGCAGAAGGGAAGAAGAGGAAGGAGAGGATCAAAAATACCACTACTAGAGTGCTTGGGAGATCCTCAATCATGAGAGATTCTGAAGAGGAAGAGGAAGAAGAGGTTGCTGCTCCAGCACCTAAGATACCAAAGCTGATGGGTGATGCTATAAGATCAGGGGCTACTGCATCCAAGCCCAAGGAAGCACCCAAGGCTGCATCAAAGGCCAAGACAGCTCCAAAAAGGAACACAAGGAGCATACCAGCTACTGAAAAGAACAAGGCCCCAGTGCCTGACACTGCAGAAGAAGAGGAAGGCCAAGTTCTCAGGAAGCTAAAGCCCAAGATCCAAGACCACAATGATGCTCATCCTGTGGCTGAGGACATGAAAATCAGAAGAGATTCAGGGCTGAGGAAGTGGAGAGAAGCAGACCCGTATGCTTCAAGGACAAGAACTACTGTCGACTACAGGTTCCACACAAAGGAACAACAGGACTTCTATGAGACAGTTTTGCTTGATAAGAAGCCTATCGTTTGTGACATGAGATGGGTAGACTGGGAGTACATCAAGGACAATGAAGAGCACTATCCTGGAGTGCAAGACAGCTTCAAAGCTTGTGGAGTAGCTGACTTTGTTGGGCAGAAGCTCACAAAGTGGAATGAAGAGCTGATCATGCAGTTCTACTCCACAGCACACTTCTATCCACATGGAAGGATTGTGTGGATGTCTGAAGGTACGAGGTACCAATCAACAGTTGCTGAGTGGGCACAGCTCATCAATGCCCCAGAGGAGCATGAGGATGACTTAGACATATATGCTAAGAAGAAGATGGACCACAACTCTATGTCCAACATGTACAGTGTCACGACCGGTTTTCCAATAAAAATATTTATTGAGAAACCAATCTTTTGAGTCCAGTATGAGAGAAATCCTCCTCACTGGTAGACAAATTCTTGATACAATAAGCCAGTAGCATAAGATATATTACAGGGTCGAACTACGGTTGCTCAACCAAATTATTACAAGCACGCCAATATATATACATAATGGCGGACATGACACAGTGGTGTGGAGGCATACTACTGACTCGAGGATAGGGCGGTGGTGGAAAAACACAGCGGGGAGAGAGATACAAGACTCTAAAACTGTCATCTCATCGAGCGTCGAGGTGAGGCTCGATGAATTTATTTGGTAGCAGAAGCCGATATAATACAGTGACCAAAACCAGGGTCGCACGAGACTGACTAGGACTCCTCTAGGCGTCGGACACGATATCAAATTCTTCATCCATGAGATCGCCTTCGTCAGCATCTGGCCAAATCAACAAGCCAGTGAGTACTTTGAAAGTACTCGCAAGACAGTTCGGACGTAAGATATAACAAATGCATGCATGAATGCGTCATGATTAATTCACCAATGTACATTCAAAAATTAGCATAACGAGGTAAGTAAAAGGGAAACGGCGGTAGTCCGCCTGAAATCCCAACAAAACATAAATGAAAACCGATCGGGTGTCTGAAGCGACGCCTCGAAAGGTGAACAAATAAATATAAGGAAATGATGCCACAGTCGGGCGTCTTAGCGACACCACATAAAGGGCTTTAAAAGAAATGCCACAATCGGACGTCGGGGCGACATCATAGAAAGGGCTTTAAAAGAAATACCACAGTCGGGCGTCTTAGCAACACCACATAAAGGGCTTTAAAAGAAATGCCACAGTCGGACGTCGGGGCGACATCACAGAAAGGGCTTTAAAAGAAATACCACAGTCGGGCGTCTTAGCGACACCACATAAAGGGCTTTAAAAGGAATGCCACAGTCGGACGTCGGGGCGACATCACAGAAAGGGCTTTAAAAGAGATGCCACAGTCGGGCGTCTTAGCGACACCACATAAAGGGCTTTTATTCACAAGGAAATAATGCTCATAATAAATATTCAATTCAGGAAAATAAATGGGTTAGTCCATCCACAGGAATAATCATTTAACCGGACTTAGCACCCATGCGATTCACTGGAGTCTCTGTTATCAAAACTGACATTTGGTCAGGATAAGTTAATATCGAACTTGGACATGGAATAGATGATTCGAAGGAATATATGACTCTGCAGAGTTTGTACAAATTTTTTCCCACAGCCAACGGATTTCCGTAGTCACGAAGGACTAGTTCCGTTTACGGTATTTCGGAAGAAAACACAGCTAACCAGTACACACCCATCCTACCTCTCGATGCTAGGAATCACCCTAGACATCGTCCAAGAAAAACTTTTGAGACGGGGAGATCACAATCTCGAATAGCATGGGATCAAATTTATATACGCGCGCTCTAAGTGGTGCCCCCCTCTCGGTCCCAACCGGAAACACCCATGCCCCCTGACCGGATGATTGGCTTTAATCCAAGGCCATGGAACCATCATCATGGCCTCTCCTTTTTGGTGTGTACCAGGAAAGCGGTTTACAACTTACTAAGCCATATTCCTTGCGGAAAACATGTGGTAGTACAAAGAAGGAAGAATGGAAGGAACTGGAATGATACGAGTTGACATTGAAGTCACATAGTCTGGCATAAGCCTGGCATGCTACAACACTGCCATCTTACCCATCCTCATGCCAACACATGGCCATGCATACTCACATCCATCCACTCATGGATTTTCGAAACTCACTTGCCTCATCGTCTCAGGTAACAGGACATTCGTCGGTATGTTCATCAACATGCCATAAACTACTTAATGCAAACATGCCAAAACAATCATCATATCAAAAGTTCAAACATGCTTGCCTGGTTCGGAGTAGTCGGAGCCTAGCTCGGTGAAGTTCGCGGCTCCGTCACCTCCTTCGGTATCTACGGTATAAAGAAAATGTATGCGCTATCGTAAATACCAAGAGGTGCGCAAAAGTATTCCAAATATTTTTCAAATAAATCTGATAAAAGACTAGACAAAATTTTAAAGAGGACAGAAAAAGAATCAATCAAAAATACTTTTCTGTTAAAAAGTTATAAGGGTTTTAATCTAGGGACTCATCTGTAATGAAACAGAAAGTTCCCAGGGGCTAGCTTACAAAAATAGAAAACGACTCGAATAAGAATGCGCCGGCCCAGCGGGAAAACGCATTTGGCAGAAGACGTTTTCAGAAAACGCTTCGCTTAGACAGGACAGAGAGGCTGACAGGCGGGTCCCGCCCGTCAGGTTTGAATATTTAAACGGGGCGGCAGAGTTCGCCGGTGCCCGAGAGCCGCGGTGGTCGCCGGCGGCGATCCACGGCGAGGCAGGGGGATCGGAGAGTACCTCCGTGTTCAGGGCGCCCTTCCGCGTCGGTTGGTGGTGGTGGTGGCGGTCGGCGAGCACCACGTCGATGGCGAGCCTTGCTCCGGCGGACGGCGGTTCGGGTGGTCGAGGGCCTCGTCGGATGGAGCTGCGAAGGCCAAATTGAGGAGGGGGTTAGTCTTCTGGTAGCTAGAGGGGGTAACGGACGGGGTTTGGGCGCCGGAGACGGCCTCACCGGAGCGAATCGAGGTGGAGGCCGAGGCGGAACGGGGCGGCCGGAGCTGTGGGAGGGGACCTCCTCGAGGTCCCCCAGTTGGCCTGGCGGGGTGCTGGAGAGATGCAGTGATGGTGCGTGCTCGAGGGCGAGCTCGGGGCCCCTTTTTATAGGCGGTCTGAGGCGGTGGCAGAGAACGGGGTTCTCCGGCGAAGTTTACGGCGGCGCAGGGCATTGGTCGGGGAGGTTTAGGGGTCGAGCGCCGTCGTGGGGGTTCACTGGGTCCGTTTGGGTGCTAAACTAGCCGGGATCTGGGTGTTTAGGGCGAGCTCGACGGAACGGGGGTGGCGCGGCCCGTCGGCGGCAGGGAGCACGTTCCGTGCTTGCCGGGCCACGGCGACGGTGCCACGGGCGTGCGTTGGCATGGCAGGGACACGCGGAGAGCCAGGGGGCGTTGGGCGGCACCGAGTGGCGTGGCGAGCGGGCTCGGGCCCTCGCTGGCTGCCACGGAAGGTGCAGCCACCGCAGAAGCTTCCAACGCCGGCGAGGCTCGTCGCTACCGACGCCAGGAATCGGCCAAGCGTGCGTGCGGGGTGCTGGTCAAGGGGAAGAGGCTGCGTGAAACGCGCCAGGGCGCACTGTGGCCGCGTGACCGAGTCTGACGAAGGAAAAACGACACTGAATTTCTGAACTTAACTGAAGATGAACAGAACAGTGCATGCAAGGTGTTCGACAGAATGATCTAGGCATCTAGGGGTTTTTCCTTGAGCTGAAACTTGGTGGAGTGGCTACTCATTGCTCCAGTAGGCTGCCTGAATTTTGGTGGAATTTTAGAAGAAGTGTAGATATGAATTTCACCAAATTTGGCAAATCTGGTCCAAACTTGCAGAGACTGAAATTTGAAAAATTTGAAAAGAGGAGGAGTGGATCAAGATGGTTCTGGGTTGTGGGTACAAAGGACCATCCAGGAGAGTTGGTTTGAGGTCAAAACTCAAATGCAAAAGGGTACTTGCTTTGAAAATCTCTCAGGCTCCAAATAATTTGCAGAAATGATTTGAGGGGAAAGAAAATTAGAATAAAATCCAAAACTTGCTTGGATTAGTTGGGACAGAGAACTTAGGTTGATTAGAAGGAGGGGAGGTTTTGGAGGGGTTTTACCACATGGGCAAAATGCAAAGTCATGGGTGGTTTCCAAGATATGAAAATCCCAAATTTTCATAGAGTTTCTTTTTAAAAGAAAAAAAATTAAACTCCCAAAATAATTTGAGAGGGAACCAACAGAGAAGAAGTTTCAAAAGATCAAACACCATAGTTTGAAGAAAAATAAAATCCTTGCCAAAGAAAAGGAAGTTTTTAAGAGGAAGGTTTTCTGGAAAAATTTAAATGGCGTCTTTTCAAAAACCACAAAGTTTTTGCTGAAAACCAAATAAAAATTTTGGAGTGTCACAACACCTACCCCCTTAGGAAAAATCTCGTCCCCGAGATTCCAGCTGATCCTTAAATAAGTATGGATGTTCTGTCCGAAGAAAATCCTCTCTTTCCCAAGTTGCTTCGCTTTCGGTGTGGTTGCTCCACTGAACTCTGAAAAACTTGATGGTCTTCTGTCGGGTTCTCCTTTCAGACTCCTCTAATATTGTTACTGGGCGTTCCAGATAAGTGAGGTCTGGCTGCACGTCAATGTTCTCATGGAATACTTGTTTCTCTGGTTTTGCTTACGCACTTCCTTAATTGAGAGACGTGGAACACGTCGTGAATGTCGGACAAGTCTTCAGGTAAGTCTAGCTGGTAGGCTACAGTGCCTCTTTGTGCCACTATGCAGAATGGTCCAATGAATCTTGGTGCTAACTTTCCTTTAATCTTAAACCGTTGCAGTCCCCTCATAGGTGATACGCGTAGGTACACAAATTCACCGGGTACAAAATTTACCCCATGATGTTTCTGATCGTAATAACTCTTCTGTCGGCTTTGAGCGGTCTTGAGTCGGTCCCTGATTAGCTTGACTTTTTCCTCGGCTTCTTTGAGCACGTCTGGGCCGAAGATACGGCTGTCTCCGGTCTCTGACCAATTTAGCGGGGTACGACATCTCCGTCCGTATAGGGCTTCAAAAGGTGCCATTTGCAGGCTGGCCTGGTAACTGTTGTTGTATGCGAACTCGGCATATGGCAGGCTTTCTTCCCAACTGGTTCCATAGGTGAGGACACATGCTCTCAGCATGTCTTCTAAAATTTGGTTTACGCATTCAGTCTGTCCATCAGTCTGGGGATGATAGGCTGTGCTGAAGGCCAATTGAGTTCCCAGAGCCTGTTGTAAATGATCCCAGAATCTCGAGACAAATTGAGTGCCTCTGTCGGATATTATAGTCTTCGGGACTCCATGCAGACAAACTATACGGGAGAGATAAATCCTGGCAAGCTTCTGAGTGTTGTAGGCTGTCTTCACTGGAATGAAATGTGCCACCTTGGTTAATCTATCGGTGATGACCCATATGGCATCATTCCCGTGTCGTGACCGAGGTAGTCCGACAATAAAGTCCATCCCTATTTCATCCCATTTCCACTCAGGTATTTTGTTTGGTTGCAGTAGTCCGACTGGTTTTTGATGCTCAACTTTTATGCGTTGACAAGAATCGCAACATGCAACGAATGTGGCTATGTCCCTCTTCATACCGTGCCGCCAAAATCTTTCCTGAATATCCTTATACATTTTGGTTCCTCCAGGGTGGATTGAATATGGAGTGGTGTGTGCTTCAGCTAGGATTTGCTGTCTGAGGTCCTCTATGTTTGGCACGCAGAGTCTGTCCCCGTACCGTAATATTCCATCATCGCCTATGACAAATTCCGAGGCCTTGCCCATACTCACCTTTCTTTTAATTCCTTCAATGCTGGGGTGACCATGCTGAGCTTCTTTAATTCTCTCCACAAGGTCGGGCTTTATTTCTAAGTTTGATATGGTGCCTCCCGCGATCATTAACAAGTTGAGTTTGGCAAATTCTTGTTGGAATTCGGGTCTCAAACTTTGCAGACTGTTTTCGTCGGAGCTGGGGTTTCGACTAAGAGCATCGGCCACTACATTTGCTTTCCCTGGATGATAGTGGATACCAACATCATAATCCTTTACCAATTCCAACCAGCGTCGTTGCCGTAAGTTTAGTTCTGGCTGTGTGAAAATATATTTGAGACTTTTATGGTCCGTGTATATTTCACATCGATTCCCAAGTAAGAAATGCCTCCATTCCTTAAGTGCATGAATGACTGCTGCCATTTCTAAGTCATGAGTGGGATAATTTTCCTCATGCTTGCGGAGTTGTCGTGAAGCGTATGCGACAACCTTGCCTTCTTGCATCAACACGCACCCGAGACCTTTTCGGGATGCGTCAGAATACACCTCAAAGTTTTTGTGTATGTCTGGCACAATTAATACCGGTGCTGTGGTTAATTTCTGTTTTAACTCTTGGAAACTTTTTTCGCAGGCTTCTGTCCATTCAAACTTCTTGTCCTTCTTGAGAAACTGCGTCATTGGCTTGGCTAGGGTGGAGAATCCTTCAATAAATCTGCGGTAATATCCTGCCATTCCCAAGAAACTTCGTATGTCCGTTACGCTGGCTGGTGCCTTCCAGTCAAGTATGGCCCTAACTTTCTCCGGGTCCACTGCGATACCGTCTTGGGTCAGCACGTGACCTACAAAGCCTACTTGTCTTAGCCAAAATTCGCACTTGCTAAACTTGGCATATAATTGATGTTTCCTGAGTTCTCCTAGCACCATCCTGAGATGTTCCGCATGCTCTTCTGGTGTTTTGGAGTATATCAGAATATCATCGATAAATACCACAACGAACTTGTCCATAAACTTCATAAATACTTTGTTCATGAGGTGAACAAAATATGCGGGGGCGTTTGTTAATCCAAAAGGCATAACTGTCAACTCATATAGTCCATCTGGAGGTGAAGGCTGTTTTGGGGATATCTTCTATTCGCACTTTTAATTGATGGTATCCTGACCTTAAGTCAATCTTTGATAATACCTTGGCCTGAGCGAGCTGATCAAATAAATCATTTATTCGTGGCATCGGGTATTTGTTCTTGACTGTGACCATGTTAAGTGCTCGGTAGTCTATGCACAATCTTAGTGTTCCATCCTTCTTTTTGGCAAATAAAATTGGTGATCCCCAAGGTGTGGAGCTGGCTCAAATGTATCCCTTGTCCAGTAATTCCTTTATTTGTTTCTTCAACTCGATCAACTCGGATGGTGCCATTCTGTATGGTTTCTTGTATATGGGGGTGGTTCCTGGTGCTAGCTCAATGCTGAATTCTATTTCTCGGTCTGGTGGCATGCCTGGTAGTTCTTCGGGAAATACGTCTGGAAATTCACATACTACTGGAACCTTGCTTAACTCAGAAACGTCCACCTTATTCAATCTCGGCTGCCGGGGTATTTTTCTTTCCTTGGCTGATACTTTTATTGTCTTCCCGTGGTGGTGCGTGAGAATTACGGTCCGGTTGAAACAGTCAATAAAACCTTTGTTGGTGGTTAACCAGTCCATCCCTAGGATGACATCCAGTCCTTTATTTTCCAACACAATAAGATTGGCGTAAAATTTCAATCCTTCGAACTCAATGACCACATTCTGACAGTAACTCTGAGTAACTTGCTGAATCCCAGGGGACTTGATGATCATGGATTTTTCCAAGGGAACCATCGAAAAATTATTTTGCAAAGCAAAACTTTTCGAAATGAATGAGTGAGAAGCTCCAGAATCAAACAAAACCGTTGCAGGTATTGTGTTGACAGGAAACGTACCGAGTATGATATCCGGAGCATTTTGTGCTTCTTCTTTGGTCACGTGGTTTAGATGACCCTTCCTGTGGTTGTTGTTGGGGTTGAAATTGTTGCGCTTGGGCGCTGAATTATTTCCACCATTGTTTGGCTTCGGGGTCGAGTTCCTTGGCTTGGGGCACTGTTTGGCGTAGTGCCCTTCTTCTCCACAAGCGTAGCAAGTAACGCCTGGGCGATATGTGAACTCTTTGTCCCTTGCATGGAAATTCTTGGTTGGGCGAGAGATGTTTGTTGTAGGTTTGTGTGTCCCACCTTTCTGAAAATCTGTCCTGCTTCGGTGGTTGCGTGCAAGAGTAGTCTGGTCTCTTTTTCGCTTACGTAAATCCTCCAAGCTACGTCTCTCATTTTCCAGAGTAATAGCTTTGTCCACTAGTGTCTTAAAATCTGGAAAAGTGTGAACAACCAGTTGGCATTTAAGCACGGGCGCCAGACCGTCAAGGAATTTCTCCATCTTCTTGCTTTCAGTCATACGTTCTTCATTGGCGTAGCGGGACAATAGAGTAAATTGACCGTTGTATTCTGACACTGTCATGTTCCTTTGTTTGAGGTCATCGAACTCTCTCTTCTTAATTTTCATAATACTCTTGGGAATGTGTGCACCACGGAAACCTTCCTTGAAATCATCCCAGGTTATATCATTTTCATTGGGGTGCATGTGCAGAAAATTCTCCCACCATGATGCAGCTGCTCCTGTGAGATAGTGCGGAGCATATAGTACTTTCTCGAGATCTGAACATTTTGCAATAATTAATTTTCTCTCCATATCTCGAAGCCAATCCTCGGCTTCAAGAGGCTTGTCAGTATGAGAAAATGTTTGGGGACGTGTCTTCTGTAGCTCAGATAACTTGGAATGCTGCTGATACTGTCCATGGTGATTTCCCATGTTGATGACTTGGTTCATCATTTCCCGATGTTGTTGCTGACTCTGCTCATAAAGGCGGCACATTTGTGAAAGTGCCGATTCACTGCCCTGTTGGCTTGACTGTCCCTGAGTGAACTCGTTGCTGGGTTGTGTATCATAATTTTCCTCTGGTGGAGTTGGCATGGAGCGAGTCCAAGGACGAGACATTTTTCACTCTGGGGATATATTTTGTAAAACCCATAAGAAAAGCGGAAAGAGTCGCAAAAACAATTCCATAAATGCATAAAGTTGGCACATAAAATTAAATAACCAAGCTTACTAAAAAACAAATCGACTAGCGCACGGAGAAGGACTGCTCATTACATATCTTACACGCGGGCGGTAATTATACAATACATCACTCAGGATATGTGTACATAATCTTGACATGTTATTTAGGCTAGTGCACTTCTCTAGATCCTACATGATGCGCAAACAGGCTACTTCTCACAACCTATGTACAAATAAACATATCATACAAAGCGGTACATTACATGGCGGCTAAGCGTACTCAGGCGGAGATATTGACGACCTCCTTTGCCCTGCCGAGGGCGAGGCGTAGCGAGGTTGGGGACTCGACTTCCTCCTCGCTAATAGGCTCCATACGTGTGGTGTTGCGCAGAGTGGACGGAGCGGGTGCCAGGGGCGGAACAACACGAACAGGAGTGGGCGCGAAGGGTGGTGCAGTGCGCGCTGGAGTGGGCGCAATGACTTGGTTGAATTCTTTGGTAGAAGGCAGGCGACGAGTAGGCGTATAAGATGCTGAGGACGAGACCAAATTCAGTGGCGGTGCGGTGGGTAGGAGCTCCCTCCTGTTGGCAGCACAGCCATGAACTGAGTCCATGCGGGCAGCCACGAAGTCGTCCACCAGGTTGTCGAAGGCTGCTTCCAGGGCCCGGAGATACTCAATGAGCATCTCAAAAGCCTCGTCTCGTTCTCCTCTGGGGCAGGAGAATGCGTAGTGACAGGTGTAAGGCACATGGCATGGAAGATAACGGTAACGACGAGTCTTCATCATGGGGAGGACATCCCTGAGACGAGCTATCGCCTCGTGGGCTGCCATCTACATAGCATGCCTCTCCATAGGCATGGCTCTTCCCAAGAACCGGAAGCGGCGTAACTCACCACGCCCTCCCTTGAACTGCACCGCGGCCTGGTGCATGGTCGGACTGTCGTTGACTCGGTGCTGGCAGAGTGTGAAGACTGGGCGCACAGATGGCCCCATCGCGACCTGAACGATGAAGGAAAGAAGCTTGATGAACCCATCGGGCACGTTGGCGAAGGTCTGAGACTCGCAGCTGTTGTCGGCCATCTACAAAAGTAGGCAAAAATTCTGCATGGTCAGATCATAAATTTATGCTGACTGACAGAAAATGACTACAATCAAGAAAATATGAAAAGGCTCAATCATGCTAATAACCAATTAGCGATCGCACCTAGTGGCTTCCTACAGTCAGCCTGGCTCTGATACCAAGCTTGTCACGACCGGTTTTCCAATAAAAATATTTATTGAGAAACCAATCTTTTGAGTCCAGTATGAGAGAAATCCTCCTCACTGGTAGACAAATTCTTGATACAATAAGCCAGTAGCATAAGATATATTACAGGGTCGAACTACGGTTGCTCAACCAAATTATTGCAAGCACGCCAATATATATACATAATGGCGGACATGACATAGTGGTGTGGAGGCATACTACTGACTCGAGGATAGGGCGGTGGTGGAAAAACACAGCGGGGAGAGAGATACAAGACTCTAAAACTGTCATCTCATCGAGCGTCGAGGTGAGGCTCGATGAATTTATTTGGTAGCGGAAGCGGATATAATACAGTGACCAAAACCAGGGTCGCACGAGACTGACTGGGACTCCTCTAGGCGTCGAACTCGATATCAAATTCTTCATCCATGAGATCTCCTTCGTCAGCATCTGGCCAAATCAACAAGCCAGTGAGTACTTTGAAAGTACTCGCAAGACAGTTCGGACGTAAGATATAACAAATGCATGCATGAATGCGTCATGATTAATTCACCAATGTACATTCAAAAATTAGCATAACGAGGTAAGTAAAAGGGAAACGGCGGTAGTCCGCCTGAAATCCCAACAAAACATAAATGAAGACCGATCGGGTGTCTGAAGCGACGCCTCGAAAGGTGAACAAATAAATATAAGGAAATGATGCCACAGTCGGGCATCTTAGCGACACCACATAAAGGGCTTTAAAAGAAATGCCACAGTCGGACGTCGGGGCGACATCACAGAAAGGGCTTTAAAAGAAATACCACAGTCGGGCGTCTTAGCGACACCACATAAAGGGCTTTAAAAGGAATGCCACAGTCGGACGTCGGGGCGACATCACAGAAAGGGCTTTAAAAGAGATGCCACAATCGGGCGTCTTAGCGACACCACATAAAGGGCTTTTATTCACAAGGAAATAATGCTCATAATAAATATTCAATTCAGGAAAATAAACGGGTTAGTCCATCCACAGGAATAATCATTTAACCGGACTTAGCACCCATGCGATTCACCGGAGTCTCTGTCATCAAAACTGACATTTGGTCAGGATAAGTTAATATCGAACTTGGACATGGAATAGATGATTCGAAGGAATATATGACTCTGCAGAGTTTGTACAAAATTTTTCCCACAGCCAACGGATTTCCGTAGTCACGAAGGACTAGTTCCGTTTACGGTATTTCAAAAGAAAACACAGCTAACCAGTACACACCCATCCTACCTCTCGATGCTAGGAATCACCCTAGACATCGTCCAAGAAAAACTTTTGAGACGGGGAGATCACAATCTCGAATAGCATGGGATCAAATTTATATACGCGCGCTCTAAGGGGTGCCCCCCTCTCGGTCCCAACCGGAAACACCCATGCCCCCTGACCGGATGATTGGCTTTAATCCAGGGCCATGGAACCATCATCACGGCCTCTCCTTTTTGGTGTGTACCAGGAAAGCGGTTTACAACTTACTAAGCCATATTCCTTGCGGAAAACATGTGGTAGTACAAAGAAGGAAGAATGGAAGGAACTGGAATGATACGAGTTGACATTGAAGTCACATAGTCTGGCATAAGCCTGGCATGCTACAACACTGCCATCTTACCCATCCTCATGCCAACACATGGCCATGCATACTCACATCCATCCACTCATGGATTTTCGAAACTCACTTGCCTCATCGTCTCAGGTAACAGGACATTCGTCGGTATGTTCATCAACATGCCATAAACTACTTAATGCAAACATGCCAAAACAATCATCATATCAAAAGTTCAAACATGCTTGCCTGGTTCGGAGTAGTCGGAGCCTAGCTCGGTGAAGTTCGCGGCTCCGTCACCTCCTTCGGTATCTACGGTATAAAGAAAATGTATGCGCTATCGTAAATACCAAGGGGTGCACAAAAAGTATTCCAAATATTTTTCAAATAAATCTGATAAAAAACTAGACAAAATTTTAAAGAGGACAGAAAAAGAATCAATCAAAAATACTTTTCTGTTAAAACGTTATAAGCGTTTTAATCTAGGGACTCGTCTGTAATGAAACAGAAAGTTCCCAGGGGCTAGCTTACAAAAACAGAAAATGACTCGAATAAGAATGCGCCAGCCCAGCGGGAAAACGCATTTGGCAGAAGACGTTTTCAGAAAACGCTTCGCTTAGACAGGACAGAGAGGCTGACAGGCGGGTCCCGCCCGTCAGGTTTGAATATTTAAACGGGGCGGCAGAGTTCGCCGGTGCCCGAGAGCCGCGGTGGTCGCCGGCGGCGATCCACGGCGAGGCAGGGGGATCGGAGAGTACCTCCGTGTTCAGGGCGCCCTTCCGCATCGGTTGGTGGTGGTGGTGGCGGTCGGCGAGCACCACGTCGACGGCGAGCCTTGCTCCGGCGGACGGTGGTTCGGGTGGTCGAGGGCCTCGTCGGATGGAGCTGCGAAGGCCAAATTGAGGAGGGGGTTAGTCTTCTGGTAGCTAGAGGGGGTAACGGACGGGGTTTGGGCGCCGGAGACGGCCTCACCGGAGCGAATCGAGGTGGAGGCCGAGGCGGAACGGGGCGGCCGGAGCTGTGGGAGGGGACCTCCTCGAGGTCCCCCTGTTAGCCTGGCGGGTGCTGGAGAGATGCAGTGATGGTGCGTGCTCGAGGGCGAGCTCGGGGCCCCTTTTTATAGGCGGTCCGAGGCGGTGGTAGAGAACGGGGTTCTCCGGCGAAGTTTACGGCGGCGCAGGGCATTGGTCGGGGAGGTTTAGGGGTCGAGCGCCGTCGTGGGGGTTCACTGGGTCCGTTTGGGTGCTAAACTAGCCGGGATCTGGGTGTTTAGGGCGAGCTCGACGGAACGGGGGTGGCGCGGCCCGTCGGCGGCAGGGAGCACGTTCCGTGCTTGCCGGGCCACGGCGACGGTGCAACGGGCATGCGTTGGCATGGCAGGGACACGCGGAGAGCCAGGGGGCGTTGGGCGGCGCCGGGTGGCGTGGTGAGCGGGATCGGGCCCTCGCTGGCCGCCACGGAAGGTGCATCCACCGCAGAAGCTTCCAACGCCGGCAAGGCTCGTCGCTACCGACGCCAGGAATCGGCCAAGCGTGCGTGCGGGGTGCTGGTCAAGGGGAAGAGGCTGCGTGCAACGCGCCAGGGCGCACTGTGGCCGCGTGACCGAGTCTGACGAAGGAAAAACGACACTGAATTTCTGAAGTTAACTGAAGATGAACAGAACAGTGCATGCAAGGTGTTCAAGAGAATGATCTAGGCATCTAGGGGTTTTTCCTTGAGCTGAAACTTGGTGGAGTGGCTACTCATTGCTCCAGTAGGCTGCCTGAATTTTGGTGGAATTTTAGAAGAAGTGTAGATATGAATTTCACCAAATTTGGCAAATCTGGTCCAAACTTGCAGAGACTGAAATTTGAAAAATTTGAAAAGAGGAGGAGTGGATCAAGATGGTTCTGGGTTGTGGGTACAAAGGACCATCCAGGAGAGTTGGTTTGAGGTCAAAACTCAAATGCAAAAGGGTACTTGCTTTGAAAATCTCTCAGGCTCCAAATAATTTGCAGAAATCATTTGAGGGGAAAGAAAATTAGAATAAAATCCAAAACTTGCTTGGATTAGTTGGGACAGAGAACTTAGGTTGATTACAAGGAGGAGGGGAGGTTTTGGAGGGGTTTTACCACATGGGCAAAATACAAAGTCATTGGTGGTTTCCAAGATATGAAAATCCCAAATTTTCATAGAGTTTCTTTTTAAAAGAAAAAAAATTAAACTCCCAAAATAATTTGAGAGGGAACCAACAGAGAAGAAGTTTCAAAAGATCAAACACCATAGTTTGAAGAAAAATAAAATCCTTGCCAAAGAAAAGGAAGTTTTTAAGAGGAAGGTTTTCTGGAAAATTTTAAATGGCCTCTTTTCAAAAACCACAAAGTTTTTGCTAAAAACCAAATAAAAATTTCGGAGTTTCACATACAGGGAGATTCCAAACAAGGCACTTGATACTTTCAAGTTTGGGTCTGTACATTATCTTCTGTCAGGGTTGCCAACTATCAATTGGATTTTGAGGCACACTCTGTTGCCCAAGTCAGGTGATCACAAGATGATCAGAGGCCATGCAATCAACTTGCTTCATATCTTTGATGTGCCACAGAAATTCAAAGTCATGAGCCTCATGGTAGAGACCATCAAGAGAACTGCAGCAGATCAGAAGAGGAGTTGTGGTTATGCCCCTCAGACCCAGGAGCTAATTAACTCCAAGATGGGCACATGCATATACCTATTGGACAAGGAATATTTGCCTATTCATCCAAATTTTGAAGATAATGAAGTTGTGATGAACAAGGATGATCCATCATCAGTTCACGCTCAAGCATAGAAGGAGAAGGCAAGGAAGGAGAAAGCTGCCAAGATGCCAACTAAAGAGGAGGCATCTGAGTATTTCCTGAAAAACAAGCAAGAGCAGCTTAGTTACTTGATTGCATCCACACTGAGGATTGAGAAAGGACTGGCCACCCTCACTCAGAATCAGGAGAGCTTAGAGAGGATCATAGAACAAAAGTTCTATGACATGGATGTCAAAGTAACAGAGATTCAGTCTGCAGTGGAGCAACTTCAAGATGACATGCACGAGAGGAGAGGGAAGACTACAACTGATGCATTTGCCAGAGTGCCACGAGCTCAGAGGTCGACTGCAGTGCCAGTTCCTAACACCAGAGCCACCACCTCAGCTCCAGCCACAGCACCAGCCCAACCAGCTCCAGCATCTACTTCAGCTCCAACTCAACCCACATCTACAGAAGCCTTAGCTCGAGGGTAACAAGAATGAAGGAGACGATGTTTACCCAGGTTCGATCCCTCTTGATGAAGGTAAAACCCTACATCCCGCTCTTGTTTATATGGATGAAGATGTATTGAGTACAGAGTTGATCTACCTCGAGATCATAATGTGTGGTCCAACTCTAGGGCTAGATGAAAGATTTTGTGTTGATGTCCCCTCTATGGGCTAAATCCTATGGCTTATATACACATTAGGGAGGGTATCTAGGGTTACAAGGTCGGTAACTAGGAGGTAGGTGGCGGCAGAGATCTTGGAGTAAACATCAAGTCTCCGGGGGAGGAAGTCTTGATCACGCCTCCTGCATGCGGCCTCCGAGTCCACCTTTACTATGAATGAGGGCTTGTCGGCCCACCCCGAGGAAAGTGGGCTGACTATGTTAGTACCCCCTTATCCAGGACACAGTCACTAAGGTTAGGTGAGAATTTTAATTGGATGCCCGCTACAGACTAAATCCTCTGGCCTATATACACGCTAGTTAGGACACCTAGGCATGATCGATAGGAGATGTCTTGGAGTATGCGCCAAGTATTTGGTAGATGTAGTCTTGATCACGTCCAGACGTGTAGCTTCCGGAGTCCACCTGAATGAGAATGAGGGCCTACAGGCCTAGCCCGAGGACTATGGGCCAACAAGGTTGGCACCCCCTAGTCCAGGACACCATCTCTAGACACCCTCATGCTTTCGAGATTTCCAAGAGCCTCCCCGTGTCTGTGACATTTGCTTCTCTCGGGTATTGAGGTCCAAACAGTATGACCACGTGAAAGTGCAACTATCCCTAGGTGGTTTTGGTAATTCATAACAACATATAACTCATTGAGCTAATGCTATTCCAAGATGATCATTTCAGGAAAGCTCAATGATTGGCATGGCATGGATGGTGAAAGTGGAACCCTCAAAATGCTAAGGACAAAGGATTGGCTCTAGCTCATATGCTCAAGACTCTTCATTTTACATTTTAGTGGTCCAAGATCACATTGAGTCCATAGGAAAAGCCAATACTATCAAGGAGGGATGAGGTGTTGCTTAATGAGCCTCTTGCTTCATGTGCTTAATGATATGCTCCAAAATCCTCAGCTACTTTCCCATATCCACATTTGACCTAAACCCAAAGCCAAACTCGGCCCTACCGATTCTTTCAACCAGGCGCCACCGAGTTTCACTTGTCATAGCCGTTGCCAAACCCTAAGAAAATCGGTTCTACCGATAGGGATCTCGATCTCACCGAGATGGGATTGCAATTTCTCTGTTTCCTTTTCGTAACTTTTCGGTCTCACCGAAAGAGCGGATCGGTCCCATCGAGATTGCAATGTAAACTCACTGTTTCCTTTTCATAACATTTCGGTCTCACCGAGAAGAGCGAATCGGTCCCACCGAGTTTGCCTGACCAACCCTCTGGTTAGCTTATTACCAAATCGGTCTCACCGAGTTTGTGTAATCGGTCTCACCGAGATTACGTTATGCCCTAACCCTAACCATATCGGTCCTACCGAGTTGCATGTCAGTCCCATCGAAAATCTCTAACGGTCACTAGGTTTACTATTTCGGTCCGACCGAGTTTGTTGATTCGGTCCCACCAAGATTGGTAAATTTTGTGTAACGGTTGGATTTTGTGTGGAGGCTATATATACCCCTCCACCTCCTCTTCACTCGTGGAGAGAGCCATCAGAACACATCTACACTTCCAACTCATATGTTCTGAGAGAGAACCACCTACTCATGTGTTGAGGCCAAGATATTCCATTCCTACCACATGAATCTTGATCTCTAGCCTTCCCCAAGTTGCTTTCCACTCAAATCTTCTTTCCACCAAATCCAAATCCTGTGAGAGAGAATTGAGTGTTGGGGAGACTATCATTTGAAGCACAAGAGCAAGGAGTTCATCATCAACACACCATTTGTTACTTCTTGGAGAGTGGTGTCTCCAAGATTGGCTAGGTGTCACTTGTGAGCTTCCGACAAGATTGTGGAGTTGAACCAAGGAGTTTGTAAGGGCAAGGAGATCGCCTACTTCGTGAATATCTACCGCTAGTGAGGCAAGTCCTTCGTGGGCGATGGCCATGCTGGGATAGACAAGGTTGCTTATTCGTGGACCCTTCGTGGGTGGAGCCCTCCGTGGACTCGCGCAACCGTTACCCTTCGTGGGTTGAAGTCTCCATCAATGTGGATGTAGGATAGCACCACCTATCCGAACCACGGGAAAAACATCTGTGTCTCCAATTGCGTTTGAATTCTTCAAACCCTTCCCTTTACATTCTTGCAAGTTGCATGCTTTACTTTCCGCTGCCAATATACTCTTTGCATGCTTGCTTGAATTGTGTGATGATTGCTTGACTTGTCCTAAAATAGCTAAAATCTGCCAAGAACTAAAATTGGGAAAAGGTTAAGTTTTTATTTGGTCAAGTAGTCTAATCACCCCCCTCTAGACATACTTTTGATCCTACACCACGGCATCTCCGCATGTGGTCTTAGACATTCGTAGGTACTCGTCCCATGAATCAGTAGCTGTGTCATATGCCAGCATCTGCATTGCTGCTGTGCACTTCTGGTAACCAGAGAATCTGATCCTTCCCATGGTGTTCTTCTTCCAGATGAAGTAGTCATCAAAGGACCGGACCCCCATGGTAGAGACGATCGAAGATAGTTTTGCGCATCCGAAACCGCCTACGAAAATTGTCAGCGAAGAGGGCATCGGGGGTAAAGTAGCCGGATATCAGCGTCAAATGCTTGTGCACCGCTTTGTTGGTGTCAAAACCGGCGGATCTCGGGTAGGGAGTCCCGAACTGTGCGTCTAAGGTCGATGGTAACAGGAGACAGGGGACACAATGTTTACCCAGGTTCGGGCCCTCTCTATGGAGGTAATACCCTACTTCCTGCTTGATTGATCTTGATGAATATGAGTATTACAAGAGTTGATCTGCCACTAGATCATAATGGCTAAAACCCTAGAAGCCTAGCATGTATGATTATGATTATCCCTATGGACTAAACCCTCCGGTTTATATAGACAAAAGAGGGGACTAGGGTTGTACAAAGTCGGTTACAGGGAAAGGAATCTTCATATCCAGACGCCAAGCTTGCCTTCCACGCCAAGGAGAGTCCCATCCAGACACAGGTAAGATTCTTCGATCTTGTATCTTCACAGCCCATCAGTCCGACCCATGTCCAACAGGTCGGACGCCTGAGGTCCCCTTAGTCCAGGTCTCCCTCAGTAGCCCCTGAACCAGGCTTCAATGACGAGGTGTCCGGCGTGCGGATTGTCTTCGGCATTGCAAGGCGGGTTCCTCCTCCAAATACTCCAAAATAGCTTTCGAACACAAAGAACTTGTTCGGCTCTGCAAAACAAGTACCCCACACAACCGCGGAGAGTATAAAATTTCACGAGTCCAATCTACTGACAACTTTTTGTAGCGTGATGCCACGCCACCACTAGGTCATTATTTCGAACCGTTTCTCGGCCTGCCGCTTCATATTTCGAGATGCGGTTTTACTGGCACGTCTTGTCAAAGCAGAGATCGTGTCCCCTTATTGCGGGATTCTCATCAATACGGGCATGGGTAATCCAACCGCGTCGTCGGCGCGGCCCTTGGGAAGCAGGCGAGTTTTAAGGCGAGTGGGGAGGTACTTGATATTCGCTGCCTTTATAAGCAGATAAGGATTCACCCCCTTTCACCAACACCTTCTCTCTCTCTCTCTCTGCCCACTGATACGTCTCCAATGTATCTACTTTTCCAAACACTTTTGCCCTTGTTTTGGACTCTAACTTGCATGATTTGAATGGAACTAACCCGGACTAGCGCTGTTTTCAGCAGAATTACCATGGTGTTATTTATGTGCAGAAAGAAGTGCTCTCAGAATGACCTCAAACTTCACGGAGCGACTTTGGAAAATATAAAAAGTACCTGCAAAAGATGAAGGCCAGGGGGGCCACACCTCTCCACGAGGGTGGGGGGCGCGCCTGCCCCCTAGGGCGCCCCCCTACCTCGTGGGCCCCCTGGTGCCTCTCTGACTCCAATTCCAACTCTATATATTGTGTTAAGGGGAGAAAAAATGAGAGAGAAGAATTCATCGCATTTTACGATACGGAGCCGCCGCCAAGCCCTAAAACCTCTGGGGAGGGCTGATCTGGAGTCCGTTCGGGGCTCCGGAGAGGGGAATCTGTCGCCATCGGCATCATCAACCATCCTCCATCACCAATTTCATGATGCTCACTACCGTGCGTGAGTAATTCCATCGTAGGCTTGCTGGACGGTGATGGGTTGGATGGGATCTATCATGTAATCGAGTTGGTTTTGTTAGGGTTTGATCCCTAGTATCCACTATGTTCTGAGATTCATGTTGCTATGACTTTGCTATGCTTAATGCTTGTCACTAGGGCCCGAGTGCCATGATTTCAGATCTGAACCTATTATGTTTTCATCAATATATGAGAGTTCTTGATCCTATCTTGCAAGTCTATAGTCACCTATTATGTGTTATGATCCGTTAACCCCGAAGAGACAATAATCGGGATACTTACCGGTGATGACCGTAGTTTGAGGAGTTCATGTATTCACTATGTGTTAATGCTTTGTTCCAGTACTCTATTAAAAGGAGGCCTTAATATCCCTTAGTTTCTGTAAGGACCCCGCTGCCACGGGAGGGTAGGACCAAATATGGCATGCAAGTTCTTTTCCATAAGCACGTATGACTATACTCGGAATACATGCCTACATTATATCAATGAACTGGAGCTAGTTCTGTGTCACCCTAGGTTATGACTGTGACATGATGAACCGCATCCGGCATAATTCTCCATCACTGATCCATTGCCTACGAGCTTTCCACATATTGTTCTTCTCTTATTTACTTTCCTGTTGTTATTGATATCATCACTACAAAATATCAAAAACATTACATTTACTATCGTTACCTTTTGCTACCGTTACCACTACTATCATATTACTTTGCTACTAATTACTTTGCTGCGGATACTAAGTTTCCAGGTGTGGTTGAATTGACAACTCAGCTGCTAATACTTGAGAGTATTCTTTGGCTCCCCTTGTGTCGAATCAGTAAATTTGGGTTGAATACTTTACCCTCGAAAACTGTTGTGATCCCCTATACTTGTGGGTTATCAAGACTATTTTCTGGCGCCGTTGTCGGGGACCATAGCTCTATTCTTTGATTCACTTGGGATTTATATCTGCTTATCATTATGAAGAACTTGAAAATCCAAGAACCAGGATTTATCCCTCAACTACGAGGGGAGGTAAGGAACTGCCATCTAGCTCTGCACTTGATTCACCTTCTGTTTTGAGTAAGCTTGCGACACCTAAACCTGCTTCTGCTATTCGTTCTGATATGTTGCATGTTATTGATGATGCTACTTCTGCTATACATGATACTTATGATGAAACTACTTCTATGCTTGATACTACCGTGCCACTTGGTGAATTTCTTGATGAACAACTTGCTAGGGCTAGACAGATTGAAAATATTGAATCTGATAATATTGATGAAAGTGATGATGAAGAATCACTTGTTATTCCCAAGGGTTATGTTTTTGATCAAGAAGCCTCTTTAGCTATTTTAGCTTGCAAAGACAGATACTAACTTAAGAGGTTATTAGCTAACTGGAACAAGCAATCTCTAAATGCTAGAATGAAACCTGACCCTGCTTTTGCTACTTCACCTATCTGTGTTACCGATAAGGATTATGAATTCTCTGTTGATCCTGATATAATTACTTTGGTTGAATCTGATCCTTTTCATGGCTATGAATCTGAAACTGTTGTGGCACATCTTACTAAATTAAATGATATAGCTACCCTGTTCACTAAAGATGAGAGAACTCGCTACTTTTATATCATTAAAATATTTCCGTTCTCATTAAAGGGTGATGCTAAGATATGGTTTAATTCTCTTGATCCTGGTTGTGTGTAGTCCCCAGGATATGATTTATTACTTCTCTGCTAAATATTTGCCCGCTCATAAGAAACAAGCTACTTTAAGGGATATATATAATTTTGTGCAAATTAAAAAATAGAGTCTCCCACAAGCTTGGGGGAGGCTTCTCCAATTGCTTAATGCTTTGCCTGATCATCCTCTTAAGAAAAATGAAATACTTGATATCTTTTGTAATGGACTAACTGATGCCTCCAGAGATTACCTGGATAGTTGTGTTGGTTCTGTTTTCAGGGAAAGAACACCAGATGAAGCTGAAATTCTATTGAATAATATGTTGACAAATGAAAATAATTGGACACCTCCGGAGCCAATTCATGAGCCTATTCCTAAACCCACTCCGAAAAAGAGGGGTATTCTATTTCTCAGTCCTGAAGATATGCAAAAGGCAAAGAAATCTATGAAAGAAAAAAGTATTAAAGCTGAAGATGTTAATAATTTACCTCCTATTAAAGAAATACATGGTCTTAATTTACCGCTTGTTGAAGAAACATATGATCTTAATCCATTACCTATTGAAGAAACTCATGGTCTTGATAACCCGACACAGGTAGTAAAGGTAAATTCTCTCTATAGATGTGATAAAGCTAAAATCCCATTTAGTAAGTTTGCTAGCCCATGCTTAGATGAGTTTGATAAATTTATGGTTAAGCAAGAAGAATTTAAGGCTTATTTGGTAGACAATTGAAATACAATTCAAATATGCTTGAACACTTGGGTGATTATATGGCTAATGTCAAAGGTGAACTTAAACTTATTAGTAAACATGCTTCTATGGTTACCACTCAACTAGAACAAGTACTTAAAGCTCAAAATGATTTGCTCAATGAATTGAATAGTAAGGATAATGAGAATGTTGTTAGAGTGATGACTGGAGGTGGTAAAATGACTCAGGAACCTTTGTATCCTAAAGGCCATCCTAGGAGAATTGAGCAAGATTCTCAGAGAAATAATATAGATGCACCTAGTCCTTCTAAAAGGAAGAAAAAGAAAAATGATAGGACTTTGCATGCTTCTAGTGAACCTATTACAGAAACACCTGAGAATCCAAATGATATTTCTATTTCTGATGCTGAAACTCAATCTAGTAATGAACCTGAATTTAGTAATAATGTTAATGATAATGTTGATGATGATGCTCAACCTAGTAATGATAATGATATAGAAATTGAACCTGCTATCGATCTTGATAACCCACAATCAAAGAATCAACGTTATAATAAGAAAGACTTTGTTGCTAGGAAACATGGTAAAGAAAGAGAACCATGGGTTCAGAAACCCATGCCTTTTTCCTCCCAAACCATCCAAGAAAAAGGATGATGAGGATTTTGAGCGCTTTGCTGAAATGATTCGACCTATCTTTTTGCGTATGCGATTAACTGATATGCTTAAAATGAATCCTTATGCTAAGTACATGAAAGAAATTGTTGCAAATAAAAGAAAGATACCGGAAGCTGAAATTTCTACCATGCTTGCTAATTATACTTTTAAGGGTGGAATACCTAAGAAACTTGGACATCTCGGTGTACCCACTATACCATGCTCTATTAAAAGAAACTCTGTTAAAACTGCTGTAACGCCCTCGATGCGGCTATATCTCCCACGTGTCGAAGCACGACTTAGAGGCATAACCACATTGAAAGCAATGTCGCAAGTGAGGTAATCTTCACACAACCCAGGTAATACAATAGGGGAAAAAGATACATAGTTGGCTTACAATCGCCACTTCACACAATTACATGAATAAACATTACATCAATCAAATACACTCATGATCCGACTACGGAACCAAAATAAAAGAAGAACCCCAAATGCGACAAAGGTCCCCGATCGACCCCAACTGGGCTCCACTACTGATCAACTAGAACGGAAACAACACAAAGAACCAGGTCTTCAACGAGCTCCTCCTGAGCTTGGTTGCGTCATCTGCACGGACTCATCGGCACCTGCAAGCTGGTTTTGGAAGTATCTGTGAGCCATGGGGACTCAGCAATCTTGCACCCTCACGATCAAGACTATTTAAGCTTATGGGTAAGGTAAAGGTATGAGGTGGAGCTGCAGCAAGCGACTAGCATATATGGTGGCTAACATACGCAAATGGGAGCGAGAAGAGAAAGCAAAGCACGGTCAATAAAAGTATGATCAAGAAGTGATCCTGGACTACCTACGTCAAGCATAACTCCAACAACCGTGTTCACTTTCCGGACCCCGCCGGAAAGAGACCATCACGGTTACACACGCGGTTGATTCATTTTAATTAAGGTCAACTTCAGGTTTTCTACAACCGGACGTTAACAAATTCCCATCTGCCCATAACCGCGGGCACGGATTTCGAAAGTTCAAATCCCTGCAGGGTGTCCCAACTTAGCCCATGACAAGCTCTCACGGTCAACGAAGGAATAGACCTCCACCCGAGACATTCCAATCAGACTCGGTATCCCGATACAATGAGACATTTCGACAGGGTAAAACTAAACCAGCAACACCGCCCGAATGTGCCGACAAATCCCGATAGGAGCTGCACATATCTCGTTCTCAGGGCACACTCAAATGAGCTCTCCATACAACTAAAACCAAACCTCGAGTTTCCCCGAGGGGGCGCTGCATGGGACTCAAGTTTGGACCAACACTCAGAGGAGCACTGGCCCGGGGGGGTTAAAATAAAGATGACCCTCGGGCTCGCGAAAACCCAAGGGAAGGTGGTAGGTTGTTAGTGCAAATGGTAAAACCAATGTTGGGCATTGCTGGAAGAGCTTTACTTAAGGCGAACTATCAAGGCGTTCCCATTATAGCCCAACCGCCTAAGGAACGCAAAATCCGGGAACATAACACCGATATGACGGAAACTAGGGCGGCAAGAGTGGAACAAAACACCAGGCATAAGGCCGAGCCTTCCACCCTTTACCAAGTATATAGATGCATTAATTAAATAAGATATATTGTGATATCCCAACAAGTAAACATGTCCCAACAAGGAACGACATATCCATGTACCAACAAGGTACAAACTTCAATCTTCACCTGCAACTAACAACGCTATAAGAGGGGCTGAGCAAAGTGGTAACATAGCCAAACAACGGTTTGCTAGGACAAGGTGGGTTAGAGGTTTAACATGGCAATTTAGGAGGCTGACAAGCAAGTGGTAGGTATCGCAGCATAGGCATAGCAAAAGAGCGAGCAACTAAGCAAGTGAAGATAGAAGTGATTTCGAGGGTATGATCATCTTGCCTGAAATCCCGCAAGGAAGAAGAACGAGTCCATATTTTCTACCCCCTTTACATATAAAGTTTGTTAAAAACGGAGCTACGGTTATTTAGTTATGAATTAAATCATTTTAACATGGCATAGGAGCAAATTAATGCAAACAACATTTTTTAACATTTCAAACATAGATGAAAGTTGGATATTATTAATCTACACAAAATTCTGAGCAAGTTTCATATATAAAACATTTTAATCCGATGCACGGTTAGTGAGTTATTAAATGCATGAACCAGGGGGACTTTTCTGTAAAACAGGTTTTCTCGGGGAAATTAGTAAATTCGTTCGCGAAATAAAAACAGTGACTCGGGCCGAATCAAGCTGGCCCAACAGGAGGGAAAAAAATAGAGGCGGGGCGCTGGGGTGTGGCCTCACCCAGTGGGCCTTGACCCGGTCGGTGCAGAGAGACTAGAGGAGGTCGGACGCGGGCCAGCTGGAGCTGGGCCTGGGATGCCAAGGCGGGGAGGCGGCCCACGCGGGCGCTCGTCGTTCTCCTCCCGATCCCGCCTGGATCGGAGAGGCAGGCAGGCAGTAGCGGCTCCGGCGCGTCGCCGGCGAGGCTGGGCGGCGAGCCGGCGAGGGGACGGCGCCGGGAGATGTGGGGACGGCCGGATCGGGTCGCTCCGGACCCATTCCGGCCAGATCCGGGGCCGGGCGACCATGGGGTGGCACCGGCGCAGCGAGGTGGAGGCGGGGCACTCCGGCGAGGATGCGAAGAACACGGCGGGGCCGAACGGCGCGGTGGAGGAGGGGAGGGTGCGCGCGGGGCACGGGCTCGCAGGCGGCGGGGTGTTGAAGACCGGCGATGAGGCGGCGAAGTTGCGGCCTCCGGCGAAGTCCGGGTGGCCGGCGGGAGCATCTAGCATGGCGACGCGGCTCCGGTCGGCCTGGGGCAAACGGCGGCGAAGAGAGGGCCCGGAGTGGCCCGGTTCGGCCCCGGGGCGGGCCGGATCTGGGCCCCGGGAGGATGGCGGCGAAGTGGGCGCAGGGGAGGTGAGGTGGCGGCTCGGGATAGGCTGGCGGTGGCGGTTGGGTGACGTGGCACGACGGAATTGGTCGGAGTGAGGTGGCGACCGAGCGGACATGTCCGGGCGCGGTGAGGACGCGTCCGGCGGCGCGAGGGGAGGAATTTTTAGGGTTCATCCGCGAATTTCGGGAGGGGAGCACATATTTATAGGTAGAGGGAGCTAGGAGAGTCCAAATGAGGTGCGGTTTTCGGCCACGCGATCGTGATCGAACGAACGATATGATGGAGGAGGTTTAGGTGGGTTTTGGGCCACTTTGGAAGGGTGTTGGGCTGCAACACACACGAGGCCTTTTCGGTCCCTCGGTTAACCGTTGGAGTATCAAACGAAGTCCAAATGGTACAAAACTTGACAGGCGGTCTACCAGTAGTAAACCAAGGCCACTTGGCAAGTCTCGGTCCAATCCGGAAATGTTTAATACCCACACACGAAAGAAAGGTAGAAATGACCACCGGAGGAGAACAGAACGCCGGATTGCAAGACGGACAACGGGGAAAATGCTCAGATGCATGAGACGAACATGTATGCAAATGAAATGCGCATGATGACATGATATGCAATGCATGACACGCAAGCAATGACAAGGCAACACCAGCGAATAACTGAACGACACCTGACACATCGGTCTCGGGGCGTTACAACACTCCACCACTACGAGAGGATCTCGTCCCGAGATCTAGAATGGCACCGGAGGGAAAATGGAGGAGAAAGAGAATAGGTAAACTAAGTTGCTTCTTTGGCAAACGAGTGAAACCAAGAACCTTGCGAGGTTGAACAAATTCGAGAAAAAAATACAACGAAGGTGAACGAAGTTGAAAACACTCCGTTAGAAACGAGGGACAAAGAGCATTGCGAAAACCTTGAGGTTGAAGGGAAGATATATATAGAAAAACACTCCGTTAAGGAAGGGGATCAAGGAAGACCAAAATTCGGCAGCACTCCGGTTGAAAAGAGAGGAATTGAATAAGAACTTGATAAGGTGATATAACTTGAAAAGAGGGCACGACACTCCGGTTAAATGGACAATCATGAAAAAAAAAACAAGACCTTGACAAAACAAGAAGAAGGGTTAAAGAGGACAACAACACAATGCCTCCAGAATGAAAAAAATAGAAGTTATATCGACGGAACAAAAGAACGGAGAAGAAAATGGCAACTTCTGCCACAAGTGAGCTTGAAAAGGCATTCTTAGGATAAGGGTCGAACGAAGTTGTTGGAAAACCAACAACGAAAATAATAAGCTTGATATGGTCTTATGGAATACAACTCAAATTATGAGGTGACAGCCTACCACTCATGGGAAAAGAAATGGATTGATAAGAACAAGGATAGGAGAAGCTTATTTCACCCGGAAGGATATATGAAGAACTTGGGTCATTTATAAACACCATAGATAGCAACAATCCTTAGGGAAGGCTTTAGGTGAAATATAACCCAAGATAACTCCAACGAAGAGGTTGATGGATTTAAACTACCCCATTCTTAACAACATGTGAATCATGAAACATGAACTCAGATTATCAAGAATGACATAATACCACCTCCAATGATACAGAAGAAAGAATGCACTTCGGATTACAATATGAAGAAAACTTGAGCCTCTTAGAAAAGAATCTCGATGAACACTTCGAGAATGAATTAAATCCTTGATGAACCATCATGTATAGCCTCCATGAAGAAAGTCCGGTAGTCAAAGAATAACAAGAAAAAGAAATTGAAAACACAAGGTGAACCCTTGCAATGATTTAGATGGATCTCCGTGATAAACTAATTGAAAAAGGTTGGAACTCCGGGAAAAGAGAAGATGAACAATTGAGATCAAGAATTTTGATGAACCTTCGGAATAAAGAATAGATCACTTGGATGAAACAAGAATAAGAATTACATTATGCCTATCCTTCACCAATTAAATTGATGACAAACAATGGATTTGGCACACTACTTATTCTTATGGAAAGAATGAAGATAGATATGGCGCAAACTTAAGAAGGTCTTGGACGAACCACCGGTAGAATTGAAATAACGAACAATTGATGAGGAAGAGAAGTCTTGAACGAACCACCATAAGAAATGAAAATGAACAAACAAAAGATAAAGGAACACCGGGAAGAATTATCAAATGCACGAAGGTGCTTGAGGAAATTTAGATCCATGAGAACGAAGAGATCACGAGCTGATTAGAGAAAACTTGAATCATGCACCGGTAAAATTAGAGAATGATAACTGACAGCTGAGAATGAATAAACCTGAATTGATGGACTCCGGATAACAAACTGAGAAGACTCTTGAATATCTCCTGATGGGTGAAAAAGATTCTCACAATCGAAAACAATTATGAGAGGATTGCAACAATCTCGAATGACGAAACTTGAAGAGAATGGAGCAAGGTTGAAAGAAGAATCTTCTTCGGTCTTCAAATGTTGAGAATGACAATGAGAAACACCACCAAGAATTATTTAGACACTCCGGAAGAATCCAAACGAAGAGGTTGAGCCAACGATGAAGAGAATTTGAAAGATCTTGGAGAAAACATTTGACTGATGATAAATCATTCTTATGTCAAACTTCGAAAAGAAATTTGAGGATGGCTCCGGGAAAAAATAAGAAGAGTCAGGTAAGATCCTGGGAAAAGACATGTGGGTTAGGGCCCACTCAAAAGAAACACCATTGAACGATTTAAAAGAGAGATTGCATCGGTTAAATAAAATGGATGAAAGAGATAACGACCTCAAAATATCTTGGATGGAATGATAATGGAGACACAAGTCCTCTTAGATATTATCAGCACTCCGGAACAAATGAATAGCGAGAAATGACTAAATGTAAGGCGCACCGGCATGAGAAGGCATTTGAAATAAGGGAAAAGAATATGATCAAACACCGAAAGCTTGAATTGGATCCACCGGAGAAGGAAAAGAATGACGAATGACGAACTTGAGGCTACGTTAGAATCTTCATGAGAATCACCGGATAAGTACATTGAAGGAAAAGGAATGAAGAGGCCTCACATGAATCAAAGGATACTTGATTAAGAAATTTGAGTCCTTGAAGAAACAAGGGTGGGAGGGTGGGAAAAACAAAGGCAACTAGGAGACGGATGAAACAGACACCGTTGAGAAGAACTGGGATTGAATCTTGCGGATGTTGAAATGATCAGATCCACTTGAAGAGAAGCACACCGGTGAAAAGGATTGACAGCACAATCTCGATGATCAAGAAGGATTGGTATTCACATCGAAGTATGAGAACACCGTTTCAAAAAGGTGTGGAATCAACACTTGACTTTGAAGCAACTCGAATACCATAACTCAAAACAAAACAAGGATTGGCTTGCAAAATAAGCCGAAACAAACATATGATAGAGATTTCGTCCGAAGTTTCTGTGGTGGGGCCTACACGGGCTCGATCGCACAGCACCATCATGTACAAGGCAGTGCACATGACATACGAAGCGTCCCCGAGTCGGCATAGCCAAGGACTCTTTAAGACACAACGAGACCACTGTAAAACCGACCGTGAATAGGCGGACCACTAGACGTCGAACCCTAATTTCATATCATACATCTGTCAGAAAGATATCCTAAGAGCTACTTGAATTCCCACCTATGAAACTTCCGAATCTTTCCGGTTATGCAATCAGGTGTTGGGGATACAGGGGAAGCATAATATTTCACCCAAAACTAGCAAATCCTACAGCCAGCTGTATCCATCCTTCAACACATAACCAAGAAACCTTCGGAAATCATCTACCTCAACCTTCAAAAAGCATCCGTTATACAAGTTATGGCAATACTCCCGAACTCCCGCCCCAGTACTGGGTGGCGTCGAGGTTATCTCACCAATGAACTGCATAAAAGAGATTTTCGATGTCGGCGTACTAAACTCAGGTATTCCAGAATTGCAACGATAAAATTATGATGACAACACCTCAGAGCTCAACTCCCCGGGACACTTCCACAAAACCCCTGACAGGAGGCACCAAGACAATGTTCTCGTCATAAAACCATCGGAACGATTCCAAGATACCCGCGTGATCCTAAAAAATTTTTAGTGAAATTTGAGAAGAGAAGAGTGAAAACTCTATGTCAGGATGCCTTACCAGAGCGATGAGGAGACTGGGAAGTAAAAATAATTCCTAAACTCTCCGATATATAATTACTAAATGACTCAAAACATTTTTCTAGACACGACTTGACCGCTAAAAACGATCAAGCAATGGGGCTCCTAAGGCCGGGGAAGGCTCTGATACCAACTTGTAACGCCCTCGTGTTGGGTAACGTAGCAGAAATTCAAAATTTTCCTACGTGTCACCAAGATCTATCTATGGAGAAACCAGCAACGAGGGGAAGGAGAGTGCATCTACATACCCTTGTAGATCGCTAAGCGGAAGCGTTTAAGAGAACAGGGTTGATGGAGTCGTACTCGTTGTGATCCAAATCTCCGATGATCCTAGTGCCGAATGGACGGCACCTCCGTGTTCAACACACGTACAGCCCGATGACGTCTCCCATGCCTTGATCCAGCAAGGAGAGAGGGAGAGGTTGAGGAAGACTCCATCCAGCAGCAGCACAATGGCGTGGTGGTGGTGGAGGAGCGTGGTACTCCAGCAGGGCTCCGCCAAGCACCGCAAGAAACAAGGAGAAAGAGAGGTAGGGCTGCACCAACAGGGAGAGATCAAATCGTGTGTTGGGCAGCCCCTAGGCCTCAAGTATATATAGGGGAAGGGGAGGGGGCTGCGCCCCCTTTAGGGTTCCCACCCCAAGGGGTGCGGCAGCTCCAGATCCCATCTGAGGGAGGCGGCCAAGGGGGGGAGGAGAGGGAGGCGCAGGGAGCATGGGCCTTAGGGCTCATCTGCCCTTAGGGTTTGCCCCCTCTCCCCTTCTAGGCGCATGGGCCATGGTGGGAGGCGCCCTAGCCCACCTAGGGGCTGGTGCCTTCTCACACTTGGCCCATGTATGCCTCTGGGGCTTGTGGCCCCACTTGGTGGACCCCTGGGACCCTCCCGGTGGTCCCGGTACGTTACCGATAAACCCCGAAACTTTTCCGGTGACCAAAACAGGACTTCCCATATATAAATCTTTACCTCCGGACCATTCCGGAACTCCTCGTGATGTTCGGGATCTCATCCGGGACTCCTAACAACATTCGGTAACCACATACAAACTTCCTTTATAACCCTTGCGTCATCGAACCTTAAGTGTGTAGACCCTACGGGTTCGGGAGACATGCAGACATGACCGTGACGTTCTCCGATCAATAACCAACAGCGGGATCTGGATACCCATGTTGCCTCCCACATGCTCCATGATGATCTCATCAGATGAACCACGATGTCAAGGACTTAATCAATCCCGTATACAATTCCCTTTGTCTAGCGGTACGATACTTGCCCGAGATTCGATCGTCGGTATCCCGATACCTTGTTCAATCTCGTTACCGACAAGTCTCTTTACTCGTTCCGCAACACATCATCCCGTGATCAACTCCTTGATCACATTGTGCACATTATGATGATGTCCTGCCGAGTGGGCCCAGAGATACCTCTCCGTTTACACGGAGTGACAAATCCCAGTCTCGATTCGTGCCAACCCAACAGACACTTTCAGAGATACCCATAGTGCACCTTTATAGTCACCCAGTTGCGTTGTGACATTTGGCACACCCAAAGTATTCCTACGGTATCCGGGAGTTGCACAATCTCATGGTCTAAGGAAATGATACTTGACATTAGAAAAGCTTTAACATACGAACTACACGATCTTTGTGCTAGGCTTAGGATTGGGTCTTGTCCATCACATCATTCTCCTAATGATGTGATCCCGTTATCAATGACATCCAATGTCCATGGTCAGGAAACCGTAACCATCTATTGATCAACGAGCTAGTCAACTAGAGGCTTACTAGGGACATGGTGTTGTCTATGTATCCACACATGTATCTGAGTTTCCTATCAATACAATTCTAGCATGGATAATAAACGATTATCATGAACAAGGAAATATAATAATAACCAATTTATTTTTGCCTCTAGGGCATATTTCCAACAGTCTCCCACTTGCACTAGAGTCAATAATCTAGTTCACATCGCCATATGATTAACACTCACAGGTCACATCCCCATGTGACTAACACCCAAAGAGTTCTGGGTTTGATCATGTTATGCTTGTGAGAGAGGTTATAGTCAACGGGTCTGAAACATTCAGATCCGTATGTACTTCACAAATTTCTATGTCATCTTGTAGATGCAACTACTACGCTACATTTGGAGCTATTCCAAATAACTGTTCTACTATACGAATCCAGTTTACTACTCAGAGTAATCTGGATTAGTGTCAAAGTTTGCATCAGCGTAACCCTTTACGACGAACTCTTTTACCACCACCATAATCGAGAAAATTCCTTAGTCCACTAGTTACTAAGGATAACTTTGACCGCTGTCCTGTGATCCATTCTTGGATCACTCTTGTACCCCTTGACTGACTCATGGCAAGGCACATTTCAGGTGCGGTACACAGCATAGCATACTGTAGAGCCTATGTCTTAAGCATAGGGGACGACCTTCGTCCTTTCTCTATTCTGCCGTGGTCGAGCTTTAAGTCTTAACTTCATACCTTACAACTCAGGCAAGAACTCCTTCTTTGACTGATCCATCTTGAACACCTTTAAGATCATGTCAAGGTATGTGCTCATTTGAAAGTACTATTAAGCGTTTTGATCTATCCTCATAGATCTTAATGCTCAATACTCAAGTAGCCTAATCCAGGTTTTCCATTGAAAAACATTTTTCAAATAACTCTGCATGCTTTCCAGAAATTCTACATCATTTCCGATCAACAATATGTTAACAACATATACTCATCAGAAATTCTATAGTGCTCCCACTCACTTCTTTGGAAATACAAGTTTCTCATAAACTTTGTATACACCCAAAATCTTTGATCATCTCATCAAAGCATACATTCCAACTCCGAGATGCTTACTCCAGTCCTTAGAAGGATTGCTGGAGCTTTGCATACTTATTAGCATCTTTCAGGATTGACAAAACCTTCCGGTTGTATCACATACAACCTTTCCTCAAGAAAAACGTCGAGGAAACAATGCTTTGACATCCTATCTACAAGATTTCATAAATAATGCAGTAATCGCTAATATAATTCCAACAGACTCTTAGCATCGCTACGAGTGAGAAAGTCTCATCGTAGTCAACTCCTTGAACTTGTCGGAAAACATCTTAACGACAAGTCGAGCTTTCTTAATGGTGATACTTACCATCATTGTCCGTCTTCCTTTTAAAATCCATATGTACCTAACAGCCTTATGACCATCAAGTAGTTCTTCCAAAGTCTACACTTTGTTTTCATATATGGACCCTCTCTCGGTTTATATGGCCTCGAGCCATTTATCGGAATCCAGGCCCACCACCGCTTCTCCATAGCTCATAGGTTCATTGTTGTTTAGCAACATGACTTCCAAGATAGGATTACGTACCACTCTGAAGTAGTACGCATCCTTGTCATCCTACGAGGTCTGGGAGTGACTTGATCCGAAGTCTCATGATCAATATCATAAGCTTCCACTTCAATTGGTGTAGGTGCCACAGGAACAACTCTTTGTGCCCTGCTATACACTAGTTGAAGTGACGGTTCAATAACCTCATCAAGTCTCCACCATCCTCCCACTCAATTCTTTCGAGAGAAACTTTTCCTCGAGAAAGGACCCTATTCTAGAAACAATCCCTTATTGCTTTCGAATCTGAGATAGGAGGTATACCCAAATGTTTTGGGTGTCCTATGAAGATGCATTTATCCGCTTTGGGTTCGAGCTTATCAGCCTGAAACTTTTTCACATAAGCGTCGCAGCCCCAAACTTTTAAGAAATGACAGCTTAGGTTTCTCTAAACCATAGTTCATACGGTGTCATCTCATTGGAATTACGTGGTGCCCTATTTAAAGTGAATGTGGTTGTCTCTAATGCCTAACCCATAAACTATCGTGGTAATTCGATAAGAGACATCATGGTATGCATCATATCCAATAGGGTGCAGTTATGATGTTCAGACACACCATCACACTATGGTGTTCCAGGCTGTATTAGTTGTGAAACAATTTCCACAATGTCTTAATTCTGTGCCAAACTCGTAATTCAGATATTCATCTCTATGATCATATCATAGATATTTTATCCTCTTGTCACGACGATCTTTCAACTTCACCCTGAAATTACTTGAACCTTTCAATAATTCAGACTCATGATTCATCAAGTAAATATACTCAACATCTACTCAAATCATCTATGAAGCAAGAACATAACGATATCGACTACATGCCTCAGCAGTCATTGGACTGCACACATCAAAATGTATTACTTCCAACAAGTTGCTTTCTAGTTCCATTTTACTGAAAACGAGGCTTCTAGTCATCTTGCCCATGTGGTATGATTTGCATGTCTCAAGTGATTCAAAATCAAGTGAGTCCAAATGGTCCATTTGCATGGAGTTTCTTCATGCATATACACCAATAGACATGGTTCGCATGTCTCAAACTTTTCAAAAACGAGTGAGCCCAAAGATCCATCAACATGGAGCTTCTTCATGCGTTTTATACCGATATGACT
The DNA here is from genome assembly GCF_002162155.2 of Triticum dicoccoides. Lineage (NCBI taxonomy): Eukaryota > Viridiplantae > Streptophyta > Magnoliopsida > Poales > Poaceae > Triticum > Triticum dicoccoides. Next base: position 584,620,831 of record NC_041388.1, read on the forward strand.
TATGTGGCAGTGCCACAAGTAGGTGGTATTATCATTATTATCTTATATCTTTTGGCATGAACATGTGTATCACTACGATCGAGATTTAATAAACCATTCATTTTAGGCGTAAGACCATTGAAGGTATTATTCAAATAAACAGAGTAACCATTATTCTCCTTAAATGAATAACCGTATTGCAATAGACGTAATCCAATCATGTCTATGCTCAACGCAAACACCAAATAACAATTATTTAGGTTTTAATACCAATCTCGATGGTAGAGGGAGCGTGCGATGCTTGATCATATCAACATTGGAAATACTTCCAACACATATCGTCATCTCACCTTTTAGCTAGTCTCCGTTTGTTTCGTAGCTTTTATTTCGAGTTACTAACACTTAGCAACCGAACCAATATCTAATACCCTGGTGCTACTAGGAGTACCAGTAAAGTACACATCAACACAATGTATATCCAATATACTTCTATGGACCTTGCCAGCCTTCTAATCTACCAAGTATCTAGGGTAATTCTGCTCCAGTGGCTGTTCCCCTTATTACAGAAGCACTTAGTCTCGGGTTTGGGTTCAACCTTGGGTTTCTTCACTAGAGCAGCAGCTGAATTGTCATTTCATGAAGTATCCCTTCTTGCCCTTGCCCTTCTAGAAACTAGTGGATTCACCAACCATGAACAATTGATGCTCCTTCTTGATTTCTACTTTTGTGGTGTCAAACATCGCAAATATCTCAAAGATCATCATATATGTCCTCGATATGTTATAGTTCATCACGAAGCTCTAGCAGCTTGGTGGTAATGACTTTGGAGAAACATCACTATCTCATCTGGAAGATCAACTCCCACACGATTCAAATGATTGTTGCACTCAGACAATCTGAGTACAAGCTCAACAATTGAGCTTTTCTCCCTTAGTTTGCAGGCTAAGAAAATCGTCGGAGGTCTTATACCTCTTGACGTGGGCACGAGCCTGAAATCCCAATTTCAGCCCTCGAAACATCTCATATGTTTCGCGACGTTTCAAAATGTCTTCGGTGCCTCAATTCTAAACCGTTTAACTGAACTATCACGAAGTTATCAAAACATGTATGTCAGATGTTCGCAACATCCACAGACGACGTTCGAGGCTCAGCACACTGAGCGGTGCATTAAGGACATAAGCCTTCTATGAAGCAATGAGGACAATCCTCAGTTTACAGACCTAGTCCGCATAATTGCTACTATCAACTTTCAACTAAATTTTCTCTAGGAACATATCTAAACAGTAGAACTGAAGCGCGAGCTACGACATAATTTGCAAAGACCTTTTTGACTATGTTCAGGATAATTAAGTTCATCTTATGAACTCCCACTCAGATAGACATCCCTCTAGTCATCTAAGTGATTACATGATCCGAGTCAACTAGGCCGTGTCTGATCATCACGTGAGACGGACTAGTCGACATCGGTGAACATCTTCATGTTGATCGTATCTACCATACGACTCATGCTCGACCTTTCGGTCTCTTGTGTTCCGAGGCCATGTCTGTACATGCTAGGCTCGTCAAGTTAACCTAAGTGTTTCGCATGTGTTCCGAGGCCATGTCTGTACATGCTAGGCTCGTCAACACCCGTTGTATTCGAACGTAAGAATCTATACACCCGATCATCACGTGGTGCTTCGAAACGACGAACTTTCACAATGGTGCACAGTTAGGGGGAACACTTTCTTGAAATTTTAATGAGGGATCATCTTATTTACTACTGTCGTTCTAAGCAAATAAGATGTATAAACATGATAAACATCACATGCAATCAAATAGTGACATGATATGGCCAATATCATATTGCTCCTTTTGATCTCCATCTTCGGGGCTCCATGATCATCATCGTCACCGGCATGACACCATGATCTCCATCATCATGATCTCCATCATTGTGTCTCCATGAAGTTGCCTCGCCAACTTATTACTTCTATTACTATGGCTACCGGCTAGCAATAAAGTAAAGTAATTACATGGCGTTGTTCAATGACACGCAGGTCATACAATAAATAAAGACAACTCCTATGGCTCCTGCCGGTTGTCATACTCATCGACATGCAAGTCGTGATTCCTATTACAAGAACATGATCATCTCATACATCACATATATCATTCATCACATCCTTTGGCCATATCACATCACATAGCATACCCTGCAAAAACAAGTTAGACGTCCTCTAATTGTTGTTTGCATGTTTTACGTGGCTGCTATGGGTTTCTAGCAAGAACATTTCTTACCTACGCAAAAACCACAACGTGATATGCCAATTGCTATTTACCCTTCATAAGGACCCTTTTCATCGAATCTGATCCGACTAAAGTGGGAGAGACAGACACCCGCTAGCCACCTTATGCAACTAGTGCATGTCAGTCGGTGGAACCAGTCTCACGTAAGAGTACGTGTAAGGTCGGTCCGGGCCGCTTCATCCCACAATGCCGCCGAAACAAGATTGGACTAGTAACGGTAAGAATATTGAACAAAATCAACGCCCACAACTACTTTGTGTTCTACTCGTGCATAGAATCTACGCCATAGACCTAGCTCATGATGCCACTGTTGGGTAACGTAGCAGAAATTCAAAATTTTCCTACGTGTCACCAAGATCTATCTATGGAGAAACTAGCAACGAGGGGAAGGAGAGTGCATCTACATACCCTTGTAGATCGCTAAGCGGAAGCGTTCAAGAGAACGGGGTTGATGGAGTCGTACTCGTCGTGATCCAAATCACCGATGATCCTAGTGCCGAACGGACGGCACCTCCGTGTTCAACACACGTACAGCCCGGTGACGTCTCCCATGCCTTGATCCAGCAAGGAGAGAGGGAGAGGTTGAGGAAGAATCCATCCAGAAGTAGCACAACGGCGTGGTTGTGGTGGAGGAGCGTGGTACTCCAGCAGGGCTTCGCCAAGCACCGCAAGAAACGAGGAGAAAGAGAGGTAGGGCTGCACCAACAGGGAGAGATCAAATCGTGTGTTGGGCAGCCCCTAGGCCTCAAGTATATATAGGGGAAGGGGAGGGGGCTGCGCCCCCTTTAGGGTTCCCACCCCAAGGGGTGCGGCAGCCCCAGATCCCATCTGAGGGAGGCGGCCAAGGGGGGGAGGAGAGGGAGGCGCAGGGAGCATGGGCCTTAGGGCCCATCTGCCCTTAGGGTTTGCCCCCTCTCCCCTTCTAGGCGCATGGGCCATGGTGGGAGGTGCCCTAGCCCACCTAGGGGCTGGTTCCTTCTCACACTTGGCCCATGTATGCCTCTGGGGCTTGTGGCCCCACTTGGTGGACCCCCGGGACCCTCCCGGTGGTCCCGGTACGTTACCGATAAACCCCGAAACTTTTCCGGTGACCAAAACATGACTTCCCATATATAGATCTTTACGTCTGGACCATTCCAGAACTCCTCGTGACGTTCGGGATCTCATCCAGGACTCCGAACAACATTCGGTAACCACATACAAACTTCCTTTATAACCCTAGCATCATCGAACCTTAAGTGTGTAGACCCTACGGGTTCGAGAGACATGCAGACATGACCGAGACGTTCTCCGGTCAATAACCAACAGCGGGATCTGGATACCCATGTTGCCTCCCACATGCTCCATGATGATCTCATCGGATGAACCACGATGTCAAGGACTTAATCAATCCCGTATACAATTCCCTTTGTCTAGCGGTACGATACTTGCCCGAGATTCGATCGTCGGTATCCCGATACCTTGTTCAATCTCGTTACCGGCAAGTCTCTTTACTCGTTCCGTAACACATCATCCCGTGATCAACTCCTTGATCACATTGTGCACATTATGATGATGTCCTATCGAGTGGGCCCAGAGATACCTCTCTGTTTACACGGAGTGACAAATCCCAGTCTCGATTCGTGCCAACCCAACAGACACTTTTAGAGATACCCGTAGTGCACCTTTATAGTCACCCAGTTACAGTTGTGACGTTTGGCACACCCAAAGTATTCCTACGGTATCCGGGAGTTGCACAATCTCATGGTCTAAGGAAATGATACTTGACATTAGAAAAGCTTTAACATACGAACTACACAATCTTTGTGCTAGGCTTAGGATTGGATATTGTCCATCACATCATTCTCCTAATGATGTGATCCCGTTATCAATGACATCCAATGTCCATGGTCAGGAAACCGTAACCATCTATTGATCAACGAGCTAGTCAACTAGAGGCTTACTAGGGACATGGTGTTGTCTATGTATCCACACATGTATCTGAGTTTCCTATCAATACAATTCTAGCATGGATAATAAACAATTATCATGAACAAGGAAATATAATAATAACCAATTTATTATTGCCTCTAGGGCATATTTCCAACACCTCAATGCGGCTATATCTCCCACGTGTCGAAGCACGACTTAGAGGCATAACCGCATTGAAAGCAATGTCGCAAGTGAGGTAATCTTCACACAACCCAGGTAATACAATAGGGGAAAAAGATACATAGTTGGCTTACAATCGCCACTTCACACAATTACATGAATAAACATTACATCAATCAAATACACTCATGATCCGACTACGGAACCAAAATAAAAGAAGAACCCCAAATGCGACAAAGGTCCCCGATCGACCCCAACTGGGCTCCACTACTGATCAACTAGAACGGAAACAACACAAAGGACCAGGTCTTCAATGAGCTCCTCCTGAGCTTGGTTGCGTCATCTGCACAGACTCATCGGCACCTGCAAGCTGGTTTTGGAAGTATCTGTGAGCCACGGGGACTCAGCAATCTCGCACCCTCGCGATCAAGACTATTTAAGCTTATGGGTAAGGTAAAGGTATGAGGTGGAGCTGCAGCAAGCGACTAGCATATATGGTGGCTAACATACGCAAATGGGAGCGAGAAGAGAAGGCAAAGCACGGTCGATAAAAGTATGATCAAGAAGTGATCCTGGACTACCTACGTCAAGCATAACTCCAACAACCGTGTTCACTTCCCGGACCCCGCCGGAAAGAGACCATCACGGTTACACACGCGGTTGATTCATTTTAATTAAGGTCAACTTCAGGTTTTCTACAACCGGACGTTAACAAATTCCCATCTGCCCATAACCGCGGGCATGGCTTTCGAAAGTTCAAATCCCTGCAGGGTGTCCCAACTTAGCCCATGACAAGCTCTCACGGTCAATGAAGGAATAGACCTCCACCCGAGACATTCCGATCAGACTCGGTATCCCGGTACAACAAGACATTTCGACAGGGTTAAACTAAACCAGCAACACCGCCCGAATGTGCCGACAAATCCCGATAGGAGCTGCACATATCTCGTTCTCAGGGCACACTCAGATGAGCTCTCCATACAACTAAAACCAAACCTCGAGTTTCCCCGAGGGGGCGCTGCACGGGACTCTAGTTCGGACCAACACTCAGAGGAGCACTGGCCCGGGGGGGGGGGGTTAAAATAAAGATGACCCTCGGGCTCGCGAAAACCCAAGGGAAGGTGGTAGGTTGTTAGTGCAAATGGTAAAACCAATGTTGGGCATTGCTGGAAGAGCTTTACTTAAGGTGAACTGTCAAGGGGTTCCCATTATAGCCCAACCGCGTAAGGAACGCAAAATCCGGGAACATAACACCGATATGACGGAAACTAGGGCGGCAAGAGTGGAACAAAACACCAGGCATAAGGCCGAGCCTTCCACCCTTTGCCAAGTATATAGATGCATTAATTAAATAAGATATATTGTGATATCCCAACAAGTAAAGATGTTCCAACAAGGAACGGCATATCCATGTAACAACAAGGTACAAACTTCAATCTTCACCTGCAACTAACAACACTATAAGAGGGGCTGAGCAAAGCGGTAACATAGCCAAACAACGGTTTGCTAGGACAAGGTGGGTTAGAGGTTTAACATGGCAATTTGGGAGGCTGACAAGCAAGTGGTAGGTATCACAGCATAGGCATAGCAAAAGAGCGAGCAACTAAGCAAGCGAAGATAGAAGTGATTTCGAGGGTATGATCATCTTGCCTGAAATCCCGCAAGGAAGAAGAACGAGTCCATGAAGAAGACAAACGGGCGTAGTCGAACGGTTCCTCACAACCACGATGTTATCGGAACCAACCTGAAGAAGCAACACCGGAAAGAAGCAAACAACATAGTAAACAACCAACGCATAGACATGGCATGATGCACAAACAATTATGATGCATGTCCGGTTTAATGAAGCATGGCATGGCAAAGTGCACAAACAACACTACAAGTTAAGTGGAGCTCAATATGCAATGAATTGCATATTGACGAAACACCACGTCAATTATTTAGTTCTCTCTCGGTTAGATACTCAACAATATTAAATGTTGTTAAACATGGCAAGAGGGGAAGCATGATGAAACTATCTAATCTAGGCAAGTTTAAATGAGGCCGGAACAACAAAACAACAAGTCCGGAAACTCCTCATGTGCATAATTTAGGTTTGGTATTGTTCTGCCCTATACATTATTTTAGAGTTGTTAAACATGCAAGATGAGTGCACCATGTTAAACTAGGCATTTTTCTACCCCCTTTACATATAAAGTTTGTTAAAAACGGAGCTACGGTTATTTAGTTATGAATTAAATCATTTTAACATGGCATAGGAGCAAATTAATGCAAACAACATTTTTTAACATTTCAAACATAGATGAAAGTTGGATATTATTAATATACACAAAATTCTGAGCAAGTTTCATATATAAAACATTTTAATCCGATGCACGGTTAGTGAGTTATTAAATGCATGAACCAGGGGGACTTTTCAGTAAAACAGGTTTTCTCTGGGAAATTAGTAAATTCGTTCGCGAAATAAAAACAGTGACTCGTGCTGAATCAAGCCGGCCCAACAGGAGGAAAAAAACAGAGGCGAGGCGCTGGGGTGTGGCCTCACCCAGTGGGCCTTGACCCGGTCGGTGCAGAGAGGCTGGAGGAGGCCGGACGCGGGCCAGCTGGAGCTGGGCCTGGGAGGCCAAGGCGGGGAGGAGGCCCATGCGGGCGCTCATCGTTCTCCTCCCGATCCTGCCTGGATCGGAGAGGCAGGCAGGCAGTAGCGGCTCCGGCGCGTCGCCGGCGAGGCGGGGCGGCGAGCCGGCGAGGGGACGGCGCCGGGAGATGTGGGGACGGCCGGATCCGGTCGCTCCGGACCCATTCCGGCCAGATCCGGGGCCGGGCGACCACGGGGTGGCGCCGGCGCAGCGAGGTGGAGGCGGGGCACTCCAGCAAGGATGCGAAGAACACGGCGGGGCCGAACGGCGCGGTGGAGGAGGGGAGCGTGCGCACGGGGCACGGGCTCGCAGGCGGCGGGGTGTTGAAGACCGGCGACGAGGCGGCGAAGTTGCGGCCTCCGGCGAAGTCCGGGTGGCCGGCAGGAGCATCTAGCGCGGCGGCGCGGCTCCGGTCGGCCTGGGGCAAACGGCGGCGAAGAGAGGGCCCGGAGTGGCCCGGTTCGGCCCCGGGGCGGGTCGGATCTGGGCCCCGGGAGGATGGCGGCGAAGTGGGCGCAGGGGAGGTGAGGTGGCGGCTCGGGATAGGCTGGCGGCGGCGGTTGGGTGACGTGGCGCGACGGGATTGGTCGGAGTGAGGTGGCGACCGAGCGGACATGTCCGGGCGCGGTGAGGACGCGTCCGGCGGCGCGAGGGGAGGAGTTTTTAGGGTTCATCCGTGAATTTCGGGAGGGGAGCACATATTTATAGGTAGAGGGAGCTAGGAGAGTCCAAATGAGGTGTGGTTTTCGGCCACGCGATCGTGATCGAACGACCGAGATGATGGAGGAGGTTTAGGTGGGTTTTGGGCCACTTTGGAAGGGTGTTGGGCTGCAACACACACGAGGCCTTTTCGGTCCCTCGGTTAACCGTTGGAGTATCAAACGAAGTCCAAATGGTACGAAACTTGACAGGCGGTCTACCGGTAGTAAACCAAGGCCGCTTGGCAAGTCTCGGTCCAATCCGGAAAAGTTTAATCCCCACGCATGAAAGAAAGGTAGAAATGACCACCGGAGGAGAACGGAACGCCGGATTGCAAGACGGACAACGGGGAAAATACTCGGATGCATGACACGGACACGTATGCAAATGAAATGTGCATGATGACATGATATGCAATGCCTGACACGCAAGCAATGACAAGGCAACACCAGCGAAAAACTGAACGACACCTGACACATCGGTCTCGGGGCGTTACAACTGCTTTATGTGATCTTGGAGACGGTGTTAGTGTTATGCCTCTCTCTTTATACCGTAGACTTGATTTGAATAAGTTGACACCTACTGAAATATCTTTGCAAATGGCTGATAAAACAACTGCTATACATGTCGGTATTTGTGAGGATGTGCCTGTTGTAGTTGCAAACGTTACTATTTTAACGGACTTTGTTATTCTTGATATTCCCGAGGACGATAGTATGTCTATTATTATTGGAAGACCCTTTTTGAATACTGTAGGGGCTGTTATTGATTGCACTAAAGGCAATGTCACTTTTCATGTTAATGGTAATGAGCATACGTACACTTTCCGAGGAAACAACCTCAATTTCATAGTATCAACTCTATTGGAAAAATTCCATCGATTATATTTGGAGGTTTTGAATTTCCTCTTCCTACTGTCAAGAAGAAATATGATATTCTTATTATTAGGGATGTGCATATCCCCATTGAGGTAACATAGTGTTATTCGAAATTTCTCCGGTTCCATGTTATTCGGAATGAGTTCGTTAACAAGACTTGATCAACCTTGTTAGTGGATTCCTTTTGATGAGCATGAGATGGATGAAACTAGAAGGCACAACCTTCTATACCCCACTTTTACTTTCTGTTATTTATATTTAATAAAATAAAAATAAATATTTTTCTGTCTGTTATCCGATTATCCATGCAATATAAAAATACCTCAAAAATGAAATTTCTCCAAATGCCCTAAAATTTAAATATGATTTTTCTAGAATATTGAGAATATTTGGCTCTGAGAACACAGTAGGGGGTCAACCACCTGCCCACGAGGGTGGAGGGCTTGCCCTACCCCCCTGGGCGCGCCCCTGCCTCGTGGGCCCACGGTGGCCCTCCTCCACTTATCCTTTCACCCACACAGTCCTTCTTCCTCCCCCAAACACGAATAACCAGGTCAAACCCGAGTCCAAGCTCGTTTTGCTGCCATTTTCGATCTCCTTGCTCAAAGCACCTCTCAGAAAACTGCTTGGGGAGATTGTTCCTTGGTATGTGACTCCTCCATTGGTCCAATTAGTTTTTGTTCTAGTGCTTTATTCATTGCAAATTTTTGCTGCTTAGGTAACCCTGTTCTTGAGCTTGCATGTCAAATTTAGATGGTTCCAAGTAGTTTTGATGCATGATATAGGCCCTAGGCACTTGTAGGAGTAGTTGATATCAATATTATTGAGTTTGGTTTACTTTTATTTTGAAGTTACTAAAAATTTCAGAATTTTTCAGAAAATGTGAAGAGATTTTTGAGGGGCTCATCGAGCCAAAGCTCGAACGAAAAGGCACCAAAGCCTAAGTATAATCTGCCTCGCACCATGGAGGTTCGGGCGTGTGAATGGCCTTATGATGATTTTTTGAGAGCGGTCGGGATTTATGAAGATTTTCATGAATTGGCTAGGAATGCAGGCCTCACCGCTTTCCTCCACGACCAATGTGATCAGTATCTCTTACCCACAAATACCTTTTATGCAAAACTTTCATTTCCATTCTAGGAGCTCACCACCTACGGTGGAGTTTCATTTATATGATGAGCATAAGGAGATGTCACTTTATGATTTTTGTCGGATTTGTTCAGTCCCTTTCGAGGGCAAGATAGAGGAACCACATCGCGATGATGTGGATGGGTTTATTGATACTATCACTGTAGGGGGAACAAGGAAGGTTTCCGATGCACGAATCACTAGCATACATTTCCCTGTTTTACGCTATTTTGCATTATTTGCTAGTCGTTGTTTAATTGGTCGCGGAAACTGTGGAAACCTTAGTATGCCTGATATTATTATTTTGCTCCACGGTTTATATGGTGATAATTCTGTTAGTATGGGCGGCATTATTGCTAAACGGTTAAGTCTGAACCGTACCAAGGGCCCCATCTTTGGAGGCATCTATGCTTCACGCCTAGCTGCACATTTTAACATACCTATTAGGCATTATGAAAAGGAAGAAAAGGTGATGCCTCGTGTTTATTTAGATTATAAAAGTTTGGTGGCACATGATTTTATTGTTAAGAATAGGGAAGGAGAGCTTAAATATAAATTGTTCTTTGATAAACATCATCCTGAGACTATTACCCTGCCTGCTCCTTCTTTGTTTCATTTATCTGCAGGCCGGCACCTTGTTCCGTTGAAGGCTATTCACGCCTACCGGAACCCTGCACCAGCTATGGAGCCAGTCTAATTACCAGTGGGATCCGGAGATGATTGTCAGCCAGTGGCAATCAAAGTCTTCTTCTTCTTCGCAGTACGACCCCAACTATTATTATGGATACCCACCAGGCCAGCCGTGGCCGTAGACCAACTTTGGCCGAAAGCCTAAGCTTAGGGGAGTACGTATTTCCCACCGACATTACATTTATGTTCACACACTCATTGCTAGATGTCGGTGCTCATACTTTTTCATTGTATCATCCATGCTAGTTTAATTTCCTTTTTATGGTTTCTTCATGTGTGTTTAATAAACCTTAAGAAAAACCAAAAAAATTAGTTGTAGCTTTTAGCTAGTTTTAATTTCCATGCTTGTAGTAGTAATTAAAAAGAAAACCCAAAAATATTTCTTGTTCTTCTTTTATTTGTTGGGAGCTTTCCCGTGTAAATAGTTTTATTTCTTTTCTTTCCTTTGGGGGTCGATAGGAGAAGACCATAATTAAATTGTTGAAGTGGCTCTTATATGCATTATTGTTGATCTGACAAAAGAGCCCATATTGCCTTGTCTTCTCCTTTTTATTGAATGCTTGCAGATTCCAGCTTAGTCCAATGCACGTGCACTATTATTATTATTCACATTGTTCGGTCATGCAAGTGAAAGGCAATTATGATGATATATGATGGACTGACTGAGATGAAAAAAGCTGGTATGAACTCGACCTCTTTTGTTTTTGTAAATATGATTAGTTCATCGTTCCTGATTCAGTCTATTATGAATAAACATGTTTGCAATGACAACTAGAGATCATAGTTTCTTGTGCTATGCTTGATTAGCTATGAGTTATAATGGTTTACCTTGCGTGCCAATATGCTATTGAGATGGTTATGATGTGGTATGATAGGGTGGTATCCTCCTCTGAATGATTTAAGTGACTTGTCTTGGCGCATGTTCACACATGTAGTTGAAACAAAATCAACATAGCCTTCACGATATTTATGTTCATGGTGGATTATATCCTACTCATGCTTGCATTCGGTGTTGATTAATTTTAATGCATGTTCATGACTGTCGTTGCTCTCTAGCTAGTCGCTCCCCAGTCTTTTGCTAGCCTTCACCTGTATTAAGCGGGAATACTGCTTGTGCATCCAATCCCTTAAACCCCAAAGTTATTACACATGAGTCCACTATACCTACCTATATACGGTATCTACCTGCCATTCGAAGTAAATTTGTATGTGCCAAACTCTAAACCTTCAAATAAATATCATGTTTTGTATGCTCGAATAGCTCATGTATCAAATAGGGCTATCTATATCTTCCATGTTAGGCGGGTTATTCTCAAGAGGAGTGGACTCCGCTCCTCACTCACGAGATAAATGGCTGGTCATCGGGATGCCCAGTCCCATGCTTTATGCAAACTAAATCAAAATAATTGCAAACAAAACTCCCCCTGGGACTCTTGTTAGTTGGAGGCACTCGTTGTTTCGAGCAAGCCATGGATTGATGCTTGTTGGTGGAACGGGGAGTATAAACTTTACCATTCTGTTTGGGAACCGCCTATAATGTGTGTAGCATGGAAGATATCGCCATCTCTTGGTTGTTATGTTGACAATGAAAGTATACCGCTCAAAATATTATTCACCTCTGTTTCAAAACTGAGCAGTGGCACCTCTAAAAATCCATGCTTCCCTCTGCGAAGGCCTATCTATTTACTTTTATGCTGAGTCATCATCCTCTTATTAAAAAGCACCAGTTGGAGAGCACCGCTGTCATTTGCATTCATTACTGTTAGTTTACATTGAGTATGACTTGACTGGATCTCTTTTACCATGAATTACAATGTCTAGTCAGTCCTTGGTCTTTAAAGGTGCTCTGCATTTACGTTTTGCGGTCTCAGAAAGGGCTAGCGAGATACCATCTTGTTATATCATATTATGATTGTTTTGAGAAAGTGTTGTCATCCGAGATTTATTATTATTGCTCGCTAGTTGATTATGCTATTGATATGAGTAAACTTGAGACCTAAGCATTATTGTGAATGTGGTTAATTATAATCTTTGCTGAAAACTTGAATGCTGGCTTTACATATTTACAACAACAAGAGCAAACAGAGTTGGTAAAAGTTTTTCTTTATCACTTTCAGTTTATCAACTGAATTGCTTGAGGACAAGCAAAGGTTTAAGCTCGGAATGACCTGAAACTTCACGGAGCAACTTTCTGGAAAATATAAAAAATACCTGCAAAAGATGAAAGCCAGGGGGGCACCACCTGTCCACGAGGGTGGGGGCACGCCTGCCCCCCTAGGGCACGCCCCCCTACCTCGTGGGCCCCCTGGTGCCTCTCCGACTCCAACTCCAACTCTATATATTGTGTTTCGGGGAGAAAAAATGAGAGAGAAGAATTCATCGTGTTTTACGATACGGAGCCACCGCCAAGCCCTAAAACCTCTCGGGAGGGCTGATCTGGAGTCCGTTCGGGGCTCCGGAGAGGGGAATCCGTCGCCGTCGTCATCATCAACCATCCTCCATCACCAATTTCATGATGCTCACCGCCGTGCGTGAGTAATTCCACCGTAGGCTTGCTGGACGGTGATGGGTTGGATGGGATCTATCATGTAATCGAGTTAGTTTTGTTAGGGTTTGATCCCTAGTATCCACTATGTTATGAGATTCATGTTGCTATGACTTTGCTATGCTTAATGCTTGTCACTAGGGCCCGAGTGCCATGATTTCAGATCTGAACCTATTATGTTTTCATCAATATATGAGAGTTCTTGATCCTATCTTGCAACTCTATAGTCACCTATTATGTGTTATGATCCGTTAACCCTGAAGTGACAATAATCGGGATACTTACCGGTGATGACCGTAGTTTGAGGAGTTCATGTATTCACTATGTGTTAATGCTTTGTTCTGGTACTCTATTAAAAGGAGGCCTTAATATCCCTTAGTTTCCGTAAGTACCCCGCTGCCACGGGAGGGTAGGACAAAAGATGTCATGCAAGTTCTTTTCCATAAGCATGTATGACTATACTCGGAATACATGCCTACATTATATCAATGAACTGGAGCTAGTTCTGTGTCACCCTAGGTTATGACTGTTACATGATGAACCGCATCCGGCATAATCCTCCATCACTGATCCATTGCCAACGAGCTTTCCACATATTGTTCTTCGCTTATTTACTTTCCCGTTGTTATTGCTATCATCACTACAAAATACCAAAAACATTACTTTTACTACCGTTACCTTTTTCTACCGTTACCACTACTATCATATTACTTTGCTACTAAATACTTTGCTGCAGATACTAAGTTTCCAGGTGTGGTTGAATTGACAACTCAGCTACTAATACTTGAGAGTATTCTTTGGCTCTCCTTGTGCCGAATCAATAAATTTGGGTTGAATACTTTACCCTCAAAAACTATTGCGATCCCCTATATTTGTGGGTTATCACCCACCTATTCTTGAGCTCCAGCGCCCAAGCTCTCATCTTTTCCACCTCAAAAAAGCACTCTGACCATGTCCAGGTCTGGAGCGCAAGGCAAGTGGATGGCCTCCTCCGTCAAGGAGAAGGACATCAAGAAGCTCCGAGAGGCGGGGTATTTGGCCAAGGAAATCGCCCACCGGCTTCCGGTCGAGGGACAGATCCCTACCCCAGAGCCTCATGAGAGGGTAGTGTTCATCCCTCACTTCGTCCGCCGATTGGGATTTCCTCTCCACTCTTTCGTCCGCGGACTCATGTTCTACTACGGGCTAGATTTCCATGATCCAGCCCCAAATTCTTTGCTCAACATCTCGGCATTAATTGTCGTGTGCGAGGCCTTCCTCCGCATTCCACACCACTTCGGACTGTGGCTCAAGATCTTCAATGTAAAGCCGAAGGTGGTGGACGGCCAACACGCAATGTGGAGGCGCCATGGTGAGCAAGATGCCCAACGTCACATGGCCCAAAGGTACCTTTGTGGAGACCGTCAAAGGGTGGCAGCAACTGTGGTTCTACATCACAGAGCCCCGCGACACCACCTGGGCTGCAGCTCCTGAATTCAAGTCCGGAGCCCCAATGCGGCTCACCTCCTGGCTAGAGAAGGGCCTGAATTGGGCTTCATCAGATGATATGACAGCACGACGCGCATCCAGAGCATGGTGGACAAGAACATCAAGCTCGTCAACGTGATCCAGGTGATGCTGGTTTGACGGATCCTTCCATGCCAGAGTTGTACTTGCCATTTGTGGGAGTTCAATCCGGCCAAGCACCATACCTGCAATGGTTCTAGGAGCGTTTGCGGATTTGCCGCACAGTGTTGCCAACGCTGCGGAGTTCTTCCGAGCCGAAGAGGGGAGCTCAACGGAGAAGTTGTTCTGGTCACAATACCTTGCGCCAGAACATCCGATGCCCTTTAGCAAGCAACTAAAACAGCTGGTCAAACTGCATAGGGTGGCCGAGCTAGCCATATGAAGGATTTAATAATCCGGTAGTGGCCTACCGAAGCTATACCCAGCATCCACTTCGGGCTTGTGAAGTGGCTGGTCAATGCCTGCCCCCGGCTTGACGTCATCAAGCGGTCGGTGAGGGAGTCCTAGACTAAGGGGTCCTCGGGCGTTTGACCTATTAGACATGGGCCGGACAGATGGGCTATGAAGATACAAAAGCCAAAGACTCTACCCATGTCCGGACGGGACTCTCCTTGGCGTGGAAGGCAAGCTTGGCGACCAAATATGAAGATTCCTTTCTTTGTAACCGACCTTATGTAACCCTAGATCCCTCCGGTGTCTATATAAACCGGAGGGCTAGGTTCGTAGACATATATCCTCATAATCATAGTCAGAGATGCTAGACTTTTAGGGTTTGGCCATTACGATCTCGTGGTAGATCAACTCTTGTAATACTCATATTCATCAAGATCAATCAAGCAGGAAGTAGGGTATTACCTCCATAGAGAGGGCCCGAACCTGGGTAAACATTGTGTCCCCCGTCTCCTTTTACCATCAACCTTAGACGCACAGTTCGGGACCCCCTACCCGAGATCCGCCGGTTTTGACACCGACATTGGTGCTTTCATTGAGAGTTCTACTATGCCGTCGTCAAAAGGTTTGATGGCTCCTTCAATCATCTACAACTACGTTGTTCAAGGGGAAGTATTCCTCCCCGGACAGATCTTTGTGTTCGGCGGCTTTGCACTGCGGGCCAACTCGCTTGGCCATCTGGAGCAGATCAAAAGCTACGCCCCTGGCCACCAGGTCAGATTTGGAAGCTTGAACTATGTTGCGGATATCTGTGGAGACTTGATCTTCGACGGATTCAAGACCGAGGCAGCCACTCCCTGCCACCACGATGAACATGATGTAAATCTGTCATCGGTCCATATGCAGGGTATAGCACCTGTAGCTGCTCTGGCCCTAGATCCGTAGTAGATCACGCTGTCCGAAGACTGGAAGCTCAACCTCGCCGTGGAAGCCGCAGACTCAGCGGCGTTGGAGCCGCACACAGACTTAACTTCAAGTGACATCTATGTCACCGGAACTATGGACTCGTCTCCGGCTACAAGTTCCGAACCTTGTGCGTCTGCGTACGTCGAGCTTGATCGGTCATCGATCGTCGAATTCAGCTCCGCGGACATCTTCCGACACTCACCCTTGGGCGACATGTTAAACTCGTTAAGAGCATTGTCCTTAGCGGGGGGTCACAGCCAAATTGTATCCGGTTTGAACTGGAGGCTGACAACGGAGAATTTTGCTTCCCACCCACCGCCCACTTCATACACACTGTCGAAGACTTAACTGACATGCTCGATTACGGCTCTGACGAAATCGACGGTATGGACGAGGATGCCGGAGAAGAAGAGGCTCAGAACCCGCCGTTTACCGGACACTGGACGGCCACTTCCTCGTATTATGTATACATGGTGGATGCACCAAAAGAGAATAGCGGTGATGATAAGGAAGATCCAGCTGAGGATAAACCTCCCGAGATACAGTCAAAGTGCCGGCCTCAGCAGCGCCGCTCTAAGTCACGCCGCAGCAAAGACAGCAACACCGGCACAGGGGAAGATAACACTCCGAAAGGTGCCGATGACAACGAAGACCCCGTTGATGCAACTACCGAATAAGATGAATGGGAAGATGGGCAAGTTAGCCCTGGTAAACAGGCCACGCACGAAGACTCGGAGGACAGTAATTATCTTCCGCTCATCGAGGATGAGGTGAGCCTCGGCACTGAGGATTTCATCGTGCCTGAGGAACCTCTTGAGCAGGAGTGCTTCAAGCGCCAGCTAATAGCCACTGCAAGGAGCCTGAAAAAGAAGCAGCAGCAGCTTCAAGCTGACCAAGATCTACTCAATGATAAATGGACAGATGTCCTAGCAGCCGAAGAATACGGCCTCAAGCGCCCGGCCAAAAGCTACCCGATGTGCAAATTGCTACCTCAGTTCGATGACGAGGCGACGGAGCATATACCACCGTCGCGCAATGTGGCTGACCGACCACCACGTGGTCGGGATAAAACGGCAACTCAAGCCGAACACCATCCCACCCCTCCTCATCACAAATGCAGAGGTAAAACAACTCGTGGTCATACATATGACCTTCGGCAGGACCTGAACAATAGAGCACGACATACCAGATCGATCTATAGATCGCGAGGACGTGCCTCGACACGTGACGACAACTATCTATTCGGACATGAAAAACCTAGTCACGCACAGGACGAAAGCCACCGACGGACTCCATCGAAGCTACATCGTGATGTGGCCCGATATAGAGGCACCGCACACCCCCTTTGCTTCACTGACGAAGTCATGGAACATGAATTCCCAGAAGGGTTTAACCCCGTAAACATCGAATCATACAATGGAACAACTGATCCCACGGTATGGATTGAAGACTTCATTCTCTATATTCATATGGCCCGCAACGATGACCTTCATGCCATTAAATACCTCCCCCTAAAACTCAAAGGACCAGCCCGGCACTGGCTGAACAACCTGCCCGAAAATTCCATCGGCAACAGGGAGGACTTGGAAGAAGCCTTCTTTGACAACTTCCAAGGTACATATGTTCGACCTCCGTACGCTGATGACTTAAGCCATATAGTTTAATAGCTAGGAGAGTCTGCCAGGAAATTCTGGACTAGGTTCTTAACTAAAAAGAACCAGATCGTCGACTGTCCGGATGCCGAAGCCCTAGCGGCCTTTAAACATAGCATCTGCGATGAATGGCTCGCCCGCCACCTCGGCCAAGAAAAGCTGAAGTCCATGGCAGCCCTCACGGCACTCATGACCCGCTTTTGTGCGGGTGAGGATAGTTGACTGGCCCGTAGAAAACACAATGCAAGCGACGCCAGCACCCCTGAAGCCAAAAATAGCAACGACAAGTCCCGACCCAACAGATACAAGCGTTGAAACAAGAATGCAACACCGATGATACGGCAGTCAATGCCGGATTCAGTGGCTCTAAGTCCGGTCAGTGGAAGAAGCCGTTCAAAAAGAACAATTCGGGCTCATCTAGCTTGGACCGCATACTCGATCTTCCGTGCCAGTTTCATGGCACCCCAGACAAACCACCCAATCACACCAACAGAGATTGTTGGGTTTTCAAATAGGCCGGCAAGTTAAATGCCGAAAGCAAGGAGAAGGGATCGCAGAGCGAGGACGATGATGAGGAGCCCCAGCCACCGAACACAGGGGGGTAGAAGAAGTTTCCCCCTCAGGTCAAAACGGTGAACATGATATATGCTACCCACATCCCTAAGAGGGAGCGCAAGCGCGCGCTCAAGGACATCTAAGCAATAGAGCCAGTCGCCCCAAAATTTAATCCATGGTCGTCCTGCCCGATCACCTTCGATCGCCGGGATCACACAACCAGTATCCATCACGGTGGTTTAGCCGCACTGGTCCTGGACCCAATAATTGATGGGTTCCACCTAACGCGAGTCCTCATGGATGGTGGCAGCGGCCTCAACCTGCTCTATCAGGATACAGTGCGCAAAATGGGCATCAATCCATCCCGGATCAAGCCCACAAAGACTACATTTAAAGGAGTCATACCAGGTGTAGAGGCCCGCTGTACGGGCTCAATCACACTAGAGGTTGTCTTCAGATCTCCGGACAACTTCCGAAGCGAGGAGTTAATCTTCGATATCGTCCCTTTTCGCAGCATCTATCATGCACTACTCGGACGAACCGCATTTGCTCAATTCAATGCGGTGCCACACAACTCTTATCTCAAGCTCAAGATGCCCGGACCACGAGGCGTCATAATAGTTAATGGAAACACAGAACGCTCCCCCCGCACTAAGGAGCACACCGCTGCCTTAGCAGCAGAACTACAGAGCGGCCTTTTCAAGCAGAACCTTAATTCGGCGGCCGATCACCCGAACACTGTTAAGAGAGTCCGGACTATTATGCAGTAGGACAGCCTGGCTCGTCAAGAGCTCGACTAGCAATTCGGCCTCCATCCCAGTCCCGACCAAGTAGCGGCAATTGTACCGCGTGTACATAACTATGCACTAAAAATACCATGGGCACGGATGGAGGCATAACTAGCTTGTGATCCACAATACGGTTCGACTGCACCGGACACACATACTTTCAGTGTTTCCTTTTTATCCTTCTTTCAAGTTTCTTTTTTCACAGGCCTTCCCTGACGGCTCGACCATCGATCCTTTTCAAAGGATAAATACACCAAGACGACGGGAAGCATGGACGCACTGGGGAAATTTTAGGTGGTTTCTTTAATGTTCCCTCTACCTGTTTTCAGGACCCACACGCAGCTCTCCCTTTGTCAAGGCATATTAAATAGCCTTCCTCTTATTGCACTACTTTTATAAATCCGCCTTTACGCACCAATGAAATCATAAGGGAAATAGTTTGCAGCCCAAATTTTATGGCTTTAGCTTACTACTCTTTCTTCTTTTTCTTTTTTTGATAACTTTATCAATTAGCACTCGTACACTCTGGTACGTTTCAATTTGCGAGGGGGTCCATAGCGCCCCACAACATGGCAACAAAGTTCGAACACTATTTAAAGTATAGTTCGGCACCTCGAATTTAGCATTATATGCATTGGCTCCGAATCATGTCTTTGGTCAATAGTTGGGTTGCCCGGCTCCTGTGCTTACTACCTTACGTGCCGCTGTATCGGCTAGGGTAGTAAAGGGAGAACTACTGCGATTGTGCCCTGGTTTACCCGGATGAGCACCTCAGTAGAGAAAGACGAAAACTGACTGTCATGATGCGGTGAGAGCCGGTCAGCTCTTCGGAGGTCTCAAATCGTTAGAGATTTTTTCCACATTACGCGAGAGATTGGTACTTGACCGATCAGGTGTTTATAGCTTCCTAGTTCAGATACCAGGGGTTGCGCCTAAATTTTTATCGTCAAACTCCTATGGCTAAGTGAGGGTGTTCAAGCCGCATAGTCTGATTGTCGGGTTCGCTGCGCTAAACACCTCCTTCAAGGACCAAACAATTGGATCAAGAGTGTTTAGATTATATCTCGAACACCCCCGTACTTCCTACGTGGGGGCAGAAGCCGATGACTGGCCAACTCTCATATTTCACACAATACGGCCGCACAGGAGGTGAATTTTTTTAAACAAAATTATATTACATAACAAAATTTGTTTCATCATACAAGGTAGAGACAACATGAAGATATTCATTCGAAAATAATGTCTTGCGCACATTGCGTTGCCACAATACGAGATCCCTCCAGGACATCGGCAAAATACCGCTCGGGTGTACGGTGCTCCTTGCCCTCTGGCGGTCCCTCGGTCGTCAGCTTGACGGCGTCCATCTTTGCCCACCACACCTTGACGCGGGCGAAGGCCATGCGTGCACCCTCAATGCAGGCCGATCGCTTGACAACGTCCAGCCGAGGACAGGCGTTCACCAGCCGCTTCACGAGCCCGAAGTAGCTGTCGGGCATAGCTTCGGCAGGCCATAGCCGAATTATTAGATCCTTCATGGCCAGTTCTGCCACCCTATGCAGCTCGACAAGCTGTTTTAGCTGATCGCTAAAGGGCACTGGATGTTCTGGCGCAAGATATTGCGACCAGAACAGCTTCTCCGTTGAGCTCCCCTCTTTGGCTTGGAAGAACTCCGCAGCGTCGGACACACTGCGCGGCAGATCGGCAAACGCCCCTGGAGAACTCCGAATCCGGGTTAGTAAGAAATAGTTCTTCTTCGCATACTTGCTTTGCATACTAAACGCCTTACCCACCGTGATCTTCTTGGCCTCCTGGATCTCCTGGAGGGCACCCTGGGCTTCAACCCAGTCCACTTCCGCACTTTGGCGAGCCTTGGCGAGTTCGGTCTCCCGAGCCGAAACATAGCACTCCAAGGTCTCGCACTTCTTCACAGGATCCTGGAGCTCTTGCTAGACCTCGTTTAGCCTGGCCTTAAGCTTCTGACGAGCGGCCTGCTCCTTGACAGCCTTCCCCTCAGCTTCGGCCAGGGCCTTTTTAAGGGCCTCGACCTCGGCCGTCGCTCCTACACGTATCATGACACTATGGTCAATATACATCATTTATTCTTTCCGAATATATAGCGAGTCATTACATACCTTGCTGATCTTCCAACTGCTTCCTCGCTTGGCCGAGCTCCTCCTCGGCCCGCTCCAGTCTCTATTTTAGTCCGGAGACTTCGGCAGTACGTGAGGTCGCCGCCAGCAACAACACCTGCTTATTCATATAACACATATTTAGTTAGTCTCCTGGGAAAATTAATTGATCCTCTGTCCGGCTTTTCTTTCTGAACATCGGACAGTGTCTCAGGGGCTAGTGTCTATATGAGGAATTTTCTCTTTTGCATCGCTTACCTCAAAACCTGTCAGCAGGCTGCTGCAGGACTCGGTCAGTCCGCTCTTGACGGACTGAACCCTCTCAATCACCGTACCCATAAGGATATGGTGTTCATCCACAATGGAAGCGCCTCGTAGTGCTTCCAGCAGATTATCCGGTGTCTCTGGTTGGACAGAGGTCACCGGCGGAACAGGCACACCCCCTTCATTTGAAGGAGGTTGCTCGCCGGATTCCAGAGCCGTATACGTATCCGGACTTGTATTCGGCTAGGGGCCAAATTGAGCAAGGCCCCCATCCCTAGTCGCCATGGGGGTCTGCTACACCATGTGTCCCGCAGCCGAGGCTTCGCCCTCTGGCGCCACCTCGGCGGGCACCTGAACCTCTCCCTGGCCGGGGAAGGTCCTTTAGGACAGCACCTCATTGTCGCCCTTGGTCGGGGGAGAGTGAGCGGCCGGCGGTAACTCGCTGGCCATCGCCTTCGAATCCAACGAACCTCTTGACGAGGATCGCTGGGAGCTGTCGTGGGCCGGACTGCAACATCATCATTTAAAACATATTAATATCATGAAGCAAGAGAGGCCAGATGTATGCACGTATGCGGGTTTTTAGTGCTTACGACACGACCAGGGGCTTGTTTCGGGGGCGTCGCTCCGGACTGCTGTCGACGTCCCACACAGAGTTATCCGCAGGGGGACCCTTCCCCCTCTTGGGCGCCTCCGCCTCCAGATTTTTGGAGGCCGCCCTCTTCTTCCTCCCCCCATCAGAGGGAGACGTGCTCTCTTCCTCCTCCTCGTCATCGCCTTCGGCTGCGGAGGAGAGGGTCTTAGTCTTCGGACGACATGTCCGAAGCTCCCTTGCGACGGAGGCCACCCCAGACCCCCTTATCCTTCTTCTTGGCCTTCTTCTCCAGCGCCTTATAGGGCGCTGACACCAGCATCTTCGCCAGGAGCGGGATGACTGGTTCTTCGGGCAGCAGAGCCAAACAGTGAATCTGCTCCTCCCTCTCCGTCCATACCTGAAAGAGCAATAATAATAAGAGTTTAGATATCATCCTTGAAACAAGCAAGTCGAGGATGCGCCTTGAGACGTGAAAGACTTACCGCATTGGCATGATGGGTAATATCGTGCCCACGGTCCGAGTCCATGGCAGGCGGCGTCTCGTTGCCTTTGAAGTGCAACTTCCAAGCATCTTCGTGAGTGGTTCCGAAGAGCCTTTTCAAGGTTTGGTGCTTCTTCGGATTGAACTCCCGTAAGGGGTGTACCAGCATCACCTGCATGACGTCTACGAGCTTGATGTTTTTATCCACCATGCTTTGAATGTGTGTTTGCAGCGTTATCAGCTCGTCCGATGAAGACCAATTCGGGCCTTTCTCTATCCAGGAGGTGAGCCGCATTGGGGCTCCGGAGTTGAATTTGGGGGCCGCGGCCCAGGTGGCGCCTCGGGGCTCTGTGATGTAGAACCACAGTTTTTGCCACTCCTTGACGGTCTCCACAAAAGTACCCTGGGGCCATGTGACATTGGGCATCTTGCTCACCATGGCACCTCCGCACTCCGCATGCTGACCGTCCACCACCTTCGGCTTCACGTTGAAAATCTTGAGCCACAGTCCAAAGTGGGTTGGATGCGGAAGAATGCCTCACACACAACAATAAATGCCGAGATGTTGTGGAAGGAGTTCGGTAATAGAACATGAGCCCGCGGACGAAAGGGTGGAGAGGAAACCCTAATCTGCGGACGAAATGAGGGATGAACACCACCCTCTCATTGGGCTCCGGGGTGGGGACGATTTGCCCCTTAGCTGGAAGCCGGTGGGCGATCTCTTTCACCAGATACCCGGCCTCCCGAAGCTTGGTGATGTCCTTCTCCCTAACGGAGGAGGCCATCCACTTGCCTTTCCCTCTAGATCCGGACATAGCTGAGGGCTTTCTTCAGGCGGAAAAGATGAGAACTTGGGCGCTGGAGCTCGAGAATGGAAGGGCAGAGAGAGAGAAGGCGTGGGTGAAGAAAGGGAGTCCTTATCTCCTTATAAAGGAAGTGAATATTAAGCGCCTCCCCACTAGCCTTAAAACTCGCCTATTCCCAAGGGTTGTGTAAACGGCACGGTTATATTACCCACCCTCGTATTGATGAGAATCCCGCAATAAGGGGACACGATCTCTGCTTCCACAAGACGTGCCTATTAGAACCGTGTCTCGAAACGTGGAACGGCAGACAGAAACGGTTTGAAATGATGACCAAGTGGACGTGATGTCACATTACAAAAAGTTGCCAGCAGATTGGACTCGTGCAATATTATATTCTCTGCGGTTGTATGTGGTGCTTGTATTGCAGATCCGGACACGTTCATTATGTCCGAAGACTATCTTGGAGTATTCAGAAAGGGAACCCGTTGGGGATATTACTACTGGACGTAAACCGGCCAGGAGTAGCCGGATTAACTTTATGAAGATGTGAAGATGATAACGCTTTACGAAGGCCCAAGGCCCAGAAGTGACTTAAGGCCTGTAGATGTAAACCGACTTAATCATTTAACTTGCTTTGTAATATAGGAAGTGTAGAGACCGAACCGGAAACATTTATGATCCGGCTTCAGGACTCTGTAAACTGGCGGGTGCCACCCATGTATATAAGGGGATGACCCGGTAGCGGTTCAAGGGACACACAACAAATCGAGAGCCAGACAAAGTGGATTCGCTCCCTGGCCTTCGAAACCCTAGCAATACCAATCACAACTAGACGTAGGCTTTTACCTTCCTCGAAGGGGCCGAACTAGTATAAAACTCCCCGTGTCCCCTTGTCCGGTTTAACCCCTTTAAGCTAACCCGTTGCAATGGCTCCATGACTAAGTCCTTTCACAAGGACATCTGCCGTGACAAACCCGCGACAATTGGCGCCCACCGTGGGGCTATCGCACAATGGTTTCGAGTTCTTGAAGGGCAGCTTTGATGGACTCAAGGGATACGCTGTGGGCCGGATGACGAAGAGTCGTCGCGGCAAGCTCTGCATCGACAACGCGGGGTGGGGTGCCGAGGCCGATTCAATTGAATATGGGTACCGGGTCCCCTTTGGTGGGATTCACGTCTTCATCGGCAAGATTGGCGAACCGGCCCCTGAGCCGGACACCGGCACCGACATCATCAAAACGGCTCAGCGTGCAAGTTCTTCGCCGGTTCCGCCCGTGACGAAGCGTGTTTTTGTAGGTGTCATCCATGGAGTAGAATACGAGGACGGGCCGGCGTCCGATGGAGAAACCGTTGTCTGTTCCGACGACGAGTCCTCCGAAGAGACCGAATTGCTCTATCAGTTGCAGGATGGCCGGATTGGTGGAGGATCCGAGGGCAACAGTATTTCGGACCCCCATGATCTGCCAAACCGGGCCGCTATCTTCATGGCTGGTACACAGTCGGCGCCTCACTCATCAACTGCTGCAGCAATACTCTCCGGATCAGCAACGGCTATGCCGGCAGGAGCAGGAAGCTTTGCGCCGCCTCCGGCTCAAGTCCTGTCTGACCTGTTCGACGCTTTGGCAACATTGATGGCCACAGAGGTGGATGCAGCAGCCCGGGATCAGCACACCGCGGAGATTGCGAAGGTGAAGGATCAAATAGCTCAGGCTAAAGTGGACTTAGCGGAAGAGAATGCTAGGACGGCTACGGAACGGGCCGAGTTGGAAGCACAGGCCTACCGGATTAGGCTGGATCAAAACGCTTCCGGAGAAGTCATGAGAAGAAGGTACCGATCGCACCTCCCGTCGGGTTATGAACCACGATGAAGGTAATAAGCCCTAGAGGCAATAATAAAGTTATTATTTATTTCATTATTTCATGATAAATGTTTATTATTCATGCTAGAATTGTATTAACCAGAAACATAATACATGTGTGAATACATAGACAAACAGAGTGTCACTAGTATGCCTCTACTTGACTAGCTCGTTGATCAAAGATGGTTATGTTTCCTAACCATAGACATGAGTTGTCATTTGATTAATGGGATCACATCATTAGGAGAATGATGTGATTGACTTGACCCATTCCGTTAGCTTAGCACTTGATCGTTTAGTTTGTTGCTATTGCTTTCTTCATGACTTATACATGTTCCTATGACTATGAGATTATGCAACTCCCGTTTACCGAAGGAACACTTTGTGTGCTACCAAACGTCAAAACGTAATTGGGTGATTATAAAGGTGCTCTACAGGTGTCACCAAAGGTACATGTTGGGTTGGCGTATTCCGAGATTAGGATTTGTCACTCCGATTGTCGGAGAGGTATCTCTGGGCACACTCGGTAATGCACATCACTTAAAGCCTTGCAAGCAGTGCATCTAATGAGTTAGTTGTGGAATGATGTATTACGGAACGAGTAAAGAGACTTGCCGGTAACGAGATTGAACTAGGTATTGAGATACCGGCGATCGAATCTCGGGCAAGTAACATACCAATGACAAAGGGAACAACGTATGTTGTTATATGGTTTAACCGATAAAGATCTTCATAGAATATGTAGGGGCCAATATGAGCATCCAGGTTCCGCTATTGGTTATTGACCGGAGGCGTGTCTCGGTCATGTCTACATAGTTCTCGAACCCGTAGGGTCCGCACGCTTAAAGTTCAATGACGGTTATATTATGAGTTTATGTTTTTTGATGTACCAAACGAGTTCGGAGTCCCGGATGAGATCGGGGACATGACGAGGAGTCTCGAAATGGTCGAGACGTTAAAATTGATATATTGGACGACTATATTCGGACATCGGAAAGGTTCCGAGTGATTCGGGTATTTTCAGGAGTACCGGGGAGTTACGGGAATTTGTATTGGGCCTTAATGGGCCATACGGGAAAGGAGAGAAAGGCCTCAAAGGGTGGCCGCACCCCTCCCCATGGGCTGGTCCGAATTGGACTAGGGAGGGGGGGCGCCCCCTTCCTTCCTTCTCTTTTTCCCTTCCCTTTCCTTCCCTCCTACTCCTACTACTTGGAAGGGCTCCTAGTTCTACTAGGAAAGGGGGAATCCTACTCCCGGTGGGAGTAGGACTCCTCTAGGGCGCGCCATAGAGAGGGCCGGCCCCTCCCCTCCTCCACTCCTTTATATACGTGGCCAGGGGGGCACCCCATAGACACAACAATTGATCCCTTGGATCTCTTAGCCGTGTGCAGTGCCCCCCTCCACCATAATCCACCTCGGTCATATCGTAGCGGTGCTTAGGCGAAGCCCTGCGTTGGTAGAACATCATCATCGTCACCACACCGTCGTGCTGACGGAACTCTCCCTCAAAGCTCGGCTGGATCGGAGTTCGAGGGACGTCATCGAGTTGAACGTGTGCAGAACTCGGAGGTGTCGTGCGTTCGGTACTTGATCGGTCGGATCGTGAAGATGTACGACTACATCAACCGTACTAACGCTTCTACTTTCGGTCTATGAGAGTACGTGGACAACACTCTCTCCTCTCGTTGCTATGCATCACCATGATCTTGCATGTGCGTAGGAAATTTTTGAAATTACTACGTTCCCCAACAGTGGCATCTGAGCCAGGTTTTATGCGTAGATGTCATATGCACGAGTAGAACACAAGTGAGTTGTGGGCAATACAAGTCATACTGCTTACCATCATGTCATACTTTGGTTCGGCGGTATTGTTGGATGAAGCGGCCCGGACCGACATTACGTGTACGCTTACGCGAGACTGGTTCTACCGACGTGCTTTGCACACAGGTGGCTGGTGGGTGTCAGTTTCTCCAACTTTAGTTGAACCGAGTGTGGCTACGCCCGGTCCTTACGAAGGTTAAAACAGCACCAACTTGACAAACTATCGTTGTGCTTTTGATGCGTAGGTAAGAATGGTTCTTTCTAAGCCCGGTAGCAGCCACGTAAAACTTGCAACAACAAAGTAGAGGACGTCTAACTTGTTTTTGCAGGGCATGTTGTGATGTGATATGGTCAAGACGTGATGAGATATAAGTTGTTGTATGAGATGATCATGTTTTGTTGAAGTTATCGGCAACTGGCAAAAGCCTTATGGTTGTCTCTCTATTGCATAAGATGCAAGCGCCAAATAATTGATTTACTTTATCGCTATGCGATAGCAATAGTTGCAAGAGCAATAGTTGGCGAGACGACCATCTGACGACACATTGATATAGATCAAGATGATGGAGATCATGGTGTCATGCCGGTGACAATGGAGATCATGACGATGCTTCGGAGATAGAGATCAAAGGCACAAGATGATGATGGCCATATCATGTCACATATTTTGATTGCATGTGATGTTTATCTTCTATACATCTTACTTTGCTTAGTTATGACGGTAGCATTATAAGATGACCTCTCACTAAATTTCAAGATAAAAGTGTTCTCCCTGAGTATGCACCATTGCCAAAGTTCGCCGTGCCCAGACACCACGTGATGATCGGGTGTGATAAGCTCTACGTCCATCTACAAAGGGTGCAAGCCAGTTTTTGCACACGTAGAATACTCAGGTTAAACTTGACGAGCCTAGCATATGTAGATATGGCCTCGGAACACTGAGACCGAAAGGTCGAGCGTGAATCATATAGTAGATATGATTAGCATAGTGATGTTCACCATTGAAAACTACTCCATTTTCACGTGATGATCGGTTATGGTTTAGTTGATTTGGATCACGTGATCACTTAGATGATTATAGGATGTCTATCTAAGTGGGAGTTCTTAAGTAATATGATTAATTGAACTTTAAGTTATCATGAACTTTTTCCTGATAGTATTTGCATATCTATGTTATAGATCAATAGCTCGTGTTATTGCTTCCCTATGTTTTATATGTGTTCCTAGAGAAAACTAAGTTGAAAGATGATAGTAGCAATGATGCGGACTGGGTCCATGATCTGAGGTTTATCCTCATTGCTACACAGAAGAATTATGTCATTAATGCACCGCCAGGTGACAGACCTATTGCAGGAGCAGATGCAGACGTCATGAACGTTTGGCTAGCTCAATATGATGACTACTTGATAGTTTAGTGCACCATGCTTAACAGCTTAGAATCGGGACTTCAAAGATGTTTCGAACGTCATGGATCATATGGATGTTCCAGGAGTTGAAGTTAATATTTCAAGCAAATACCCGAGTTGAGAGATATGAAGTCTCCAACAAGTTCTATAGCTAAAAGATGGAGGAGAATAGCTCAAGCAGTGAGCATGTGTTTAGATTGTCTGGGTACTACAATCGCTTGAATCAAGTGGGACTTAATCTTCTAGATAAAATAGTGATTGACAGAATTCTCTAATCACCATCACCAAGTTAGTAGAACTCCGTGATGAACTATAGTATGCAAGGGATGATGAAAACGATTCCAGAGCTTTTCATGATGATGAAATCGATGAAGGTAGAAATCAAGAAAGAGCATCAAGTGTTGATGATTAACAAGACCACTAGTTTCAAGAAAAGGGAAAAGGGAAAGAAAGGGAACTTCAAGAAGAACGGCAAGCAAGTTGCTGCTCAAGTGAAGAAGCCCAAGTCTGGTCCTAAGCCTGAGACTAAGTGCTTCTACTGCAAAGGGACTGGTCACTGGAAGCGGAACTGCCCCAAGTATTTGGCGGATAAGAAGGATGGCAAAGTGAACAAAAGTATATTTGATATACAGATTATTGATGTGTATTTTACTAGTGTTTGTAGCAACCCCTCGGTATTTGATACTGGTTCAGTTGCTAAGAGTAGTAACTCGAAACGGGAGTTGCAGAATGAACAGAGACTAGTTAAGGGTGAAGTGACGATTCGTGTTGGAAGTGGTTCCAAGATTGATATGATCATCATTGCACACTCCCTATACTTTCGGGATTAGTGTTGAACCTAAATAAATGTTATTTGGTATTTGCGTTGAGCATAAATATGATTGGATCATGTTTATTGCAAAACGGTTATTCATTTAAGTTAGAGAATAATTGTTGTTTTGTTTACATGAATAAAACCTTCTATGGTCATACACCCAATGAAAAAAGGTTCGTTGGATCTCAATCGTAGTGATACACATATTCATAATATTGAAGCCAAAAGATGCAAAGTTAATAATGACAGTGCAACTTATTTGTGGCACTACCGTTTGGGTCATATTGGTATAAAGCACATGAAAAAACTCCATGTTGATGGGCTTTTGGAATCACTTGATTATGAAAAAGTTGATGCTTGCGAACCGTGCCTCATGGGCAAGATGACTAAGACTCTGTTCTCCCAGAACAATAGGAGCAAGCAACAAACTTGTTGGAAATAATACATACTGATGTATGCAGTCTGATGAGTGTTGAGGCTCGCGGCGGGTATCGTTATTTTTTGACCTTCACAGATAATTTGAGCAGATATGGGTATATCTACTTGATGAAACATAAGTCTAAAACATTTGAAAAGTTCAAAGAATTTCAGAGTGAAGTGGAAAATCATCGTAACAAGAAAATAAAGTTTCTACGATCTGATCGCAGAGACGAATACTTGAGTTACGAGTTTGGCCTTCAATTAAAACAATGTGGAATAGTTTCACAAACTCATGCCACCTGGAACACCACAGCGTAATGGTGTGTCCGAACGCCATAACCGTACTTTATTTGATATAGTGCAATCTATGATGTCTCTTACCGATTTACCACTATCGTTTTGGGGTTATGCATTAGAGACAGCTGCATTCACATTAAAAAGGGCACCATCTAAATCTGTTGAGATGACACCGTATGAACTATGGTTTAGCAAGAAACCTAAGCTGTCGTTTCTTAAAGTTCGGGGTTGCAATGCTTATGTGAAAAAAAATCATCTTGATAAGCTCAAACCCAAGTTGGAGAAGTGCATCTTCATAGGATACCCAAAAGTAACTGTTGGGTACACCTTCTATCACAGATCCGAAGGCAAGATATTTGTTGCTAAGAATGGATCCTTTCTAGAGAAGGAGTTTCTCTTGAAAGAAGTGAGTGGGAGGAAAGTAGAACTTGATGAGGTAACTGTGTCTGCTCCCTTATTGGAAAGTAGTTCATCACAGAAATCTGTTTCTGTGACTCCTACACCAATTAGTGAGGAAGCTAATGATGATGATCATGTAACTTCAGATCAAGTTACTACCGAACCTCGTAGGTAAACCAGAGTGAGATCCGCACCAGAGTGGTATGGTAATCATGTTCTGGAGGTCATGTTACTTGACCATGACGAACCTACGAACTATGCGGAAGCGATGATGAGCCCAGATTCCACGAAATGGCTTGAGGCCATGAAATCTGAGATGAGATCCATGTATAAGAACAAAGTATGGACTTTGATTCACTCGCCCAAAGATCGGTGAGCCATTGAGATTAAATGGATCTTCAAGAGGAAGACGGACATTGATAGTAGTGTTACTATCTACAAAGCTAGAATTGTCGCAAAAGGTTTTCGACAAGTTCAAGGTGTTGACTACGATGAGAGTTTCTCACTCGTATCTATGCTTAAGTCTGTCCGAATCATGTTAGCAATTGCCACATTTTATGAAATCTGGCAAATGGATAAACAAAACTGCATTCCTTAATGGACTTATTAAAGAAGAGTTGTATATGATGCAACCAGAAGGTTTTGTCAATCCTAAAGGTGCTAACAAAATATGCAAGCTCCAGCGATCCATCTATGGACTGGTGCAAGCATCTCGAAGTTGGAATATACGCTTTGATAAGTTGATCAAAGCATATAGTTTTATACAGACTTGCGGTGAAGCATGTATTTACAAGAAAGTGAGTGGGAGCACTACATCATTTCAGATAAGTATATGTGAATGACATATTGTTGAACGAAGATAATGTAGAATTATTCTGCAAAGCATAAAGGAGTGTTTGAGAGGAGTTTTTCAAAGAAAGACCTCGGTGAAGCTGATTACATATTGAGCATCAAGATCTATAGAGATAGATCAAGACGCTTGATAAGTTTTTCAATGAGTACATAGCTTGACAAGATTTTGAAGTAGTTCAAAATGGAACAGTCAAAGAAAGAGTTCTTGCCTGTGTTACAAGGTGTGAAACTGAGTAAGACTCAAAGCCCGACCACGGCAGAAGATAGAAAGAGAATGAAAGTCATTCCCTATGCCTTGGCCATAAGTTCTATAAAATATGCCATGCTGTGTACCAGACTTATTGTATACCGTGCCCTGAGTTTGGCAAGGGAGTACAATAGTGATCTAGGAGTAGATCACTGGACATTGGTCAAAATTATCCTTAGTGGAATAAGGATATGTTTCTCGATTATGGAGGTGACAAAAGGTTCGTCATAAAGGGTTACGTCGATGCAAGTTTTGACACTGATCCAGATGACTCTAAGTCTCAATCTGGATACATATTGAAAGTGGGAGCAATTAGCTAGAGTAGCTCCATGTAGAGCATTATTGACATAGAAATTTGCAAAATACATACGGATCTGAATGTGGCAGACCCGTTGACTAAACTTCTCTCACAAGCAAGACATGATCACACCTTAGTACTCTTTGGGTGTTAATCACATAGCGATGTGAACTAGATTATTGACTCTAGTAAACCCTTTGGGTGTTGGTCACATGTCGATGTGAACTATGGGTGTTAATCACATGGTGATGTGAACTATTGGTATTAAATCACATGGCGATGTGAACTAGATTATTGACTCTAGTGCAAGTGGGAGACTGAAGGAAATATGCCCTAGAGGCAATAATAAAGTTATTATTTATTTCCTTATATCATGATAAATGTTTATTATTCATGCTAGAATTGTATTAACCGGAAACATAATACATGTGTGAATACATAGACAAACAGAGTATCACTAGTATGCCTCTACCTGACTAGCTCGTTGATCAAAGATGGTTATGTTTCCTAACCATAGACATGAGTTGTCATTTGATTAACGGGATCACATCATTAGGAGAATGATGTGATTGACTTGACCCATTCCGTTATCTTAGCACATGATCGTTTAATTTGTTGCTATTGCTTTCTTCATGACTTATACATGTTCCTATGACTATGAGATTATGCAACTCCCGTTTACCGGAGGAACACTTTGTGTGATACCAAACGTCACAATGTAACTGGGTGATTATAAAGGTGCTCTACAGGTGTCTCCAAAGGTACATGTTGGGTTGGCGTATTTTGAGATTAGGATTTGTCACTCCGATTGTCGGAGAGGTATCTCTGGGCCCACTCGGTAATGTACATCACTTAAAGCCTTGCCAGCATTGCAACTAATGAGTTAGTCACAGAATGATGTATTACGGAACGAGTAAAGAGACTTGCCGGTAACGAGATTGAACTAGGTATTGAGATACCGACGATCGAATCTCGGGCAAGTAACATACCGATGACAAAGGGAACAACGTATATTGTTATGTGGTTTGACCAATAAAGATCTTCGTAGAATATGTAGGAGCCAATATGAGCATCCAGGTTCCGCTATTGGTTATTGACCGGAGACGTGTCTCGGTCATGTCTACATAGTTCTCGAACCCGTAGGGTCCGCACGCTTAAAGTTCGATGACGGTTATATTATGAGTTTATGTTTTTTGATGTACCGAAGGAGTTCGGAGTCCTGGATGAGATTGGGGACATGACTAGGAGTCTCGAAATGGTCGAGACGTAAAAATCGATATATTGGACGACTATATTCGGACATCGGAAAGGTTCCGAGTGATTTGGGTATTTTCAGGAGTACCGGGGAGTTACGGGAATTCGCATTGGGCCTTAATGGGCCATACGGGAAAGGAGAGAAAGGCCTCACAGGGTGGCCACACCCCTCCGCATGGGCTGGTCCGAATTGGACTAGGGAGGGGGCGCCCCCTTCCTTCCTTCTCTTTTTCCCTTCCCTTTCCTTCCCTCCTACTCCTACTACTTGGAAGGGCTCCTAGTTCTACTAGGAAAGCGGGAATCCTACTCCCGGTGGGAGTAGGACTCCCCTAGGGCGCGCCATAGAGAGGGCCGGCCCCTCCCCTCCTCCACTCCTTTATATACGTGGCCAGGGGGCACCCCATAGACACAACAATTGATCCCTTGGATCTCTTAGCCGTGTGCGGTGCCCCCCTCCACCATAATCCACCTCGATCATATCGTAGCGGTGCTTAGGCAAAGCCCTGCATCGGTAGAACATCATCATCGTCACCACACCGTCGTGCTGACGGAACTCTCCCTCAAAGCTCGGCTGGATCGGAGTTTGAGGGACGTCATCGAGTTGAACGTGTGCAGAACTCGGAGGTGCCATGCGTTCGGTACTTGATTGGTCGGATCGTGAAGACGCGCGACTACATCAACCGCGTTGTGCTAACGCTTCCGCTTTTGGTCTACGAGGGTACGTGGACAACACTCTCTCCTCTCGTTGCTATGCATCACCATGATCTTGCATGTGCGTAGGAAATTTTTGAAATTACTATGTTCCCCAACACATGAAACCTCTTCAACACACCAGGAGCAGGAGCTAGCCACCAGCCAGTACTGAACCGGACGGAGGCACCAGGAACAGGAGCGCCGGTTCAACCGCGCACGATGGACCCGCCTCGTCGGAACAATGTTGTGCTGCAGTATGTACCAACACCTCCCGGGCATTATTTAAACCCGTTGGACAATATCGTGGCCGCCGCTTCACGCCTGGCAGCCCTCCCAACCGACGGCGAATCACCAGTTGCGATTGAGGCACGTCGGGCTAGAGACCTCCTTCAAACGGCGCTAAACCAGCAGCAGGCATACTCACACAGTCGTGAGAGGATTCATTCTACTCCCCGTCCAAGCCGGAGCTATAGCAGACACGTGGAGGATGAACAGGCTGTGTCAAGCAGCTCACGTCGCCGTAACTCGCCGCGAGGGCACTACCCGGTAGGGGGAGGTGCTAATGCGCAAGATGTTGTGGATCATGGCCGCGCGCGTCGGGAGGCCGAGTTAGCAGCTCGACACGGAGTGTGTCAACATACTCCGGTACACCCTACCGCTTCAGTAGAACCAGGGGTGGTATTCAGTTCCTTAGGGGTGCCGTGTCTCACCCCCGCTTTGCGTAATGTGAGACTGCCCAAGGATTTCAAAGGACCTCGTAAGGTGCCCAATTACACCGCCGATTTACAACCAGAGGCATGGGTTGAAAGTTATAAGATGGCAATGGAGATGTTGGATGTGGATGAAGCGGTATGTGCCAAATACTTCACCATGATGTTGGAGGGAACAGCTCGTACTTGGTTAAAGAGCTTACCAGTTAATTCTGTCGGATCATGAGCCGATTTGAAGCATCGGTTTATCCAGAACTTCAAGGATACTTGTAAGCAGCCGATGTTAATCGTGGATCTGGCCGCTTGTGTCCAAGAGGAATGGGAGTCCACGACCCATTGGGTCAAGCGGGTCTCAGCAATTTTGCACTCATCGGATCGTATCAATGCAGATACCGTAGTATTAACATTGGAGGGCAATTGCCGTTTTCTGCCGCTCAAACAGAAGTTAGGAAGGCTCAAGCGTCACTGCAATGATATGTCAACGCTCATGGCCGCTTTGGTTAAGTATGCCGATTCAGATAATACCAAGTACCCGGACTCAGAGGAGGACAAACCGGGGAAAGGGAAGAAGAACGGCAACACTAAGGGTCAGCAGCATAATCCGGCAAGCCATGGGAACAGTGGTAAGTGCAAGGCCGACAGCAGCTTGGACTTTGTAGCTAACACCAATGCTCAGCAAAATGGCCAGTGCCGCAAGGGCAAGCAGCCCCAGAGGGGCGGAGGTTCAGGCCCCAATTTGGAACGCCTGTTAAATCAACCCTGTCCAAAGCATGGATCAAAGGAGAAGCCAGCATCGCATCTTTGGAAGGACTGTTATATCATGCGGGATTTCAAGAACTCCAATATGTTCCAGTATGATAATGGCCCTCCCAGCGGTTCAGGAGGTGGTTACCACGGGCCGGGTTATGGAGGTGGCGGTTCCGGTTTAGGGTTTCAAGGCAACCAAACCGGACACATCAATCAAGGGCACCAAGGCCACCAGGGAGGTTACAACCATCAGGGGAACCAGCAGCAGCAGCAGTCGGGTTACCAGAGCAATCCCAAGTAGCTAAATAGTGGGCAATATCATGTCTTCACTACTAGTTTGTGTAAACGTGATCATAAGCTTCACAAGAGGGCAGTAAACTCTGTTGAACCAGTAGTGCCTCAGTATTTGCGTTGGTCTGAGCAACCCATTTTGTGGAGTAGAGAGGATCACCCACCCCGGGTTGACAATCCGGGTCACTTGGCCCTGGTGGTGGCCCCTCAAGTTGGGGGATACAAGTTTACTAAAGTGCTCATGGATGGGGGAAGTAGTATCAACATTCTATATTATGACACATTCCGCCGTATGGGGTTGACGGATAAGAATCTTAAACCGTCAAACACCGTTTTTCATGGTGTGGTGCCTGGTAAGTCTGCATATCATGTGGGCAAGATAGCCTTAGAGGTGGCTTTTGGAGATGATTAAGATTCAAGGTCAGAAACATTGGCCTTTGAGGTGGTAAAAATCAAAAGTCCGTACCACGCCTTGTTTGGGCGGCCGGCTTATGCTAAATTCATGGAGAGGCCGTGTTATGTTTATCTACAGCTTAAAATGCCAGGTCATAAGGGGACTATCACAGTACATGGAAGCAGAAAGATCGCTTTGGAATGTGAGGAAGGTGATGCGGCTTATGCTGAGTCGGTTTGTGCTACAGAGGAGTTGAAATTCTATAAGGAGCAAGTTGATCCGGCAGACATAACTTCTTTGAAAAAGCCAACTACGGAACACGATCCAGCGTTGAAGTTTAAATCGGCCACAGATACTAAGATGGTTGACTTTGTTCCTGGCGATTCATCCAAACAGTTCAGTATCAGCGCTAACCTGGATCAAAAATAGGAAAGCGCGCTCGTCGAGTTCATCCGTGAGAACCGGGACATCTTTTCATGGAAACCTTCTGACATGCCAGGTGTACCGAGGGAACTCGCTGAGCACACACTCAACATTGATCCTAAGTTTAAACCGGTCCGACAGTTTCTCCACCGCTTCAATGAAGAAAGGCGTAAGGCTATCGGTGAAGAGGTAGCTCGGTTGTTGGCCGCAGGGTTTATCGTGGAGGTCTTTCATCCAGAGTGGTTGGCTAATCCAGTGCTGGTTCTTAAGAAAAACGGCACTTGGCGGATGTGTGTGGATTACACAGATTTGAATAAAGCTTTCCCTGCAGACCCCTTTGCCCTCCCTCGTATTGATCAGATCATTGATGCTACGACGGGTTGTGACCGTTTATGTTTTCTGGATGCTTACTCTGGTTATCATCAGATCAAAATGGCAGTTAAGGACCAGGAGAAGACAGCCTTCATCACTCCTTTTGGAGCCTTCTGTTATGTCTCCATCCCTTTGGGCTGAAGAGCGCCCAGACAACTTATCAGCGTTGTGTTTAGAATTGCCTTCATACACAGATTGCGCGTAATGTTCATGCATATGTGGATGATATTGTGATCAAGTCCAGAAAGGAGGAAACATTGATAGATGATTTGAGAGAAACCTTTGACAACCTCCGGGTTTACAAGATGATGCTCAATCCGGAGAAATGTGTCTTTGGTGTTTCGGCAGGCAAGCTCTTGGGTTTTCTGGTGTCAAACAGAGGTATTGAAGCGAATCCGGAAAAAAATTCAGCAATTACATCTTTGGCTAAACTGGCGTGTATCAATGACGTTCAACGCCTGGCCGGCCGGATTACAGCTTTAAGCTGGTTTATCAGTCGCCTTGGAGAGAAGGCCATCCCTTTATATCAGATGCTTAAGAAAACAGATAATTTTGTCTGGAGCGAGGCAGCTGATAAAGCGTTTGAGGATCTGAAGAGGCAGTTAGCTAAATCGCCTGTGCTTGCAGCGCCGATCGATAAAGAGCCGTTATTGCTATATGTGGCTGCTAATGCTCGAGCTGTTAGCATGGCCATTGTGGTAGAGCGCAAGGAAACCGGCAAGGAATATCCGGTTCAACGGCCGGTTTATTATATCAGTGAGGTGCTCATTGAGTCAAAGCAGAGGTATCCACATTGGCAGAAGCTAGTGTATGGAGTGTTTATGGCAAGCCGGAAGCTTAAACACTATTTTCAGGGCCATCCCATCACAGTGGTCAGTTCAGCCCCTCTGGGAGATATCATTCAAAACAGAGAAGCAACTGGCCGGATTGCCAACTGGGCTATTGAGCTTGGACCTCATGGGCTCAAATATATACCCCGCACAGCAATCAAATCCTAGGCACTCGTGGACTTCATCAATGATTGGACGGAGTTACAGGCACCTGAAGAGAAACCAGATAATACATATTGGACTATTCATTTTGATGGGTCCAAACAGTTGGAGGGCTCGGGGGCCGGAGTCATACTAACGTCCCCACGAGGTGACAAATTTTGTTATGTCCTCCGTTTAATGTTCCCTTGTACTAACAATGCAGCTGAATATGAGGCTTTGCTCCACGGTCTTCAGATGGCTAAGGAGATGAACTTAATCCGGGTTAAGTGCTTCGGGGATTCAGATCTGGTGGCTCAACAGGTGTCTAGCACTTGGGATTCTAAAGACCCACTCATGGCTGCATATCGGCGAGAGGTGGACACAGTGGCTAGTCACTTCAAGGGTTATCAGGTGGACCATATAGACCGGCGAAAGAATGAAGCGGCGGATGCTTTAAGTCGTCTCGGTTCTCAGCGTAAACCGGTTCCGCCAAATGTCTTTCTTGACGTATTGCATCATCCGTCAGTCAAGGTACCAACCGAAGAAGAGTTGGCTATTCCGGATCCGGAGGCTCAATTGGTGGCAGCTCTGCACGTCATACCGGATTGGACAATCCCATATCTGGCTTACATGAACCGGGGCGAGTTACCAGACGATGAAACGTTGGCTCGACAGATAATCCGGTGTTCCAAGTCCATGACCATACTCAGTTACATCATTACAGCGTTTCAGGAGCAATTCAGCGTTGTGTTTCTCCTCAAGAGGGTTGTGAGATTTTGCGAGAAATCCATGAAGGAGATTGCGGTCACCACGCCGGTTCAAAATCTTTGGTTGCTAAAGCTTTTCGCCATGGTTTTTACTGGTTGACAGCGCATGCTGATGCGGAGGATTTAGTCAAGATATGTGACGGTTGTCAAAAATTTGCCCGCCGTGCGCACATTCCGGCTCAAGAGTTGAGGATGATTCCAATAACTTGGCCGTTTGCGACTTGGGGGCTTGATATGGTTGGACCCTTCAAGCGATCCAAGGACAAAAAGACCCACCTGTTAGTAGCAGTTGATAAATTTACCAAATGAGTGGAGGCAAAACCAGTCAGTAAGTGTGATGCGGCCACGGCGGTTAAGTTCATCAAAAAGGTGATATTCTGGTTTGGCTTTCCACACAGTATTATAACTGATAATGGTACTAACCTGTCAAAAGGGGAGATGGAGGAATTTTGCCAATGTGAGCACATCCAGCTCGATCTAGCATCAGTGGCTCACCCCAAGTCTAATGGTCAAGCGGAGAGGGCAAATCAAGAAATTCTATGAGGTATCAAACCCAGGCTTATGGTTCCTTTAATGCGGACACTGGGTTGTTGGGTTGAGGAGCTACCTTCTGTGTTATGGAGCATCAACACCACACCCAATAGGTCTACGGGTTACACACCTTTATTCATGGTTTATGGAGCAGAGGCAGTTCTTCCTAGTGACATCCGTCATGACTCGCCCCGTGTGATAGCCTACGTTGAAGCTGATAATGAGAAGGCATGTCAAGATTCCCTGGACCTGTTGGATGAAGAGCGTGATCTTGCAGCAGCATGTTCGGCGATTTATCAACAAGATCTCCGACATTATCACAGCCGCCGGGTTAAGACCAGAACCTTTCAAGAAGGCGATTTGGTGCTCCGGCTCATCCAGGATCAGACTAATATGCACAAGTTATCCCCACCTTGGGAAGGACCCTTTGTGGTCAGCAAGAATATGCACAACGGGTCTTACTACCTCATTGATGTTCGAGAACACAAAGACTCACGTAAATCGGAGGAGGAGACCAAGCGGCCATGGAACATAGCTCTTCTTCGGCCTTACTATACTTGAAGGCATAGGCTCTTCATGTGTACATATTTATGACGATGTATATATTATATGATAAACCAGAGCCTCCGTTACAGTGGGGTATCTGTTCTTTTTACATCATGTGTGTGCTTACAAGAGTTTACTAACAAAGCGGAGTTTTTTTAATCCGGACTCAGAAGTCGCACGGATATAAAGAAAATCACTAGGGGGCTTGGTCGTATCTGAACCATAGCTACACCTCTTGATCGGTTTGAAGCCACGAAGGGATATCACTAGGGGCTTGGTTGTTGTCACACCATAGCTACACCTCTTGATAGGCGTTTAAGCCACAAAAGAAAAATATGTGGAGCCAAAGAGAGTGTTGCACAAAGCACAAACTCAAACATGGGCACACACTGAGCACAGCTCACAAAGTTACATGGGGGCTCTTTGCAAAGCAACAAAGAGTTTGAAAGGACCCTTGTAATTGGCTATCAAGCCACGGCTTGGAAGCCTGGTGTATTCACCTAAAACCCTGGGTTAACCTGCCTTCATCAAGTAAGCCACTCCTGTCCAGGTAATCCTGGTATGACCCGTCGAACGTTTGACAAGTCAATCTTCTACAGACCCTGAACTTGTCAAAGTTAAAACGACGATTGGTTAATTGGAGGCCCGTCTTAAAAGGCTTTGCTAAATGGTTTAACTCAGAGGCCTGGCAGCCCATGAAAAGCCTCAATTTGGAGCCTGGCAGCTCGTAAAAAGCCTTGAATATTTCTTTTTTTATTTGTTAACTCTTTTGCCCTTATTGCGGTTCATCCTATGTTCTGATAATCCAGTGTCCTTGACCCGGCTTGGTTTTCAACTACAGGTTGTTCATCCATGATCAGTTATAAACCGGCATTTTGTTGCTCCGGTCTGGTTTGACTAAATCACCAGTACTATAAAGGAAACCTGGTGGTTATTATATCCCAGTGCGGTTTATTATCATAATCCGGCATAATAAGGACAGGGGTTATCAATGTTCCAGATTGGTATTAAAACCTTTGCCGTATATGCCGTTGGTAAACCAATGAGGTATGATGTACATATTGCTTTTTATACAAACACTTCGATTATTCATCTAAGTATTGTATACTTGTTGGGCATCATGACCCATCTAGCGATAAACCGCTAGATACTTTTAAGTTGTTGTACCCAGGAACATAATTCATCATGGGCTATGCATAAATATATCCCAAAAGGTGGAACAGGTTGTCACGAGGTATTACAAAACATGCTCGATGGCATGACAGATAACGGAGTTTTGGCTATCCTATTACAAGAAGCTTTCAAAGCGGCTCCAATTGTATAATTGTTTTTCAAAGTATCGGTACGTAATAGCTAGTAAACCGGCGACCGGTTTAAGACGCTTCGTCTGGACGGTTTGATGGTTGAGGGTCAGTTGGTGTGGGCACCTCTTCATCCCTCCCCAGACACTGGAAATCAACCGTCGACCAATCGATTCCTGTTAAAGCTTGAAATACTGCCTCTTCATGGATAAGACAGGATGGATTAATATTAGGAGCGTAAGTATGCTTACGAATCGGAGGCACAAGTTCTTCAACTTCATGGATTTCGGCAGGCCGTCTTTTCCCTTCAGCGTCATAGGCCGGTTGAATATGGGACAAGTCCGTGTCTTCGGCCAGCTTGCTAGCTATTGGTCGCATCTCTTTGGTCAGCCGCCGGAGGTCATCATTGTCGAAGTTTGAACTGTCCTCCTTCTCGCCTGGGTATCCTTTAATGATATCCTCCGCTTCAAGGTCTGGAATCCAGGCTTTGGCTCGAATAAGTGCGGTTAAAGCTCCTGCTCTTGCGGCTGCCTTCTTCAGTTCAGCAATCCGGTCTGGTAACATGGCCAGCTTCTCAAGTGTTTCTTTTATCAGGGTTGGTGCTGGTTTGTTGTAAGCCGCCGTGCAAATAGCCCGCTGAGACCCAGAGTATAACTGTTCAATCAAAGTATACGCCACTTTGAGTTTCATCCGCATGTCTGTACCAAGATGAGCAATCCGAGTGCCTGCCAAGGGTTTATGTCAACCTTCTGGTCAATGATAAGGTTCATTGCATTGCGCAAAACACATAAGGAGATACTTACCAAAGATAGCAGAAGTCATAGCGTTGACTTGCCGTTTCAAGCCAGCTAGTTCATCTACAATTGGTTTCAGGGCTGCCTCGGCGTCTTCAGCTCTTTTGGTTAAACCGGATTTTTCGGTTTCCCAGTCAGCACGATCTTTGTTGAAAGATTCTTTCAGTTTTTCCATTACGGCCAGGGCTTGAGTCAGCTCCTCTTTGGCTTTTGCAGCTTCTGCCTGTTGTGACTTCACATTCTCTTGCAAGTCAGCGTTTTGGGCATCTCTATTCCTCAGTTCAGCCTGCAACATTGAAGATATGTCAAACAACAGGATATATATGTTCTAAGTACAAAGCATATAACAAGTTATGCACTTCGTACTTGGGGGCTAATGCCTACTTGCTTTAAATTGTTACATTTTATACAAGTCTCCAGAACAATGCAAGCATTATCCTTGACACTTGGGGGCTAATGTACGTCTATTTAAAAACGGATGCATGGATTAAAACCCGGATTAACTTGTCAAGTTAAACCGGCCTTTGCGGGCTACGCTGCGGAAAGTTGTCCAATTATTAAAGGATGAGTTTTGGTTCTTATTAGTGACCGGACATTTTGAGGATCAGTGAAGAGAAACTTAAAGTGCTACAAAGACCCAGTTTATGATTAACATCATAAAACGTCCCTTGGGGGCTACTTGGGCTAGTATTTCAGCTATGAATCAACAAACAAAGGGAGATGAAAATACCTCATATCGCTCCTTCATCAAGTTCACCAAACCGGCTTCATAGTCCCGGTTTGAGTGTAGACGGTTCAAGAAGCCAGAGTGAAGCTCTTCAGTGTTGAGATGAGTATAACTTGATAAATCGCTACTCCACTTGCCTTTTTCCCTAGCAGCCCCTTCTTCTTTGGCACTATGTTGAGCCAAGACTACGGGGTGGCCAGGAGAGTTCTGGCCCATTCCGTTAATGATAACGTCCTCTCCTTGGCCTTTAGTGTTTTTGGCTGGTGATAATGGAGTATTAGCGTCTTTCACCGGACTAGCCCGTTTTGGTTCTGCCGGTTCAGCATCAGGTGCGGCAGGCTCAGCGTCTGTTGGTTCAATAGTGTTTTGGCCTTGAAGGGGCGGTTCATCAGAGGCGGCTTCAGGATGAGGGCCCTCCGGTTCACAAGTCTGGTCCGGGTCACCTATTGGTTCTTCTTCAAAAGTGGCTGGGTCTTCGGGTGGATTGTTGACCCGAGCTTTCTTGCTGGGTCTGGCTTTGGCTCTGCAGGAAAAATTAAAAAGAGGGTTAACATTTTATTCCAGATTTACAACACATTGAGAGGAAAGGTTACAAAGCTTACCCAGCCATAGTTTTCAGAGGGGGAGTTGAGTTGCTGTCGATTCACTAGAGGATGAGGGAGGTGTCACCTGATAATTCGAATTGGACGGATTAAGAGGTTGTCTGAAATAACCTGCCTTGGGGTATGTTAGGAGTAGGAGAGACCTCAGACCGGCGCTTCCGAACCGGGGTGTCAGGTAAACCGGTTGAAGTAACCTGTTGGCCACTGTGTCGGGTTGTCCGGCGAGCTTCATGTTGCTGAGTATTCAAAATAAATTTTGGATCCAAATGAGCAAGAGGATGAGAAAAGCTTACTTTCCGGACTGCTTGACGGGTTTTTTGTGTTGGCTTAGAGTCTGAACCAGAGGAAAGGGTAATTACCTCTACATCATCAGCTTGACTGCCTTCTGCGTCCTCCTGAGGAAGATCATTGTTAATGAGATGCATGAAAAGGGAGCCAAGTGAATAAAGTTCTACCTCAACTTCCGGATCATCAGTATCATCGTCAAGTTCCATGTTGATCTGGTCAGCCGTTTTCCGTTTTGACGTCCGTTTGACGGCTTTGGTTTTGGGGCGAGATGGTTGACCGCTTTATCCCCAATTGGCTTTACTACTTTTTCTACGAATTTCCATTTCCAGAAGGGATCATCACCCTATACATACATACACAGAAAAGGATTACAAGTTGAACAAATTAAAGATATCAAAGATGAAAGGGAAGTATAGTACTTACAGCAGGCGGTCTGTTCTTAGTATAGAAGGGGTTCAGGCCGGTTTGACTACAGACTAGTTCCGATTCATTCAATTTTTTCTTTACACCTTCAGTGACTTCTTCATCAGTCACTTGAATGTTGCAATGGCATTGAGGGTCGTCAACCTCACCGGTGTACTCACACATTAAACTGGGACACCGGCTTAGCGGCAAGATGCTCCAAGATATCCAACAGCGCATGAAATCAACACCTGTTAAACCATTGGCCATAAAAGCCCGGAGTTTGGCGAGTTGAGGGGCATATTTCGCCCTTTCTGTGGAACTTAAGCGTTGCGGCATCAGATGGGTGTTGGAAAGCCGATGATCACGAAAGCCTGGGAGGGGATTCTCATCTTCAGGAGAAGTGTCTCTGCAGTAAAACCAAGTCTGGTTCCATTCCTTTGGGTGGCTGTGCAGTTTGGCATGAGGGAATTCAACTTCTTTCCTCTTCTGAATTGAGACACCACCAAGTTCAGTGTTGGGGCCATTTACAAATTCCGTGCGCCGGTTTAAGTGAAAAAAGTCCCGGAACAGCTCCGCAGTTGGTTCTTCCTGTAGGTACACTTCACAAAAGACCTGGAAGTTGCATATATTGGATACTGAGTTGGGCCCGATGTCTTGAGGATGGAGTTGGAAATTGGCAAGCACATCTCGGTAAAACTTTGACCCTGGCGGTTTGAAGCAACGGCTTATGTGGTCAACAAATACCACCACCTCACCCTGCCTTGGGGTCAGAGGATTTTCTGCTCCTGGAACTCGCCATTTAATTTCAGTTTTCTTAGGCAAGGAGCCGATGCTGACCATATCGTTCAATTGTTCCTCGGTGACCCGGGAACGAGCCCAGTTGCAAGCGGTAAATTGTTTGGCCATTGCGAAACAAACAAGCTGGAAATGAAAGGCCGGTTTATAAATCACTCATGATGATATACAAGATGCAATGGAGTAAAAGATATACTGATATGTGAAATTGCATAACCGGAGACCAATGCAATAATGGGTAAAAAGGCAATACCAGAACAGGGGTACCCAGACACTGTTAAACCGGAGTATAACTATGGAGGTAAAAGGCTCCTCCGGTTTATCAGAGGGCTAATGGTATAGATTGCTTATACAAAGTTAAACCGCCTATATTGGTGTGAGGTGTACAGATCCAAAAATACCAAAGTAAGGGGAAGCAGATTTCACAGAGTTATATGAAAATTTCGGATCTAAGGTATGACAGAAACTGGAATATATTCAGGTTCAAGCTTCATATATTTAGACAGTTCAGCAGATTCAGATAAGTTGTTCTTCGTATAAAGAGAGAGTCTAATAAGGAGAATATGATTATGGCTACGGTCACGCAAGGATAACAGATCCAACCTAGCCTGGGATGCTACAGAGAAGAAACGAGAAGAACAGCACTGAGTTTTTCGATGAACTCCGACGAGCAGTGAAACCCTAAAAACAAGATTTAGGGTGGAAGGAAAAAGGGTTACCAGTATCACAGGAACGGCGGAGAGATGCCACAGTATTCTGGTGCGTTCAGGGTGATGCAGCAGCCGGGGTCGGAGCAGAGGCGACAGTCGACGGTGG
Source organism: Triticum dicoccoides (assembly GCF_002162155.2). Lineage (NCBI taxonomy): Eukaryota > Viridiplantae > Streptophyta > Magnoliopsida > Poales > Poaceae > Triticum > Triticum dicoccoides. The sequence goes on from NC_041388.1 coordinate 584,665,741, forward strand.
CGGCGGAGCTCTGGAGGTTGAGCAGCGCAAGGAAGACGACACGAAGAGGCACGAGGGGGGAAAAGTGAAAATGACCCCTCGGTCTTATTTATAAAGGCAAGGGATAGGTGTCAGGCGCGAAAATCGAGGAGCCAAAACATAGAAGAGAGGCGGAGCTGTCGCCTCGATTGTCGGAGGACCATTTAATGAAGATGTGTCATACGCAGTTTTACAGATGACGTCACACCAGTTTACCACGGTCCGAGAAGATGACGTGATGGCGGTTTACCAAAGTATGAGAAGATGTGGAAGACGAAGTTTTTACTAAGGATTGACATGAACCCTGTTCAAATCAATCTGGGGCCTAATGTTGGGGATATTACTACTGAACCTAAACCGGCCAGGAGTAGCCGGATTAACTTTATGAAGATGTGAAGATGATGATGCTTTACGAAGGCCCAAGGCCCAGAAGTGACTTAAGGCCTATAGATGTAAACCGACTTAATCATGTAACTTGCTTTGTAAGATAGGAAGTGTAGAGACCGAACCGGAAACGTTTATGATCCGGATTCAGGACTCTGTAAACTGACGGGCGCCACCCATGTATATAAGGGGACGACCCAGCAGCGGTTCAAGGGACAGAAAACAACTCGAGAGCCTGGCCTTCGAAACCCTAGCAATACCAATCACAACTAGACGTAGGCTTTTACCTTCCTCGAAGGGGCCGAACTAGTATAAAACTCCCCGTGTCCTCTTGTCCGATTTAATCCATTTAAGCTAAACCGTTGTGATGGCTCCACGACTAAGTCCTTTCACAAGGACATCTGCCATGACAAACCCATGAAAGAACCCGCCTTGCAATGTCGAAGACAATCTGTGCGCCGGACACCTCGTCATTGAAGCCTAGTTCAGGGGCTACTGAGGGAGTCTTGGACTAAGGGGTCCTCGGGCGTCCGACCTATTAGAGATGGGCCGGACTGATGGACTGTGAAGATACAAAGGCCGAAGACTCTACCCGTGTCCGGATGGGACTCTCCTTGGCGTGGAAGGCAGGCTTGGCGACCAAATATGAAGATTTCTTTCTCTCTAATCGACCTTATGTAACCCTAGATCCCTCTGGTGTCTATATAAACCAGAGGGCTACGTCCGTAGACATATATCGTCATAATCATAGTAAGATAGGCTAGACTTTTAGGGTTTTGCCATTACGACCTAGTGGTAGATCAACTCTTGTAATACTCATATTCATCAAGATCAATCAAGCGGGAAGTAGGGTATTACCTCCATAGAGAGGGCCCGAACCTGGGTAAACATTGTGTCCCCCGTCTCCTGTTACCATCGACCTTAGACGCATAGTTTGGGCCCCCCTACCCGAGATCCGCCAGTTTTGACACCGACAGTCGGTCTACATCGAGGGTGCACAGATGGCCTTCGCCCGCGTCAAGGTGAAGTGGGCGAAGATGAACGCCGTCAAGCTCATGACCGAGGGACCGCCCGCTGGCAAGGAGCACCGCACGCCCGAGCGGTATTTTGATGATGTCCTAGAGGGATCCCGCACTATAGCAGAGCAATGTGCGAAGGACATTATTTTTGAATGAATACATTCATGTTATCCTGTCCTGTATGATGAAACAAAGCTATTATGTAATATAATGCTTGTTATTATTAAAATTTTACCTCATGTGCGGCCATTTTTATTAAATCTTGAGAGTTGTCCAGTCGTCGGCTTCAACCCCCATGTAGGTAGTACGGGGGTGTTCGGGGTGGAATCTAAACACTCTTGATCCAAAAACTTGATCCTTTTAGGAGGTGTTTAGCGCAACGAACTAGGCAATTGGACTATGTGGCTTTATCACCCTCACTTAGCCATAGGAGTTTGAAAAATAAAAAATATAGGCACAGCCCCTAGTATTCGTGAGTCTGAACTAGGGTGATGTAAACACCTGATCGGGTAAAGACCGATTCGTCGCATAATGCAGGAAAAATCATAAAAGATTTGTAACCTCCGAACAGCTGACCGGCTCACACCGCATCATGACAGTTAGTTTTTGGCTTTCTCTACTGAGGTGCTCATCCAGATAAACCAGGACACAATCACAGTAGTTCTCCCTTTACTACCCTAGCCGATATAGCGGAACGTAAGGTAGTAACCACAGGAGCCGGGCAACCCAACTATTGACCAAAGACATGATTCGGAGCCAATGCATATAATGCTAAATTCGGGGTGCTGAACTATACTGTAAAAGGTATTCGGACTTTGTTGCCGTAGTATGGGGCGCAGTGAAGCACCTGGCAAATTAAGGCGTACCAAAGTGTACAGGTGCAATTGATAAGATTATCAAGAAAAAAATGAAGTAGTAAGCTAGTGCCGTAAAAGTTGGGCCGCAAAATGTTCCCATTATAGTTTGATTAATATGTCAAAGCGTATTTGTACAAGTAGTGTGATAAGCAACCTGGCTATTTAACATGACGAGACCAAGGGAGAGCTGCATGCAGGTCCTGAAAATAGGTAGGACGACCGTCGAAGAGAACGTCTAGAGATTCCCCCACACGTCTGTGCTACTTGCCGCCTTGGTGTATCCGTCCTTCGAGAGGACAGCTGAGCAGGCCGCCGCGAGGGGCCTATGGAAGAGAAACCTGAAAAGGATAAAAAAGAAAAAGTGAAAGTATGTGTGTCCGGGGAAGGTCGAAGCCGTATTGTGGACCACAGTCTGGTTATGCCTCCGTCTCTGCCCATGGTATTTTCAGTGCGTAGTTATGTGCGTGCAGTACATATGCCGCCATTTGGTCAGGGCTGAGATGGAGGCCGAATTGCTAGTCTGACTTCTGACGAGCCGGACTGTCAAGCTGCGGAGTAGTCCGGACTCGTTTGACAGTGTCCGGGAGCTTGGCTGTTGAATTAAAATTCTGCCTTAAAAGGCCGCTCTATACTTCCGCTACCAGGGCCGCGATGTGTTCTTCAGTATGGAGGGAACTCTCCGTGTTTCCACTGACTATTATGACCCGGCGTGGTCCGGGCATCTTGAGCTTGAGATAAGCGTAGTATGGCACCGCATTAAATCAAGCGAATGTGGTTCGTCCGAGCAGTGCGTGATAGCCACTGCGAAAGGGGACGATATCGAAGATCAACTATTCGCTTCTGAAGTTGTCCAGGGACCCGAAGACAACTTCCACTGTGATTGAGCCCGTACAATGGGCCTCTACACCTGGTATAACTCCTTTAAAGGTAGTTTTGCTGGGCTTGATCCTTGATGGATCGATGCTCATTTTGTGCACTGTATCCTGATAGAGCAGGTCGAGGCTGCCACCACCGTCCATGAGGACTCGCGTCAGGTGGAATCCATCAATTATTGGATCAAGGATCAGTGCGGCTGAACCGCCATGGCGGATACTGGTTGGATGATCCCTGCGATCGAAGGTGATCGGGTATGACGACCATGGGTTAAATTTTGGGGCGACTGGCTCTATCGCATAGACGTCCCTGAGTGCGCGCTTGCGCTCGCTCTTGGGGATATGATTAGCTTATATCATGTTCACCGTTTTGGCCTAAGGGGGAACTTCTTTTGTCCCCTTGTGTTCGGTGGACAGGGCTCCTCGTCATCGTCCTTGCTTTGCGACCCCTTCTCCTTGTTTTCGGCATTTAACTTGCCGGCCTGTTTGAAAACCCAACTGCCTCTATTGGTGTGATTGGTTGGTTTATCAGGGGTGCCGTGGATCTGACATGGACGGTCGAGTATGCGGTCCAAGCTGGAAGTTGTCAAGGAAGGCTTGTTCCAGGTCCTCCCAGCTGCCAATCGAGTTTTCGGGCAAACTGTTCAACCAGTGCCGAGCTGGTCCTTTGAGTTTTAGTGTGAGGTATTTGATGGCATGGAGATCATCACCGCGGGCCATATGAATATGGAGAAGAAAATCCTCGATCCATACCGCGGGGTCTGTTGTCCCATCATATGATTCGATGTTTACGGGTTTAAACCCTTCTGGGAATTCGTGCTCCATTACCTCGTCAGTGAAGCAAAGGGGGTGTGAGGTGCCTCTATATCGGGCCACATCGCGACGTAGCTCGGATGGAGTCCGTCTGCGGTTCTCGGCCCGGGCGTGATTATGATTGTTGCGTCCGGCTATGTAGCCGTTGTCGCGTGTCGGGGCATGTCCCTGCGATCCATAGATCGATCTGTTCTAACCTGCTCTATTGTCCAAATCCTGTTGCAGGTCATATGTATGTCTCTGAGCTGTTTTATCTTTGCCTTTACGGTGAGGTGGTACGGGCTGGTGTTCGGCTTGAATTATGGCTTTGTCCCGGCCACGTGGTGGTCGGTCAGCCGCATTGCGCGATGATGGTACGGGCTCTAGCGCCTCATCATCGAACTGAGGTAGCAATTTGTGCTTCGGATAACTTTTGGCTGGGCACTCGTGGCCGTATTCCTCGGCTGCCAGGTTATTAGTTCATCTATCGTTGAGAAAACCTTTGTCAGCTTGAAGCTACTACTACTTCTTTTTCAGGCTCCTTGCAGTGGCTATTAGCCGGCGCTTGAAGCGCTCCTGCTCGAGAGGTTCCTCGGGCACGATAAAATCCTCGTTGCCGAGGCTCACCTCATCCTCGGAAAGCGGAAGATAATTACTGTCCTCCGAGTCTTCGTTTATGGCTTGTTCATCAAGGCTAACTTGCCCGTCTTCCCGTTTGTCCTATTCAGAATTTGGCTCGACGGGGTCTTCATTGTCTTCGGCATCGTCTGGAGTATTGTTTTCTCCTGTGCCGGTATTGCTGTTTTTTCTACAGCGTGATTTAGAACGGCGCCGCTGACGCCCGTGCTTTGGCTGTATATCAGGAGGTTTATCCTCGACTGGGTCTTCTTTGTCATCGCCGTTATTTTCTTTGAGTATATCCACCATATACACATCATACGAAGAGGTGGCCGACCAGCGACCGGTAAACATCGGGTTTTGGGCCTGCTCGTCTCCTGCATCGTCGTCCATACCGTCGATTGTTGGAAATATGCCCTAGAGGCAATAATAAAATGGTTATTATTATATTTCTTTGTTCATGATAATTGTCTATTGTTCATGCTATAATTGTGTTATCTGGAAATCGTAATACATGTATGAATACATAGACCACAACACGTCCCTAGTAAGCCTCTAGTTGACTAGCTCGTTGATCAAAAGATTGTCATGGTTTCCTGACTATGGACATTGGATGTCATTGATAATGGGATCACATCATTAGGAGAATGATGTGATCGACAAGACCCAATCCTAAGCTTAGCTCAAAGATCGTGTAGTTCGTTTGTTGTAGCTTTTCTGAATGTCAAGTATCATTTCCTTAGACCATGAGATTGTGCAACTCCCGGATACCGTAGGAGTGCCTTGGGTGTGCCAAACGTCACAACGTAACTAGGTGACTATAAAGGTACATTACAGGTATCTCCGAAAGTGTCTGTTGGGTTGGCACTAATCGAGACTGGGATTTGTCACTCCGTATGATGGAGAGGTATCTCTGGGCCCACTCAGTAATGCATCATCATAATGAGCTCAATGTGATCAAGTGGTTGATCACGGGATCATGCATTACGGTACGAGTAAAGTGACTTGCCGGTAACGAGACTGAACAAGGTATTGGGATACCGACGATCGAGTCTCGGGCAAGTAACGTACCGATTTACAAAGGGAATTGTATACGGATTGATTGAATCCTTGACATCGTGGTTCATCCGATGAGATCATCGTGGAGCATGTGGGAGAGAACATGGGTATCCAGATCCCGCTGTTGGTTATTGACCGGAGAGTCGTCTCGATCATGTCGGCATGTCTCCCGAACCCGTAGGGTCTACACACTTAAGGTTCGGTGACGCTAGGGTTGTTAGGAAGACTTGTATGTGATTACCGAATGTTGTTCGGAGTCCCGGATGAGATCCCGGACGTCACGAGGAGTTCCGGAATGGTCCGGAGGTAAATATTTATATATGGGAAGTTGTCATACGGTCGCCGGAAAGGTTCGGGGGCATATCGGTATTGTACCGGGGCCACCGGAGGGGTTCCGGGGGTCCACCGGGAGGGGCCACCTCTTCGGAGGGCCTTATGGGCTGTATGGAGAAGGGAACCAGCCCAAGTGGGCTGGGGCGCCACACCCCCCTAGGGCCCATGCGCCTAGGGTTGGGGGAAACCCTAAGGGGGGCGCCTCCTTGCTTGGGGGGCAAGCCCCCCTCCCCTTGCCCCCCCCCTCTAGATCTCATCTAGAGGGGGCCGGCCCCCTTCCCCCTTCCCCTATAAATAGAGGGGTGAGGGGAGGGCTGCATACGACATCCAAGGCGCAGCCCCTCCCCTCCCCAACACCTCTCCTCCTTCATAAGAGCTTGGCGAAGCCCTGCCGGAGTACTGCAGCTTCATCACCACCACGCCGTCGTGCTACTGTTGGAGCCCTCTTCCTCAACCTCTCCCTCCTCCTTGCTGGATCAAGGCGCGAGAGACGTCCTCGCTCCGTACGTGTGTTGAACGCGGAGGTGCCGTCTGTTCGGTGCTAGGATCTTCGGTGATTTGGATCACGTCGAGTACGACTCCATCAACCCCGTTCTCTTGAACGCTTTCGCTCGTGATCTACAAGGGTATGTAGATGCACTCCTCTCTCCCTCGTTGCTATATGACTCCATAGATTGATCTTGGTGATGCGTAGAAAATTTTAAAATTCTGCTACGTTCCCCAACAGTGGTATCAGAGCTAGGTCTATGCGTAGTTACTATGCACGAGTAGAACAAAAAGTAGTTGTGGGCGTCGATATTGTCAATTTGCTTGCCGTGACTAGTCTTATCTTGATTCGGCGGCATCGTGGGATGAAGCAGCCCGGACCAACCTTACAGGTACGCGTACGTGAGACCGGTTCCACCGACTGACATGCACTAGTTGCATAAGGTGGCTGGCAGGTGTCTGTCTCTCCCACTTTAGTCGGATCGGATTCGATGAACAGGGTCCTTATGAAGGGTAAATAGAAATTGGCAATTCACGTTGTGGTTTTGGCATAGGTAAGAAACGTTCTTGCTAGAAACCTATAGCAGCCACGTAAAAACTTGCAACAACAATTAGAGGATGTCTAACTTGTTTTTGCAGCAAGTGTTTTGTGATGTGATATGGCCAAAGGATGTGATGAATGATATATGTTATGTATGAGATGATCATGTTCTTCTAATAGGAATCACGACTTGCATGTCGATGAGTATGACAACCAGCAGGAGCCATAGGAGTTGTCTTTATTTATTTATAACCTGTGTGTCAACATAAACGTCATGTAATTACTGTACTTTATTGCTAAAGCGTTAGCCATAGTAGTAGAAGTAATAGATGACGAGACAACTTCAAGAAGACACGATGATGGAGATCATGATGATGGAGATCATGGTGTCATGCCGGTGACAACGATGATCATGGAGCCCCGAAGATGGAGATCAAAGGAGCAAATGATATTGGTCATATCATGTCACTATTTGATTGCATGTGATGTTTATCATGTTTTACATCTTATTTGCTTAGAATAACGGTAGCTTAAATAAGATGATCCCTCGTAAAAATTTCAAGAAAGTGTTCCCCCTAACTGTGCACCGTTGCAAAGGTTCGTTGTTTCGAAGCACCACGTGATGATCGGGTGTGATAGATTCTAACGTTCGAATACAACGGGTGTAAGCCAGATTTACACACGCAATACACTTAGGTTGACTTGACGAGCCTAGCATGTAAAGGCATGGCCTCGGAACACAGAAGACCGAAAAGTCGAGCATGAGTCGTATAGAAGATACGATCAACATGAAGATGTTCACCGATGTTGACTAGTCCATCTCACGTGATGATCGGACACGGCCTAGTTAACTCGGATCATGTTATACTTAGATGACTGGAGGGATGTCTATCTGAGTGGGAGTTCATTGAATAATTTGATTAGATGAACTTAATTATCATGAACTTAGTCTAAAATCTTTACAATATGTCTTGTAGATCAAATGTCCCACGTTGTCCTCAACTTCAACGCGTTCCTAGAGAAAACCAAGCTGAAAGACGATGGCAGCAACTATACGGACTGGGTCCAAAACCTGAGGATCATCCTCATAGCTGCCAAGAAAGATTATGTCCTAGAAGCACCGCTAGGTGACGCACCCGTCCCACAGAACCAAGACGTTATGAACACTTGGCAGACACGTGCTGATGATTACTCCCTCATTCAGTGCGGCATGCTTTACAGCTTAGAACCGGGGCTCCAAAAGCGTTTTGAGAGACACAGAGCATATGAGATGTTCGAAGAGCTGAAAATGGTTTTTCAAGCTCATGCCCGGGTCGAGAGATATGAAGTCTCCGACAAGTTCTTCAGCTGTAAGATGGAGGAAAATAGTTCTGTCAGTGAGCACATACTCAAAATGTCTAGGTTGCATAACTGCTTGACTCAGCTGGGAGTTAATCTCCCGGATGACGCGGTCATTGACAGAATCCTTCAATCACTTCCACCGAGCTACAAGAGCTTTGTGATGAACTTCAATATGCATGGGATGGAAAAGACCATTCCTGAGGTATATTCAATGCTGAAATCAGCAGAGGTAGAAGTCAAAAAGGAACATCAAGTGTTGATGGTGAATAAAACCACTAAGTTCAAGAAAGGCAAGGGTAAGAAGAACTTCAAGAAGGACGGCAAGGGAGTTGCCGCGCCCGGTAAGCAAGCTGCCGGGAAGAAGCCAAAGAATGGACCCAAGCCCGAGACTGAGTGTTTTTATTGCAAGGGAAGTGGTCACTGGAAGCGGAACTGCCCCAAATACTTAGCGGACAAGAAGACCGGCATCACGAAAGGTATATGTGATATACATGTAATTGATGTGTACCTTACCAGTACTCGTAGTAGCTCCTGGGTATTTGATACCGGTGCGGTTGCTCACATTTGTAACTCAAAACAGGAGCTACGGAATAAACGGAGACTGGCGAAGGACAAGGTGACAATGCGCGTCGGGAATGGTTCCAAGGTCGATGTGATCGCCGTCGGCACGCTACCTCTACATTTACCTACGGGATTAGTTTTAAACCTCAATAATTGTTATTTAGTGCCAGCTTTGAGCATGAACATTGTATCAGGATCTCGTTTAATACGAGATGGCTACTCATTTAAATCCGAGAATAATGGTTGTTCTATTTATATGAGAGATGTGTTTTATGGTCATGCTCCGATGGTGAATGGTTTATTCTTAATGAATCTCGAGCGTAATGCTACACATATTCATAGTGTGAATACCAAAAGATGTAAGGTTGATAATGATAGTCCCACATACTTGTGGCACTGCCGCCTTGGTCACATAGGTGTCAAACGCATGAAGAAGCTCCATGCAGATGGACTTTTAGAGTCTCTTGATTATGAATCATTTGACACGTGTGAACCATGCCTCATGGGTAAAATGACCAAGACTCCGTTCTCAGGAACAATGGAGCGAGCAACCAACTTATTGGAAATCATACATACTGATGTGTGCGGTCCAATGAGTGTTGAGGCTCGCGGTGGCTATCGTTATGTTCTCACCCTCACTGATGACTTGAGTAGATATGGGTATGTCTACTTAATGGAACACAAGTCTGAGACCTTTGAAAAGTTCAAGGAATTTCAGAGTGAGGTTCAGAATCAACGTGACAGGAAAATCAAGTTCTTGCGATCAGATCGTGGGGGAGAATACTTGAGTCACGAATTTGGCACACACTTAAGAAAATGTGGAATAGTTTCACAACTCACGCCGCCTGGAACACCTCAGCGTAATGGTGTGTCCGAACATCATAATCGCACTCTATTAGATATGGTGCGATCTATGATGTCTCTTACCGATTTACCGCTATCATTTTGGGGCTATACTTTAGAGACTGCCGCATTCACTTTAAATAGGGCTCCGTGAAATCCGTTGAGATGACACTGTATGAATTATGGTTTGGGAAGAAACCTAAGCTGTCGTTTCTAAAAGTTTGGGGATGCGATGCTTATGTCAAGAAACTTCAACCTGAAAAGCTCGAACCCAAATCGGAAAAATGCGTCTTCATAGGATACCCTAAAGAAACTGTTGGGTATACCTTCTACCTCAGATCCGAAGGCAAGATCTTCGTTGCCAAGAATGGGTCCTTTCTAGAGAAAGAGTTTCTCTCGAAAGAAATAAGTGGGAGGAAGGTAGAACTTGATGAAGTATTACCTCTTGAACCGGTAAGTGGCGCAGCTCAAGAAAATGTTCCTGAGGTGCATGCACCGACTAGAGAGGAAGTTGATGATGATGATCATGAAACTTCAGATCAAGTTGCTACTGAACTTCGTAGGTCCACAAGGACACGTTCCGCACCAGAGTGGTACGACAACCCTGTCTTGGAAATCATGTTGTTAGACAACGGTGAACCTTCGAACTATGAAGAAGCGATGGCGGGCCCGGATTCCAACAAATGGCTGGAAGCCATGAAATCCGAGATAGGATCCATGTATGAAAACGAAGTATGGACTTTGACTGACTTGCCCGTTGATCGGTGAGCCATAGAAAATAAATGGATCTTTAAGAAGAAGACAGACGCGGATGGTAATGTGACCATCTATAAAGCTCGGCTTGTCGCTAAGGGTTATCGACAAGTTCAAGGGGTTGACTACGATGAGACTTTCTCACCCGTAGCAAAGCTGAAGTCCGTCCGAATCATGTTAGCAATTGCCGCATTCTATGATTATGAGATATGGCAAATGGACGTCAAAACGGCATTCATTAATGGTTTACTTAAGGAAGAATTGTATATGATGCAACCGGAAGGTTTTGTCGATCCTAAGAATGCTGACAAGGTGTGAAAGCTCCAACGCTCGATTTATGGGCTGGTGCAAGCATCTCGGAGTTGGAACATTCGTTTTGATGAGATGATCAAAGTGTTTGGGTTTATGCAGACTTATGGAGAAGCCTGTATTTACAAGAAAGTGAGTGGGAGCTCTGTAGCATTTCTCATATTGTATGTGGATGACATACTGTTGATGGGAAATGATATAGAATTCTTGGAAAGCATAACGGCCTACTTGAACAAGTGTTTTTCAATGAAGGACCTTGGAGAAGCTGCTTATATATTAGGCATCAAGATCTATAGAGATAGATCAAGACGCCTCATTGGTCTTTCACAGAGTACGTACCTTGACAAGATATTGAAGAAGTTCAAAATGGATCAGTCAAAGAAGGGGTTCTTGCCTGTATTGCAAGGTACGAGATTGAGCACGGCTCAATGCCCGACCACGGCAGAAGATAGAGAAAAGATGAGTGTCGTCCCCTATGCCTCGGCCATAGGGTCTATCATGTATGTTATGCTGTGTACCAGACCTGATGTAAATCTTGCCGTAAGTTTGGTAGGAAGGTACCAAAGTAATCCCGGCATGGAACACTGGACATCGGTCAAGAATATCCTGAAGTACCTGAAAAGGACCAAGGAAATGTTTCTCGTTTATGGAGGTGACGAAGAGCCCGTCGTAAAGGGTTACATCGATGCTAGCTTCGACACAGATCTGGATGACTCTAAGTCACAAACCGGATACGTGTATATTTTGAATGGTGGGGCAGTAAGTTGGTGCAGTTACAAGCAAAGCGTTGTGGCGGGATCTACATGTGAAGCGGAGTACATGGCAGCCTCGGAGGCAGCACAAGAAGCAGTCTGGGTGAAGGAGTTCATTACCAACCTAGGAGTCATACCCAATGTGTCGGGCCCGATGACTCTCTTCTGTGACAACACTGGAGCTATTGCCCTTGCCAAGGAGCCCAGGTTTCACAGGAAGACCAGGCATATCAAGCGTCGCTTCAACTCCATTCATGAAAGTGTTCAAAATGGAGACATAGAGATTTGTAAAGTACATACGGACCTGAATGTAGCAGATCCGTTGACTAAACCTCTCCCTAGAGCAAAACATGATCAACACCAGAACTGCATGGGTGTTCGATTCATCACAATGTAACTAGAATATTGACTCTAGTGCAAGTGGGAGACTGTTGGAAATATACCCTAGAGGCAATAATAAAATGGTTATTATTATATTTCTTTGTTCATGATAATTGTCTATTGTTCATGCTATAATTGTGTTATCCGGAAATCGTAATACATGTGTGAATACATAGACCACAACACGTCCCTAGTGAGCCTCTAGTTGACTAGCTCGTTGATCAAAAGATAGTCATGGTTTCCTGACTATGGACATTGGATGTCATTGATAACGGGATCACATCATTAGGAGAATGATGTGATGGACAAGACCCAATCCTAAGCTTAGCTCAAAGATCGTGTAGTTCGTTTGCTGTAGATTTTCTGAATGTCAAGTATCATTTCCTTAGACCATGAGATTGTGCAACTCCCGGATACCGTAGGAGTGCCTTGGGTGTGCCAAACGTCACAACGTAACTAGGTGACTATAAAGGTACATTACAGGTATCTTCGAAAGTGTCTGTTGGGTTGGCACGAATCGAGACTGGGATTTGTCACTCCGTATGATGGAGAGGTATCTCTGGGCCCACTCAGTAATGCATCATCATAATGAGCTCAATGTGATCAAGTGGTTGATCACGGGATCATGCATTACGATACGAGTAAAGTGACTTGCCGGTAACGAGACTGAACAAGGTATTGGGATACCGACGATCGAGTCTCGGGCAAGTAACGTATCGATTGACAAAGAGAATTGTATACGGATTGATTCAATCCTTGACATCGTGGTTCATCCGATGAGATCATCGTGGAGCATGTGGGAGCCAACATGGGTATCTAGATCCCGCTGTTGGTTATTGACCGGAGAGTCGTCTCGGTCATGTTTGCATGTCTCCCGAACCCGTAGGGTCTACACACTTAAGGTTCGGTGACGCTAGGGTTGTTAGGAAGACTTGTATGTGATTACCGAATGTTGTTCGGAGTCCCGGATGAGATCCCAGACGTCACGAGGAGTTCCGGAATGGTCCGTAGGTAAAGATTTATATATGGGAAGTTGTCATACGGTCGCCGGAAAGGTTCGGGGGCATATCGGTATTGTACCGAGGCCACCGGAGGGGTTCCGGGGGTCCACCGGGAGGGGCCACCTCTTCCGGAGGGCCTTATGGGCTGTATGGAGAAGGGAACCAGCCCAAGTGGGCTGGGGCGCCACACCCCCCTAGGGCCCATGCGCCTAGGGTTGGGGGAAACCCTAAGGGGGGGGCGCCTCCTTTCTTGGGGGGCAAGCCCCCCTCCCCTTGCCCCCCCTCTAGATCTCATCTAGAGGGGGCCGGCCCCCTTCCCCCTTCCCCTATAAATAGAGGGGTGAGGGGAGGGCTGCATACGACATCCAAGGCGCAGCCCCTCCCCTCCCCAACACCTCTCCTCCTCCATAAGAGCTTGGCGAAGCCCTGCCGGAGTACTGCAGCTTCATCACCACCACGCCGTCGTGCTGCTGTTGGAGCCCTCTTCCTCAACCTCTCCCTCCTCCTTGCTGGATCAAGGCGCGGGAGACGTCCTCGCTCTGTACGTGTGTTGAACGCGGAGGTGCCGTCCGTTTGGCGCTAGGATCTTCGGTGATTTGGATCACGTCGAGTACGACTCCATCAACCCCGTTCTCTTGAACGCTTCTGCTCGTGATCTACAAGGGTATGTAGATGCACTCCTCTCTCCCTCGTTGCTAGATGACTCCATAGATTGATCTTGGTGATGCGTAGAAAATTTTAAAATTCTGCTACGTTCCCCAACATCAATGTCTTCGGAGCCGTAATCGAGCATATCGGTTTAAGTCCTCAACAGTGGCTATGAAGTGGGAGGTGGGTGAGAAGCGAAATTCCCCGTCATCAACCCCCAGTTCAAACCGGATATAATTCGGTTGTGAGTCCCCTGCTAAGGAAAGGGTTTTTAATGAGTTCAGCACATCGCCTAAAGGTGAGTGCCGGAAGATGACCGCGGCGCCGAATTCGACGACCGGGGCCTGATCGGGCGCGGGCGCGCGTGGTTCAGAACCTGTGGCCGGAGACGAATGCGAGGTTCCGGTGACATAGATCATGCTCGAGGTTGGGTCTGTGTGCGACTCCAGCGCTGCTGAGTCTGCGGCTCCCGTGGCGGGATTGAGCTTCTTGTCCTCGGATGGGGCAATCTGCTCCGGATCTAGGGCCGGAGCACTTACATGTTCTATCTCCTGGGTATGGTCCGATGACAGATTTAGGTCATGCTCATCGTGGTGGCAGGGAGCGGCTGCCGTGGGCTCAAATCCGTCAAAAATCAAGTCTTCGCGGGTATCAGCAACATAGTTCGAGCTTCCAAACCTGACTTGATGGCCAGGGGCGTAGCTGTCGATCTGCTCTAGATGGCCAAGCGAGTTGGCCCACAGTGCGAAGCCGTCGAATACGAAGATCTGGCCGGGGAGAAAAACTTCCCCCTGGACGGCATTGTTGTAGATGATTAACAGGGCCATCGAACCTCTTAGAGACGACGCAGCGGAACTCTCAATGAAAGCACCAATGTTGGTGTCAAAACCGGTGGATCTCGGGTAGGGGGTCCCGAACTGTGCATCTAAGGTCGATGGTAACAGGAGACAGGGGACCCGATGTTTACCCAGGTTCGGGCCCTCTCTATGGAGGTAATACCCTACTTCCTGCTTGATTGATCTTGATACAAGAGTTCATCTACCATGAGATCGTAATGGCTAAAACCCTAGAAGCCTAGCCTGTATGATTATGATTGTCCCTATGGACTAGACCCTCCGATTTATATAGACACCGGAGGGGACTAGGGTTGTACAAAGTCGGTTACAGGGAAAGGAAACTTCATATCCAGACGCCAAGCTTGCCTTCCACGCCAAGGAGAGTCCCATCCGGACACGGGTAAGAGTCTTCGGTCTTGTATCTTCACAGCCCATTAGTCCGGCCCATGTCCAACAGGCCGGACGTCCGAGGACCCCTTAGTCCAGGTCTCCCTCGCCCGTGGCGGTTGAGCGCTCGATGACCCTTGATCGGTCCCCTGAAATTGAGAACATGCTCTTCCGCATTCTCCACGTCTACAAGGACCGCCTACATCATCGCCTCTCATCCATGTAGTCCTCCTCGTCGGACGAGTCTCTGACGACTCAATATAGTGCTCGTATATGTACCCTATATCCGAATACATTGCTTCAAAGAAGAAGGGCAAAAAGAATTAGCATCGGCATTTCACAGAACAGTTGCCGGGCATGGTGAGTACTGTAGGAGCTGATGGTACCTGCTCGGCGGTTTGGGGGAGAGGTGTGGAACGGCGGTGGAGAAGAAGCGGCTTTGATCCCTTGTGTACCGCCGGAGGTAACGGACTCGTCGAGTACCGGCAAGGGTTATTGTCGGTTATAAATCCGGCATATCTCGTAGTAGGGATCCTAAGCTAGGCGTCTTGGAGCGATGGTAACATGGACACGGATTTTACCCAGGTTCGGCCCCTCTTAATGGAGGTAAAACCCTACGTCCTGCTTTTGATTGTATTCATATGGGTGTTGTACAGGGTACATGTATCTACCACGAGATTGGTCTAATGAATATTAGTTGATCTATTGACTAGTCTGGCCTCGGTTTATATAGTGCACCAGAGGCCTAGGTTTTAGAGGAGTCCTTGTCTTGGGGGTCAAGTCTTATGTAATCCTCCTTGTATACGGCATGAGCTATCCGAAGTGGCCCATAAGTGAACCGTCATGGGTCCTTGGCCCGATCCAGCTGGTCGGAAGACGACGTGGTGAGTACCTCCTAGTACAGGACACCGTTAGTTATGCCAGGGCGGCTTGGATGGTGGAGCGGTGGCGATTGCAATAGAGAAAAGGGGAAGGAGAGAAAATGAGAGGATGAAGGTGCGGGGTCCGGGAGGGATTTTGGTGGGGTTTTGAGTGGGCCGGGGGTGTCGGAGTCCTACGTGTCTGCTCTTCGGACTCGAGCAAAGCCTCTAGTTTGTCTCGCGTTTGCGGGAAAAAATACGTTCGGACAGCTTGATGGATCGATATAATTTTGAATTGGATGACATAACACGTTCGAACCGCACGATCCAGATGTACGCGGGCATCACACAAGCTCTCGTGACTAGTTGGGACCTCGGACTCTCCCGAGCAGGAGCCCCTTCCCACACGCTCCAGCTGGTACTAGATAGGTTCTAGAGAACCAGCATTTGGACGGACAAAAGCGCCCGATGGAGCGACGCCAAATGCAGCCCCCACGCCGCGAGAATGACAAATGTACGAACGAGCACACACTTGCCGGAAAAGCTTCAAGCTTGAAACTTGAGAGTCTGTGCCCGTACCTTTCGGCGCTCCGTCCTCGTACCAGCAGGAGAGAAAACGAAGACGGCGAGCGCTTTGCGTCACGTGCCCGCGGACGAGGCCGGAGCGCCAAGGAAGGAACGCGCCGCCGCCGCACACGCGTCCGTCCGCCCGGCGGCTCGCCCGTCCACCTCGTATCGCCTTCCGCTGCCATCTCGTTCTCGTACCTGCCGTGACACACGAGCCCACGCGCGCGTCCGGCCGACCCTTCCTAACAGACGGCCAGGTTTAGACGGGCGAGCCAGCGTTCCCACCCGGCGAAAGATCTTTCTGCCCCGGAGGCCGGAAGGAAGTTTGCGCACGAAGTTGCAGGTTCAGACAACCTTTCCTCCTTCCTCCCATCGCTCTCTCTAGCTACTCCGACGAGCGGTAGGTACATACAGCGACTCTTCGTTCCTGTCGTTTCTCGCGCCATATGACCACTACGCTGCTTAACCAGGCATCGTTTCAGAGTTTGTACTACGAGATACCAGCACGATGCCGCCGCGGCATGGAAAAAGTACGCGCGCGCGGGCACTAACACGTCAACGGAGCCCTGGGCACCGTTGGTGCGGTTCGGCGCCGCGACAAAGCTTCTCCAGCCACAGGAACGAGACGCCCGCCATTGGAATCGTCCGCTCTTGATCTTCCACACGCCCAGCTCCTTCACCGCCACGGTTCATTCGCCCCGTCTATTCTTGGAACCTTCCCCGCCTTCTAGTTGCTGCACATGTTCCGTGTCATTCCTCTGAGTATTTATACGGCCTCGTGGTCCGACAGGTCCTCTGCAACAGTCAATACTTCAACTTCAACGCAACGCAGCACGGGCAACGTTGGTTGAACAAGGAGCTGACCGAGTCCAGCAATGGCGGCGAGGGCTGCATGTACCGGCCGGCTGCTCAGAGCAACCACCGCCAAGGACAGCCGTCTGCCATCGTCGTCCCCGGCGGCCAGCCGGCCGGCGTGCCGCATCCCGTCTCTCAAGTTCCCGTTCCTGTGGGACACCAGGGCGAGGCAAGGGAAGATCAGCCGCGCCGCCGAGCAGAGGGCGGCGCTGATCACCCTGGGAGCAGCCAGCGCCAGCACCACGGAGGAGAAACAACTCCTGCCGGGGGAAGCGAGCAGCGTAGATCTCCTGCTGCCTCTGGCGTACGAGGTCACCAGGAGGCTGGTGCTCAGGCAGTTCGGGGAGACGTGGCTGGCCCTCACACGGCGTCGCTGGGCCAAGGTCGCCGAGGCCGTCGTCCACCAGGGCATCGTCAGATGCCAATCGTTCACGCTCATCGGCGTCGCAGGATCGCTCCTCGGTTCAGTCCCATGTTTTCTCGAGGTAATTTCCGACAAGTGACCCTTTATGTCACTCACTTCTCAATCAAGTGTAACCATTTATGTGATGCAAATACTGTTCGAAGTCAGGACGTCCAAGACTGATCAAACTTTTTTATGTGACTGTATAGGGCTGTGGTATTGTTGTTGAGTCGTTCTTCTTGCAGTTCCGAGCCATGTCCCAGACAGTAGATCCAGCCGAGATCATCAAACTGCTCATCGAAGCATTAGGTACATGTTCTTCATCTGGCGTTCGCTTCAACATGAGCTTTGCGCAAACCATAGTACTCCATGTTACTAACTTGGGGACAAACTAATTCCTCTTCTTCCAGACATGTTTCTGATCGGCACTGCTCTGCTCACGTTTGCCATGGGGATGTACGGCATGTTCTACGGCTCGCAGCGCGTCCAGGAGCCCATCTACGAGAGGCTGAAGAAAGGGGCGAGGATCCGGTCCGTCACGCAGGCCAAGTCGAGGTTCGGCCACGCCGTGATCCTGCTGCTCCAGGCCGGCGTCCTCGAGAAGTTCAAGAGCGTGCCGCTCGTCACCGGCCTCGACATGGCCTGCTTCGCCGGGGCCGTGCTCGCCTCCTCCGCCGGCGTCTTCCTGCTGTCCAGGCTCTCGGCGCATCCGCAGTCATGCAACAAGCAAGCCTCCTTCGCGTGAACGTGTCCGATGTCACTGCAAAACATGCAATATTCGTTTGTTCTTTCATTTCAAGTTAGCGAAGCAAGAAATAGTACTTACTAATAGAAAAACCAAAACCTGTGATGCTCTTGTGCCTTTTTCGTCTTTTCCCTCACTGCTCGTAGCGGTTTAATTTGTAGCTTGAGAGCAATGTCAATAAAGATTCTCGGGGTAGGAAGAAAAGGTACTGCAAAAATCATTTCGGAGCGACTCTCGTACTCTTTTGTGATCAACCACGTAAAAACTCGTGGTGCGTTTCACCTTCACGTTGCCTCCCGAAATTTCAGTGGCCGCGTTCCGGCATCGACTGGGATGGGCGGCCGAGTGCTTTCGATGGCGAAGGCGTGAGTGACGGTACCTGTGGCGCCGCGGCGTCGGCTCTTCCCTATTCCGACCGCGCGCGGATTCTGCTCCGCCACTCGCCGTCGCACTGCCGCTTAGGGGAGGGAAGAGGCAGTGTGGCGCGCGCGACATCGTAACATCGGCCAACCTAGCTACCCACGCGAAGACACACACTATTGAAAAGAACGCATCGTCGAGGTTATAACCAACCAGTATTGTCATCACTCCTCTGCGAGCCATCAATTTCGATTTCAGCGTTGACGACCACCAACGCAACCCTTATCAGACAGTCTACCACCTGCGCTGGCGATGAGACACCTGAGACTTAGATGATGAACCTTGCATGAGAAAAGCGTTGAGCCAGCACCAACTAGGCCCTGCAAGCGAACATCGATCTCGTGCCATCGTCACCGCTAACGCACCTCCTCCGCAACTCCGATCCACAAAGACGTGATGAGGCACGAGAACTCCTCGAACACATCGGATGATACCGACTACCAAACCCCCACCTCAACTGGTGAGGACACCACAACCATCGACAAGTCCCCAACAATTATGGGTCCTATCACAAGAAGTCGCGCCAAACTAATAAGTGACCAGATGATCGCTAAGACGCTAACTGAAGTTTACCTTGTAACCTTGATGACACAACTATGCTTTCATCCCCACTGTTGTTGGTTGAACTTGGGTATCATATAAAAGAAATCGGACAACCTATGAGCTCTTGAAGGAACCGGTTTGAAGAAAACAAGTTCCAAGTGAAGCTGATATTGTCAGATTTTAGCTCTACTATCAGTTTTTAGCTCTAATGTTTTATTGTGTCACACCCGAGAGACGGGCCATACAGGTACATCACCAGAAGCTACATCAAATTTACTCTCCAATGCAAAGAAACCTCGCATCATTTGGAGTTGTCAGTCAAACGTTCTAGTCATTCTCGTGGAAGGTGTCCATGCTGTCAAGGCTTTGCGAATTTTTGAGGAGCTCTCCAACAACTCCCGAAGTTGACTGCTTATTCCCCCAAGTAAGCCACGCAAAGCTAATTATTATTTAAACCTTTTCACACCTAGCTAAGGGGAGTTGTCTCTACTATAAAACCCATCTCCTCCATCCTTTGAGACCTTTTGTCAAACTATTCAGCTACAAGCTTATGCAGCAAGACTGCTAGAGATATGAGAGATCCTTACTACCTTTGCTCTTGTGAGTTCATACGGATTCGCGAGAAGGAGCCTTTGGTTTCCCCTAAATCGTGATCTACAATTTCATGTGTTTTGTGTGGGTTAGTTTCGGTTTGTGGTTTCTGCGATTGTTCAGGTAGTGGGTTGGAGTTCTTGTAGATCCGGTCAGCCATCCCCAACGTACGGGTTACATCCAACCTTGGCAGGTATAAAACTAGTTACGCGGCTGCTTGCAACTAGTTATCCCTTTTGATTCGATCCTACGAAGTGAAGAGTGGGCCACCCTCGTGCATGAACTCGTTCAACGGGCTTGCACCTATCATCAAACCAACTCCACTTGAAATTGACATCGTTGCTGGACAAGAAGCCACACAACTCCGAACCAGGGTCGCCACCCGAGCATCCTCGCAACAAGCAGCGACCCACATGACCTTGGATGAAATCGAGGCAGCCATCAGTCCAGATCACTAACCATCGGTTCCTCCAGCCAGCCTGGCTCCAAGAACGATGTTCGATATAGAGCTTTGTCATCATTCGATCTGGGAAGATCTCATATCTGAGGTTTCCCCAAAACAATTATTCATGTAAAATCTCAAAGGCACGTGTGGGGTTCATGACATGGTGAGAAGTTTTAGTATGCCCCCAAAAGTTGAGGAGAGTTGGGACCTACATATAAGAGATTCTCTTCCACGTCCTACTGGAGCATGAGAAGAGTACTGGCACACATGCTATCCTCCTCACTCGCCCGCCTCACCATGCCACGTGTGTGTGTCTTGTGTTTCGTGAACAACCTAAGCTCAAACATATGTCATGTGTGCTTGTTATTTTTGCTAGATGGAAATGGATAACTAATTGGTAATTAATTACGATTTTAGCAAATGCTTTACGAATAGCAACATCTGATCCAGTTGGTTCAGATTGTGGGTTGTTACCGACTCGGTCGTGGGCCTAACACCGCGTCTCCATGCCCGACCACCAATATATTGGAGGCAAATCCATTAGCAACCCTAGTCGTCGCGCAAAATAGATTGCAACTACTCTACCTTCTTGCGCACAAAACAATCTTCGTTCCTCTCGTTGTTGTTACTTCTGGCCAACTCCATCAGAAGACCACTGCATGGATGCTCAGCAGAGCAGGCCTCTGAAACCAAGGGTGAGCGTTGTGGGGAGCAAACCGGTCCACAACCCGTCCTTTGTTTTGGAGTTGCTCTTAGAATTTGCTACAAATCCGGCCCAAGAACAGCATATTTCCCACTTAGTAAGGTAAAGGCCCGCCTTCACTTTGTTTCATGCTCTGCCACTGTCTAGAACCTTGTCCTTTGTGATCCTACACCAGGAAATGAGTGATAAGGATTTTGGGAGGCATCTCGGCACGACTGCCCGCAACTGTTCGACTACATCCACGACTTTGGCTACTACATCGGCCTTCCCACTGACAGCACAACACCGTGAACAAGAAGGTTGTTTGAGCCTCTTCCGCCGACACGACTTTCGCCTCTCCGAAAGGAGGGTATGATATATTCATCCCTCTCTTTTTTTTCTCATGTGTTAGCCGTACTCACTGTTATCATAGATGTTCCTATTCTATGTTTCGTTTATACATGGAGGGCATTGGTTTTTCTTCCCCGTGTCTTCTTCTTATGCTTGGGCATCCACGTCTCGCTTCGTCATAACTACAGCATAAGGGAAAAACAAGATCTAGGGTAAACGCTCATCACAACTCCATCGTCTGGCGGGATTTGGCTCATCGCATTGAGATTTTTTGTGGTATTACTAAGGTAGAGATCCTTGACGAACCTCTACTGCATTCGCAACCACCTACTCTTTTTTCTCATCACTTGATGTTGGATGCCTCTGTTTCCAGGGTTTTGTGCGACCCTTCATTGATCCTTGATCTTCCGCCTCACCTCTCTGATACCGCAAAAAATAAACTTGGCTTTTCCATGCTATTTTGGACTCAATAAAACAGAATCTACAGGTATCAAACAACATATTAGCAGGATCGATGGCAAGTTTCTCACAACACAATCGGCTCACAAAGCATTGTGGGGGTCCAAATTGGTGGACCTCTTCGCCACAGCCATCTAGAGAAATTTTGCACCCAACAAATGAAGGCCCTTCTTATGGCTCGCCCACAAGAATCATCTCTTCATCAACGACTTTCATTTCAGGAGAGGCATTGCAAAGATTAGCGCCCCTTCTGCCCTGATCCTGAGACTACCGATCACCCACTTCTTTATTGCCCCTCAATTCAATCTCTTTGGGAGGAACTCACCAGCCTATGCGGGTCTGTGTTTTTATTTTTGTTTTCAATTGATTTATGTGCTAAAACTATATTCTTAGATGTGTAATATCGACTACGCTGGCTCATGGGTCTTATATGTGTCAATTTGCACAACACTTTAGATGGGGTGACATAGGTTGAATCATGTTCATCGTGTCATCGTGATGTTGAATTTTTTAAAAAAATTACACACTTGGAAAGTATAAACTCATTGGTAGTGCTGAATATATTGAATATATCGTAACGGGGAATACAATAGTGAAAATGGTTCATAATTTGTAAGCTCAATTCACAATGTATTTCAATATATTTTCTGAAAGAAA
>NC_041388.1:584688658-584701417 GCF_002162155.2 Triticum dicoccoides
CCCCGCCCCAACCCTGGCCCAAAGGGAAAATCCGATTGGGACAAAAAAACACAGATCGACCTCAACACGTGTCGACCATGTGGATGTGTACCTTCATGTCTCCATGTGTTGCCAATAGAGGCCTCAGTCGCAATCCCAGGAGTTACTTTATAACCGGTGATCTTTTTTCATGTGTTTTTCATCCCTTTTTCACTTATAATTTTATCTTTTGCTTGTTTTTCCTATTTCTATTGACATTTTTATAAACAAAATACCATAACAAATATTCTGACACACATGAGCAAAATTTATTCAAATATATTTCTCAAAAAAATCTCCAAATAAACATTTTTTAAAATACATTGATATTTTTTTGTAGAAAGTTTTTTAAGCATGAAATGGAATATGCATGTATTTGGTCATTTATAATTTTGCCATATACTCCCACCATCCCATAATATAAGAGTATTTTGGAGATTTTCTTTTAAATAAGGGTTGCGCCAGCAGCTGTCCCATTATCATTTCGCTTAGGCTGATCCACCGTGCTCCCAAACGCGGCAAATATGAAATCCCTGGGATATATAAACTTGTCGCATGTTCTGGCAAACAGGGCAGTCTCACACACTAAAGTGGTCTTTAGGAACATGGGGGCATTGGAGCACTTTTTTTTACCACCCCAAAACAAGTGCTTAATAATTTTGAAAATTTTGTTTTTTACTTGAATACTCATACATATGGCAAAGTACCTGTGAAATTTCGCTCAATAATATGTTGTATTGTACGCTGCACAAAAAGGACATCTGTTTAAAATCAACAAAAAAAAAAACAAGCCCCATGTTTGCATTTTGTTTTTTTATCTCTCACATGCAAGCAGGTATATTGGTGAAATTTTGGTCGTCATAATTATGCTGCACCACTATACATGCATGTACCCAAAAATTTAGATTTTTTAAAGACATACAAATCCATTTTTTTGAATTGCAAATAAACGTGCTCCAATCCCTGTGTTCAGATGTCACTTTTCGGCCGACAGACACACTTTTTGCGTAGTAAGCTGACCCAACAAGATTTGGTACAATTTTTCATTTCATTTTTCTATTACCTTTATTTCTTCTAGTTTTGGATATGTATCTATGTTTCTTTTTTTCTCTTTCTCTTTTCTAATATTATATAAATATTCTATTTTAAACTTTCATTTTCAAGAACAATAGTTTCTAAAAAATGAAAAATTCTTTTAAATACAAGATATTTATTTTGAATTGTATACATATTTCCTTTCACGATTGTGAATATTATTTTTTTAAAGTGAACATTCTTTATTCAATAATAAGAATTTTCATAAAATATGTGTAACTTTTGACATGATTAAAATATTTACGTTGAGATACATGAAAATATTTTCCATAATATATAATAATTTTATTGTTTAATAAATGTTTTACTATCCTTTCATACTATGTGAAAATATTTTTTTGGATTTACAAAAGGTAAAACAACAAGGTGCTAACGGGCGCCATTGGTAGCCCACCCATGTTGAAACACAAGAAAGGGGGTGAGGGAATCTCATACTCATCACTTACAAATTTTTACGAAGTGTTCACAATTTTATTGGATTTTTATGTGAATATAAGAAAATTTTCATACTTCGGAAATTATTCATGATAAGTTTAGAAAACTTCATAAATTTCAAAAGATAGATTTGAAAACAATTGTGAAGTTATAAGAAATTCGCATATTTTAGGAAAAAATGTAAAATAAAATAAAAAGGAAAACAAAAAAGGAAAAGAAGAAAGGAAGTAAACTATTGAAAATTAGAAGAAACAATCACGGCTCGTACTGAATGAGAATTGAGTCCCTACCGAGTGATGGTGGGTGGACTCTCATAGTTTTAAATAGCGGAGATACCGGTCGCTATTGTGTCGGCAATAGCAACCGCTATTGCTCAAATTAAATGACATTACTTTTTTTCTTAATGGTCTACAAATATGCATAATAAGCTAGTGTTTTTACAAATTCGCTACCCGTATATAGCGCAAGCAATATCGCATGATATGCGCATTCCGCTACGCGGAACCCAATCCGCTACCGTCCTGCTATCCGCTATTTAAAACCATATGGACTAAAAGATAGCCGACTTGAAGAAAAAATTAAATAGGCTGGTAGCAGATTCCTATGACGCGATCTTGCAAAGTTAAATGAGCCGGCCCTATAGAGCATTTGGGTACGCGACTCCTACGAATTACTCTTTATCCTTTGCTACAAGTGAATAATAGGGGATTACGGGAGCGCATATCTCTCACTTATAGCGAGACATAGAGTAGCCTCGCCTTAAGCCAGCACTTGATTGGATCGGCTCAGCGCGCTGGAGGCCACAGGCCTCCAAAGCCCTCTTGTTTCACTGTTATTCGTTCAAATATTTTGTTTTAGTTTTTAGATTTTTTATTGTTTTACTTTTGTTTATACGTCCAAATATTCACAATATATATCTTATAAAAACATTTTAAACAATTATTTTGAAAATGTTAATAATGCTAATGTTTTTGATATATGCTAAACATGTATACATTAAATGAACAATGTGTATGGAAAAAAGTATAGAACTAAGTTAATGTCAATTTTGAAAAGTGTTAATACGTATTTGGAAAACGTTTAACATGTATACAAACAATGTAAAATGTGCATGGAAAAAAGTAGAAACAAATCAATATAAATTTTAAACAAATGTTAATGATGTATTTAAAAAATGTTAAACCGATATGTAAATAATATTCTTAATGCAACGTAAAATGTAGCTAGGGACACGAAGAATACCAATAAAAATGAAAAAAAATGAAGAAAGGAAGTAAGAAAAAAAATCCAATGCAACGTGAGAATGAAACAACAGAAAATGAAAGAAAAAAACACCAATAATAACCATGAAAGAAATAAAAATAAATTAGTGAAATACAAGAAAATAGAAGGAAAAAAATGATGAAACCTGTGAAAAAGTAAAGAAAACTAAAAAGAAAAACAACCAATGAAACCGACAAAGAAAACGAGAAATAAAAAAACATATAACGAAGAATAAAAACCAGTGAAATCAAAGAAAACCGAAGTATAAGAAGAAACCAAAAGGGAAATAGAAAAAAAAGGTAAAGGAATGAAAATCTCAGTGATAATACAAAAGAAAACAAGAAAAAACTTGAAAAACTGCCCCCAAACAGTGAAAACCATACAAAAGATAAACCACACAGAAAAAACCTGGCCAAAACAGTGAAAACCGGGCAAAAGAATAAAAAAACACAGAGAGAAAAACAAAACGCAAGAAATGCTACAGCGAAATCTTGCTTGGAAAGAAGTCCACTAACCCAACCACCAAAAAAGAAAACTGCTCAAGAAATCTACGGCAAATAAAATGGGTCACACGCCTTAAAAATGGTAAAATGTGTTACTACCGGATTTTCTCTTTTCTTTAGTTGACTACAGGAATTGAAAGTGGTCGACATGTGGCTGCTCTCATCGATCGTCTTGAACACAGGTCACACCTGTCCGCAATGCATGGTTTCCACATCTCGAACGTGAAATGCTGCGCGATTTTCAGTGTGAACTATGAACATGGGTACAGTTTCATAGGTTGAAATTTACGTTGGCTGGATACGTACCCAGAGAAAGAGTTGATCAAGAGAACCTGCAGCTGGAATTGACAGGAACTGGATTCCCACTCGTACGTCGGTGCGTGCATGCATGCTGCTACTGAAAGATAAACCTTGGTCGTGGTGGGTAAGTAAGCGCCTTTTACGTGCAAGGTGTGGACTTGAAAGCTCGATAATAATCCCTTTCATGTGTAAATACTAAGAAGACTAGGCCTGTAAGGGTTCGATTTTTCTGGTTTTTTCGGAATTTTTTTTACCCCTGCCGATTGAGCGACACGTGTGCATGGTGGCTTTCGTGAAGTGGTTGGTCTCTTCTCTCTTGGACTGTGCCTGTTTCTTCTAGAGCTGCATGGGCTTATCTTGTCTCATGTGAAAAGATGGTTTGACTGTATGGGCTAATTTTGTCTCATGTGAAAAAGAAATATTAGCTGCATGGCCTGACCGGTATACGTGTGCTGCTGGATGGCTCATGCATGCATGCATGTGTCCACCTTTGCATATTTGTAATTCCAGGTTTGCACACGTTTGTGTTCTGGGTCCTTCTTTGCTTGCTTATAAGTAGCTCCTTGTTGTGTTCTTCTCTCATGTGTACTTTTGGGTCTCCATCTCTCCTCCTGATGCTGCCCTCCAACCTCCATCCGAGATCCCGTGGCATGCTAGGTCGCCGCTCCGACTGGCCGGCTGGGAGGTGCGTGCCATCCTCTCCTCATGGATCTTCCTCGGCTCCGGCTCCGTCCCTGGCCTCCCAGGCGGATACATGGTGGTGGCCTCCCCATGGTCTAAGGTGGCACGCCTGCAGCCGACGCTGGATAGCTTCCTACCCTGTTGCGCTCCATCCTAATCGACTCCCCTTGGCCTTCCCCAGCTTTGGCCCTGGCAGCAGGTCCCCTCCACCTGCCCCACAGCCGCGGTTCCTGCCTCGCTACTTCAGTTTCAAGTTGTTCCTTGCGAAGGTGCACATCGCATCTGCATTTCCTCTCCTCTGGTCTGCGTGGTTTCCTTAAACAAGTAGATGAGTTATTAGTATTACAAGTTCATCAGATCTAAAGTTGGGTGCATATGCTACAAATTCTTAATCTAAGAAGAATGTTCAGGTGTTGCGTGCAGGTCTGTGGTGAGGACACAAATTTGGGGGTCCAGGTCCTTACGTGAATGTGCAAGGAATTTAGAACCTGCATCTTTAATATAACATAGTATATTTCTCTCCATTAAGTTGTGTTCCATTTTCTTGATGGAAGTAATTCTGGTTTAATTTCACATGATGTTTAAACAAATAAACACATGATGTGCTGAATTTTTTTTTAGAAAAGGAGGATGACCCCCGGCCTCTGCATCTGGGCGATGCATACGGCCACTTTATTAATTATTAACATAAAACCTTACAAAGCCATACAACAGCAAGACTAAAGCCACCGTCTAAGCAACAATTGTCGCTACATCTATCCAATTGATAAAGGGGCGCAGATAGTCTGGGCCTAATACCAAACAGACATTGCAGCCAAACCTAAACATCTAAGACCTGAGGTCCCAACCAGAACGCCTGCCAGGTATAGGGCACCTACCAGTCCGGCGCACTCCTCAACCTATGAGGCCGCCGCAGCCACCTACCACAAATCCATCTTCAGAGCTATACTGTTGTATGTACCGTGCCAGGTCTCTCTGCCATCGACGCCACCACGACGCCCGACAGCGTCGTCCTCCTGTGCGAGTCCATCCTCCCATAGCGAACTTCGAATCTGCACTGCGCCACGCCGTCAAGATCCGTCGCCATCAATGTGTAGGATGAAGCACCGCTCCACCAAAGAATCCGTCCTCTGGTCCCTCGATCACGCGTGTACCTCCAAAAATGACGCCCCCAAGGGAGGAACGACACCAGAGCGCCGCCGTCATCCGATCATCCGATCTAGGGTTTCCCCCTGAGGTAGCAGAGAGTGGCCTTGAACTTCTCCACGGCGATGCCTTCAAGAAGGGAACGACGCAGATAGCGCCACCATCGCCGGCCTTAGCAGAAGCCGAAGGCAAGTTTTCACCCAGATCAGTTCGAAGGAATCCAACTCTCGTGCACGGGCCACCGTCACCACCAGCACCACCAGGCAGACCCTAGAGTACCGGCAGATCAGCGAGCCACCGGCACCACCGCATCCAGATCACCGGCCACGCAGGGCCGCCGCCATCCCCCGCACCGTCCGGGTCAGAGACGGAGCCGCCGACCGTGCACAGGGACCACCGCCGCCTGCACACGCCGGAGCGCCGCCGAGGTCCCAGCGCCCGCCACCGCTTGCCGACGCCAACCTCCGCCCGAGCACTGGCGCCACCGTGGAGCCATTAGATCGGGGAGGGAGACGTCGCGCGCCGACCACCCTCGCGGACCCCGCCGCACGCCCGAGCGCCAGCACCACCGCGACACCATCAGATCGGGAGGAGGAGGAGCCCGCGCCTCGCCGCCCCCGCAGACCACGCCACCGCCATCGCCGCAGCGCCACCAAAGGGGAGCCCCGCAGATCCGCCGGCGACCCGACCTGCCGCCGAGCCGAGCGCCGCCGCGAGGGCCGGCCGGCCCGCGCCGCCCAGGAGCCTCGCGAGGAGGGAGGAAGCCCCGCCGCCGCCGACGCACGCGCGGGCTTTGCCCGGCGGCGTCCCCTGGCGACGGCGAGGGAGAAGGACGGCGAAGGAAGGGAGCGGCACGGGGGACGGGACATGATGTGATGAATAGCTGACATACATAGGAAATGGTACAGCTTGATGACTATTGCAGTACTACATTATTCTCAGGTATTTGTTGTTCCTTTTGTGATAGTTTTCTCTCTCCTAAAAGTAGAATGGATCATTTTTAATCCTTTGAGCAAGGTTGCCCAAAGTAGGGCGCTCAGCCATTGAGGCATTATCAATTTCTTTAAGAAGCTTCACAAAATCTTCTCTTATACTAAAAAGATCTAATGTAGGTTTGTTAGCCTTATAGGGTACTATATACTGAAGACATGATATTAAATATACAGTACATTGCACTGTGAAGTGAGTATCTATATACTTCCCTTTCGGAAAAAAGTATGTATATACTATCCACACATGATTGCCATTTTTAGAGCTGTCGCTGGGATCATCATGGATTGGGATGCATTCTGATAATAAGATATTAGGGTATTGATATGTGATCTGTATGTCACACTTGACTTCATCATCCTTTGTTTTCAGATGTATTCTTTAGGCATACACTAATGTGGCAGCTTGGTCATATTCTGTAGCTAATTTAATCACCACAATACTCGGATTTTTTTCCCGACTCTCAGTATAAAGAACTTCCACTTGCCATCTCTATATGGATTTTCTTTTTGCTACTGATGATTTTGGCTAAGGGTTTTTCGGCTCTCCTCTCTATATGGATATGCTTTTTTCAGGTTAGTAGTTTAGGAGTTCCTTCCAACATTGGCTTTTGGAAGTTATGCTCGCTTCACCAGTAGGTCTTAACAGGGACATAATTAATTCTCGGTTGGTAATTAGAAAAAAATGGTTGGAGAAAACATATCTTTTGCGTAGTTATTGCTTCTGAATTTTACTAATCTTTTTTCATTTTCTTTTTTTTCCAGGTTAGTAGTATGGGAGTTCCTATCAAGACTGACATTTGGAAGTTATGCTAGCTTCATCAGTTATACAAAACTAGACTCAATGTAATTTATTTTGGTGCTTGCAATGAGTATTAGACAGAGGGATGATGAACACATACTTCACCCAGTGTATAGCCATGGTGACAAAAAAAATTAGACAGAAAAAACTCGGTCTGTATGGTGTTTGTGATGATGCTATCAATTCACTAAACGCTAAAATGCCGGGTTGTGAGTGTCAAATCTAGTAAACTAATTTTCTTTATTGCTTTTTATCCAAACAGAAGTATTAGTCTATTCTGTGCCAAGAGTCTTACTGTCAAAAGAATATATGGTAGCATCAGATTGCCTCCATCAGATAGAACAATGGCTAATAAACTCATTTTATTACTGTATAGCCATGGTGACAAACAATTGGATAATAAGAAATAATTCGCTCAAATATTCTCAGCAGAGATACTGTTGCGGTCTATACGAAAAAAATTGTTACCTATTTAATTAAACAGAAAACTCTGTCATTCATGGCAATAGATGCTAAACAATCAGACTACCTGACAGAAAAGTATATATACAACAGTTAAATTTCTTCATTCCAAAAATAGATGATGTAGCGGTAGATGTTGATCGTACAAGAACACGAGGATGACAAAGATAAATTAATAACATATATTATCATCACGGGTTGATCTAACTGGTGGTAATTTTTCTTTGCAATGAAAACAATGTGGAATGAAACGATTCAAACAACCAAAAAGAAGGAAACAAAGGATGCTTATGGATCTGAATGAGTTAGGTCGCTCCACTACTTGCAAGTAATAGGCAGATCCAGCGACTCAGTGGCAGAGCTACTGCTCGACAAAGCCAGGCCGCCGCCCTGGCTCTGCCTGGAAGTCATCACTGAAATTACAAAAAGAAATATTAAGTAATTAGTATGGCAGAGCTACTGCTCGACAACGCCAGGCGGCCGCCTTGGCTCTGCTTGGAAGTCATCACTGAAATTACAAAAAGAAATTAATTAGTATTTTTTCCATGGGCATATGACCGCCGGCCGGTTGCCTTTGTGCTCATGCCAGAGTTGTAATTGACTCTGCCACTGCAGCGACCTGGAAAAACAGCAACTATTTGTGGAGTGGGGAATTTTTCTCTCTCAGTACGTCTCTAAATCACTGAATTGTCCCCTGGACAAATACGAGTTAAATATGTCCCGTCGACATAGGGAAGGCTTGCTATCACATACCATTTATTGGGATATCTAATATTAGTCTCATTCCAACACCACATATCCAGACCAAAGAGAAAGCTACAAATTGGATGATTGATCCCTATGAAATTGATGTCACACATATTTTATTTTGAAAAGGGTATTACCCTGGGCTCTGCAACAATGATGCACACAACCATATTATTAAACATAAGTCAAGTTCCAATTACCGAGTTCCAGGCTTATTTCATCAAGTAGTTTTCTTCTACTTGAACTCAATTTCTTCAATTTCCCTGAGTCGTGAGCTTATATTAGCCGTGAGCTCATATATATTCTGCGTTGTGAACTCATTTTAGTTTTATCTATGAACTCATTAGGTGAATTCATCACGTTTTTTGGGAGATGTGAACTTATTTCATATTCATCTATGAATCATGGTTGAAGTGTTCGTATAATTCCATTCTTTTGCCACTTCTAACTACAATTCCATTGTTGTCTTTGAATAAGCTACATCAAGTGCAACAAAACAGATTGCATCAAGTAGCTTATGGACTGAAATTTGCGGTATTATTCATTTCTCGTATTGTCGATTAGTTGATTCTGGCTGTGAAACTAAACATGCCATGCTATTCTTGATGTAATTTCCAAATTGCAATCCATAATCAAGCAAAAGATTACAACAAACATGACTTACATGTTGCTTGCATTCAACATCTTCAGGACCTTCACGCGCATCCATCTCCTCCTCTGGTCGCTGCTGCCATCAAGCCACTTGCTCAGGACCTGCACAAGGCATACATCTTTTCAGCACCAGCCTCGCCACTAGAACGCTTCTACAGTAGGGAGGGCGATCTGCGCCAATGCACGCACGAAACGGCAAGCACCCGTGGAGAGCTGCGCTGTTGCGCGCAGGCATGGGGGAGAACCTGCCGCGAGCTGCGGTGGCCCGCATAGGCATCCGAGGGGCGAGGATGAGCTCCGCCGGTGCCTGCAGATGTGGACGAGGACCGGCGACGAGCCGCGGTGGGTCGCGCAGGCATCAGCAAGGCGTGGGCGAGCACCGGCGGGGAGCTATGGTTACTCGCACGTGCGTGGCCAAGCTAGGGCGGAGAGCTCCATTGGATTGTGCAGGCGGCAGTGAGGCATGGCGACGAGCTAGCCCGAGAGCAATCCTATCCAACCAGTCCACTCGCATCAGATAAGCTTAGATAGCATCGGGGGCACTTTTGTCCTTTCAGGTGCTAGAAACGGACAAGAAAAAGAAGAGCAATGGAAAAAGGAGAAATTGCATGGTAAGAGCATCTATGGCCGGCCGCCCGGTCACGATTTTTTTGACCCAGACGAGCGCCTTAAACTGGCCTCAAACGCTGGGTTGACCGGCACCATCCATATCCAGCCCAAATATGGGGCGGATATGGGGCGCCCGGGCATGCACGTAACGTTGAACCCGACAGCCCGACCTCATCCCAAATTGCATCAAATCCACTAAACCCTTCGTCCTCCTCTCGCCGCCCTTCAACCTTTCCCGCACTTGGACCCTCGCCGTCCTCCACCCTTGCTCCCAATCCTCACCTCCGGTCCCTGACCCACCACGGGAGATGTCGTCAAGCCCAACCCACATCGCCGCGATGGAGACGCAGTCCGCCTTGTCCATCGACGGCGTCAATTCGTCAAGAGATAGGACGTGCGTCCAGCAGCAACTTCAACATTGTGTACATGAGAACAAACCACCAAGAACTAGCCTCGTCTCTTTACCACAACATCACATAGACAAACTGAGTTGGACGATCAACATCTCATATATAAAAAGAGAACAAGAGCTTCGCAATTCTGTGTACCAACTAGATATATCATTTTCTTCTATGAACTATTTTGCAATGAATCAAGTCTTGGAACGAACTACCAAATGTTACAAAAAAAGTAAATAGTTTATCAATCCATGTAGCGCGGCGTGCCGCCGCGCATTACCTGCTAGTGCTCCTCTATTTTCGTAGCTATGCGCGTCTTTCCACCAGCCCAATCTTGCCAGTATGCATGCCGCCCTTGTCTGCAAGGCGACAGCGACGAGAGCAATTATCATGTCGATGCAGGGGTGTATGTAGTAGTACCACATTTCTCTCTCACCGCGGTATCCGAAAATGACTCCTCGACTCCTCTCTTGGTCTGTCCAGATAACCTGGCCCGTATTCGAAAGTAAATGTGTGCGTATCAGCGTATTATCAAGGAGCTAATAGCATATGCACTATACAAACTTGACACCCGTTTGGTGCATATAAACTTTTGAAGTGTGGCAACTGGATCTACAATATGATGTGAAAAAGAAGTCTCGGACTGTATTCAGTTACTCCCTTCGTTCGGAATTATTTGTCTCGGAAATGGATGTATCTAGTTTCTAGATACATTTATTTCTTCGACACGTAATTTCGAACGGAGGGAGTAGATACGTATACAGGCGTTCCGCCTACCGCTGCACTGCCTGCACAGTAGCACTGCGTGGTGGGTGAGCAGTACTAGCGGAAATCGAGGTGGTTGCATTGCAGGAGGAGTTGGGTTCCAGTTCGCCGCGAGCTGGCCGAGGACGCCAGCGCCAGCGGTGGTCCGTCCGCTCTTGTCGTGTGTCGTCGTCGTCGTTGCACGCCGTGCAGGGTCGCCGATTTTCCCAGTTCTCTTGCTGAGGGGACAAGGGATCAGACAGGTCAGCATGGACGTGACCAGCAGCTGCTGTCACCTTCTCTGTTCCGGGCCACGTAGGCAATGCGACCACATGGGCCGGGCTGAGCTGGAATGTCCAGCTGTGTGCCCAGAGCCTAGACAATACTAGCAGCATCCAGAGCAGAAGAGAGCCAAACCAATCAAGCAGCTAGGCCGGCCATGCATGGTCGATGCATGGGGCACTTGCCCAGCCAATCAACCAGCGCCCAGCAGTGGCAGTTCCGCAAATACCACGTGACGGCATGGGCGTTCCCACAGTCGTCCATGGCCTTCCTGCACCACATATCCGGTCCTCCACGGACGAGTTGGACTAGGACGGGAGAGGAGAGAACGAGCTTTGCATTCTGCTGAGCCAATCATCGAGTCAGAGTCAAACGACGACGGGCCATCATCGGGCACCCGGCCGGGTCAGAGCTTCCAGGACAGGCCATGCATACTTGTCAAGCTTAACCTCAGCTTAATCCCCTGTCCAGGATCACGCCATCGTCCACCATCACAATCCGTTACCACGCCTGAGTGAAAGTATCTGTCTACGACAAAGCTAAATACCTGCAAGTGCCCGATGGGAATCGAACCCAGGACGCACAGGCTCCGCATGCTTCCATCGACCAACAAGCTACAACATCTTAGTTGTTCAAACTGAAAAACATAAGAACTTAACCTTTTATACCTTGTAGTATCAAAATAAAAGTTGTGCCTATTCCAGAATTTTTTTGCTGGGAGCTAGAGACAAACTCCAGACTCAAGAATTGTGACGAGGGACATGATTTTTTTTTTGAAGAATTGTTGCGTGATGTAGTACTTGCGCCAATTCCTAAAGCTCGACTGGAAGTTAGCGATAGATCTGTACGACCTGATCGTTGCTCGTTGTGGATCGCACGACCACAAACATCCCGTCCGGATCGCCCGCACAACCCACGTATCTCCCGACGCTGGCCCGTTCCCTCTTCCTTTTTTCCCCGATGCAGGCCCGTTCCCACTACTTTTTTTTCCTCACATCATCACATCCCATCGGCCCATGTTCCTAAATTAAGAGGACCATTTACCGATCGCATCCTTGCACACGTTCCAAAAAAAATTAATAGCTTCCTATGCTGGATAAGAATCGAACCCTGTTCCTCAAGTAGTAATTTCTACAGACACAAACCACTAGCCCAGCTTCAGACTTTTTGTTTTTGAAACAAGTTTACATGATACTTGTTCTTGGTTCATACGAATTTGAACCATTAAAAATAGTGGTCCGGTCAATGATTTCCCCACTAACGTGATTCTTTTGACCTCATTTTTTTGTTGAAACATCCCGCAATAATGTTGTGTGAATAACGTGGTCACTAACGCACCGCGGACCTGATAACTTACATACAAACACCCCGATAACTCACACATCACATACCTGATAATTTATGTACCCTGGTTTTGATAAATTTGTTGGGGGGAGGGGTGATCAAGTATCCCTCGACAACTTTCGTGTGAATAGCATGGTAACTCACACATCGGAGACCCGATAACTTATGCCCCCCGGTCCTGGTACTTTTCGTGAGGGAGGGGTGATGAAATATACCCTCAATAACTTTTATGTGAGTTGCTCGGTAACTCACACCTCGTAGACCTGGTAACTAATACACCCCAGCCTTTT
>NC_041388.1:584701659-584715402 GCF_002162155.2 Triticum dicoccoides
TGAAATATATCCTTGATAACTTTTTGTGTGAATAACATGATAACTCACACATCTCAGTCCTGATAACTTATGTGCCCCAGTCTTTTTGGTAAATTTGGTGACCATGTGAGGGGAGGGTGGTTGACGAAATATACCCTTGGTAACTTTTTGTGTGAATAACATGATAACTCACACATCACAGTCCTAATAACTTATGTGCCCCAGTCCTAATAACTTTGACGACGGTGGTGAGTGGTGGGGGAGGGTTGTTGACGAAATATACCTCCGGTAACTTTTTTGTCAATATCATGGTAACTCACACATCATAGACTGATAACTTTGGTGTGTGTGGGGGGATGAGGGGTGGTGATCAAGTATCCCCCAGTAACTTTCGTGTGAATAGCATCATAACTCACACATCAGAGACCTGAAACTTATGCATCCGTACTTTTTGCGAGGGAGGGGTGATGAAATATATCCCCGATAAGTGTTATGTGAATAGCACGGCAACTCACACCTTGTAGACCTGATAACTAATGTACCCCACTCGTTGGTAAATTCGATGACTGGGTGGGCGGAGGGTGGTTGATGAAATATATGGTAATTTTTTGTGTGAATAACATGATAACTCACACATCGCAGACCTGATAACTTATGTGCCCCAGTCCTGGTACGTTTGGCGACGGTGGTGAGGAGTGCTGGAGGGTTGTTGATGAAATATACCTCGTTAATTTTTTTGTCAATATCATGGTAATTCACACATCATAGACCTGATAACGTAGGTATAAACAACGCGGTAACTTTATACCCGAATAAAAATTTATTTAATCATACCCCGGTTCATTATGTGCAAATATAACGGTAATGTATGCATCCGGGAGCTGATAACTTAGATATAAATACCACGGTAAATTTGACCCGGGGGGAAGAAGTCGTTTAAAACACATCTCCGGCACTTTTGTATAAATAACATGTTAATATACATATAACATAACTGATAACTTTACAGTAACTTTTGACCAAAAAAGTGATCAAAACATGTCAACGGGAGATCTAGTTTTGAAGTTCTCATCATGGTGGATTTTTTATGTGAAAATGATTTTTCAATCAAAAATGACAGTTTGAGCTATAAAACATCTTTGAAATAGTGAGAATTTACAATTACATCAGGTTTTCTGTGCTCTATTGTTTTTGCATGAGGAGAGAATGTTGGAGGAGCAATTTTTATGCCCCGGTAATTTTCATGTAAACATGATGGTAACTGACGTACCACACAGGTGATAACTTATTTAGTCTAGGTCTGGTAACTTTTCACCAGAAAAAAAATCATCAAAACATACCAACATGGGATCTAGTTTTGAAGGTTTCGTCGCGACGAATCTTTTATGTGAAAATGGTTTTTCAATCGAACCTATGGTTTGAGCTACAAAACATTTTGAAGTTCAATTTCTAATGGAATCTTTGCTGACATCATATTCTTTTCTTATCTACATGCATGCATTGTTAATTGGGTTTAATAGGACATGCACTCCATGCAAACCAAAGATATGTGTATGGGAGATTGCACCGGAACGCTGCATGCGAGATTGCACCTAGATGTGAAGCGTTGTTTCAGCCATCGAAGGGATCGTGCGGATCTGATGGTTAGCGACCAGCCGACTGGTGGTTAGTCGCTTCCATCTGTCTATCAGTGTGAGAGAATGTTCCGATCTGTTATCTGTACCATTATCAGTGTGAGAGAGCCCAACTTGAACTGCTCCATCGACACAGGCGAAACATGTTCCCCACACAACACCTGCAACTCAGGCATGATCTGCAGCACCGGAGACACAACCTCGGCGGATGCCTCACCCACGGAGTCCGGCAACACAAGGGGCGTCGAGCTAGACCCAACACAGGGCGAGAAGCTACAAAAGAGCTCCGTATCCGCCTCATCCATGAAGCCAACAGAAGACTCAACCACGGGAGCCTGTGCAAGAGGGAGCCTTTGTAGAGTAGCCTCCGCGCGCTCCAGAAAGCTCCCAATACGCACCATCCAGCCTTGCAAGGAGTCGGCGACCTCGCGAAGCGGCTTAATTGCCTCCTCCATCTGTGAGGAAGTCATGCAATGAAGATCAGATCCTAGCAACTTCGAGTGCACCCCTAGAGCAGACTGGAGGGTCACATCTATCGGGACAGAAGGAGTCTTCATGTTGGACGGGGCCTTATGTTTCTCAGGTGTTGATGAAGGCACAACAATCGAAGCCCAAGAATGAGCTAGCGGCCGAACAGAACTTGCAGAAGGCTGTGGCTGCACCGGCTTGCAGCCATCCCGTGCACGGTGTCCCAAGCGAAAGCATTGGTTGCACCGGATTGGATCCCTGCACTCGGCCGCTCGATGACCTTTTCCGAAGCAACGAAAACATCTATTCCAGAGCCACGCGGGCGACCGGGGACGCTGATGAGGCATGAAAGCCGAAGATGGCCGAGGTGCCAGTCGTGCACTGCGGGACTGGACAAGCTTCCAGCCTGCAACGTCCTCCAGGAGCCCCGCGCATGCCGCATCCGGCCCGACGAGGAAGTCTGCATCTGCGTCTGGACCAGAGACCAGGGGGCTGGAGCTCAACAAGGCAACAGGTGGTCGGCCGCCGCCCAGGCAGGCCAGCTGTGCCGGCGACCCGTCAATGGTCTCCGGCCCCTCCATGATGACGTCCTCAGAACACAAACGTGGCTCCGGCGGCGGGGACACAGGCCCCCGATCCATATCAGGCCGGGACGGTTGGGAGCTTGGTGACGAGCAGAGGAGGCCGGAGGGCGCCGTCGGCTGGCCGGAAGAGGCGCCGACAAAGAGGACGGGGACGGTTGGCAGAGGAGGCAGACTGGCCGGCACCGATGGCGTGCATGGGAGCTTGCGCGAGGTGGAGAAGCATCCCTGAACGGCGGGATCGGCCTTGCGGGCGGCGAGGGAGGCCGCAACGAGCGTGATGGCCGTAGTCGGAGGGGCCGCCGAAGACGGCGCGGCCGCCGTGAGCATTGGGCCGTCATGGGCGCCTGAGCAGACAGCGACGCAGCCGTTGCGGGGGGCGGACCTTCGAGGGGCAGAAGAGAGAGGGCGCCGTGGTGGTTCCGGATCTGGTCCCGGCGGCAGCAGGGGATGCTGGAGGAAGGAGATCGGGCGGCGCCGCCGGAGACGCTCACCCGATGCAGTTGTAATTTGAGAACAGTTATACAAACGAAACTACTACACACACGGCAATTCCACTGAACGACACGAGGACGACAGCTAATCCAACCGCTGGAGATGCTTTGCCTTGGACTCTGATGGTGGGATATGTCATATCGTCTGCATGTCGTCCGGCAGTGTCGTGCATGTAGCACTGCTGTTATACAAAAGGATTCCTACTCGTCTTTGTCAAGGGAGAGTACTGCGTACCCGCCCGCTCCAGCTGCACAGTAGTACTAGTAGCACTGCATCGTTGCGGTTGAAAACGGCAGCTACACTGGGTTGGTGTATAGGACAGTCGGTGGTTTCATTTCATTTGGGTTCCAGTTCGCAACGAGCTGGCCGGCCGCGCTGGTCTAGTCTAATCGAGTTGGTATAGTACGTAGTACTTTTTTTGCTCGTTTCATGCATGCACCGATGGTTGTGAGGGTAGAAGAAAGAGTTGACAGAACAACCGGTGCATGCCTACTCGTCTCGCTCGTTGTTTCACGCGCCCAACATGCAGGGCGTAGGACATCTGTTCATTCACATTAATTAAACTGAGTTGTGTGCATAGAACCCTATAGACACATGCAGAAAAAGAGATTCAAAATCAGTTTAGTAGGCCTGATTACGCGAGCGCGGCGTGCATCACTCTCCCAGTGGCAGATCCGCGAATACCCCGCGACGGCATGGGCTATACCATACCACCACACCTAGACGGGCCTAGCGCCTTACATGAGTTGAGCTTTCATGGCTTCACCCGCCAGCCCAGCCCACCTGCTCCTTGCAACTCCCCGCTGTTGCTAGGCGCTTCATTTCGTACGTGCCAGCTGAGCCACTACTCAAGCCTCGAGGAATAGCACGTAGAAATGCGATGATCGAGATGAAAATCCACTTCAGATAAACCCAGCCTTTCCAACGGGCCGGTGCGTGCACGTCAAGTAGTTTGCTTTATCTACGTACTTTATACTAAAGCAATGGCTGACAATGACTCGCCTGTCCACCGCCGCTCGCTCGATCCGCAGCACTGTCGTATCAGGCTATCACTTTTAACTGTGCTGCCGTCTCGTATACTGATCTGGCCGGCCGCCTCTACTTATCCATACGCGCGATACGTTTTGTACAAGAATATATTCAGCTCGTCAAGCCGATCCAAACTGTTGGCGTCGACCAACGTAGAGATTTTATTCCGACAAAACTCGACGTTCCGTCTCAGATAGCATGGCATTGGATCCGGACCCGACGAGACAGAGGTCTCAAAGACGTACGGCCTTCTTTCTAGTGCGCTTATCCGGACCCCGGGCCGGAACGAATATGTTCGCCGGGCACATCACCCGTCAGGTACATGGCGGGATGAACCTCGGCGGGCATCACCTTGGCCTGCCGCTGTCAGCTCGTGGAATATCAAGCAGTACTAGCAAGTTGCGACGGCGAGCGCACGGTCACGAGACGTCGACCGATCCGCCCCGGCCACCATCCACGCCCATTGGCTCGCGGGCGGGCGGCAGCAGTGCTGCGTGCTGTACGCGGGCGACGGGAGCCGGCCATGTCGGGCGCAAGAGGATGGATAGAAAAGCTGAGAAAAGGTGTTTGCATGTCGTCTTCCTCTTACCGAAATGGCCTTTGCTTGGCCCATACCATGCTAACGCAGCGCACTTATCGCACAGTGCGCGCGCTCGCCCGCGCTGCACAGCGACGACGAAGTAATCAATTAAGCGACGACACAAGCCTTGGCGGGTTTTGGTAACCCTTGCACTGACGATGACCTCGAGTTTTTCTACGTCTCTACAACTATCACTGTTGATGACGGCGCAAAGACGCTATTCTGGAAATCGCCTTGACTGCTTGGGTGGAAGCTCAAGGATATTGCACCGTTAATCTTTGAGGCCTCAAGGCGAAAAAATTGAAAAGTGTGGCAGGCTCTCAAAGGAAATGCTTGGATTCTCAAAATCAACCCCAACACCGTGGTCACCGTTGGCCACATTCGTGAATTCTTCACTTTTTGGATGCTTGTCCATGACTTCCATCTTGATGAGCAAGCCAAAGATGATATCATTTGGAAGCACGCGAATGATGGGATCTACTCCGCGGCCACCGTGTACAAGGCTCAATTCCTTGGGTTGATTCTCTCACCCATGGATCACATGGTTTGGAAGGCTTGGGCACCCCCAAGGTTAAATTCTTCGCTTGGTTAGCTATACAAGACCGCATTTGGACTGCCGATCGGTTGGAGAGACGCGGTTGGGCAAACTGTGGACTTTGCCAACTATGCAAGACAGAACAAGAAACAGGGCCACACCTCTTCTTCAAGTGTGGGTACACGCTTAGGCTTTGGAGAGCCATCATCGAGAAGTTTGGGCTACATCACGTCAACACCTCCGAGTGGCATCTTGATGATTCCGTCAACGCGTGGTGGGACAAACGGACCGACAACCGACACCCAACCGGCATGCCATGACCTCCCTCACCATGCTCATCTCTTGTACTGTTTGAAACGAACGGAATGCCAAAGTCTTTCGCAAAAAATTTGCACCACCGCCTGTTCTCCTTGGCTCCATCCTTGAAGAAGCAAAGTTATGGGTCATTGCCGGTGTAAAAAAATTTGGGACTGTAATTTTTTGCGAGTAATTGTCATGCCGTTTAGCGTGGGGTATTATATAAAACTCTAAACTCTATTCTCTTCTTATTTAATAGATGAGGCAAATTTTATGCCTCCGTTTTGAAGAAAAAAATGATGATGGATGTGCACCGCACGTACCACGCCGCAATCCCTTTCCACATCACCGTGCTAACCGATAAGGACTCCCGATCCAACCCAAATGAATAGCTAGTGAAAAGATGTGTCGATGAGCGTGAGAGAATATTCCAATCTGGCTATCGGTTCCTGCTGGTTGTGAGTTCACGTACAAGCACGCTCCAGTAAAAAGGATGACCATGATGGAACATTGCTGCATACCCGCGTGCGTACCGGCTGCATGGCAACAACTTGCCGAGCTGTGGTGATCGACCGGCCGGAGCAGAGAGCTAGCCACCGCCTTCAGGAAAGGGTCTGCGCATTTGTGCACGTACCGCTGGATACTACTCGTCTGTTAGCATGTACGTGAACCGGGAGTTGCCAAAATGTTATGGACTTTGTCAGAGCTTACGTACTACGGCTCGTCTTTGTCAAGGGACTGCTCTGCTGCGTACCTGCCCGCCCCAGCTACACGCACAGTCAGTGAGAATCCCGTGGAGGCTGTAGGACTAAACCTGAAAATAGTTTGTAATCCAAACTTAACTCAGGCCAAGCCATACATGTACACTGGTAGAAAAAGAGCCTGTTATCCCGGTTCGTAAGGGCCTTTTGTCCCGGTTCTGGAATCGGGACTAAAGGGTCGGTACTAATGCGTTGTCCCTTTATTCCCGGTTCAATCCAGAACCGGGACAGATGGACCTCCACGTGGCCTGTGCGCGGAGTCCAGGCAGAAGACCCTTTGGTCCCGGTTGGTGGCACCAACCGGGACCAATAGGCATCCACGCGTCAGCATTTCTGTGGTTGGGGTTTTTGTTTTTTGTTTTGAAGGGGGAGGGGGGGTGTTTGGGGTTTTGGGGGGTTAATTTAGGTGTTTCATATATTGTGTTAGCTAGCTATAATTAATAGAGAGAAGTGTCCTCTCTTATGTCCGTGCTTGGTCGACGCTACGTACTATACATACGTATAGAGAGGACTAGACACGCTAGCTATCTAGTAAGCAAACGAAGAAAACAGAAGATCGTCATGAACATATATGCATACAGAGAGAAGTGATATCGACCACCTCTCCTTCTCCGAGAGATTGGTTGAACAACAAGTTCTCGTATATCTATCCGACACTACCGGCTACATATATACAATAATTATCTCTTACAAATATAATCATACGGACTCATGGTCCACATAGTATTCTCCGTCTTCAACGATCACGTGGTCAAGAAAAAATGCCGCCAATTCCTCTTGAATTGCTCGCATGCGAGCTGGTGCTAGGAGTTCATCCCGCTTCCGAAACATCTAATTTGAAGAAGGGGGTCAATACATATATATATGAATGAATGAAACTCAACAAAAATGATGGTAATAAAATAAAATTGTGAATGTTGTTATTTACGTACTTCATATTGTTCGTAGAGTACCCGCCCCGCTCACAGGTCGTGTGGCGGATGGACTCGCAGACGTAGTATCCACAGAAATCATTCCCTTGTTCCTGCCACAACTACTTTATAAGAAATAGAGATCAATCAAACTGATAAGTAAGAATGCTAAATGGTATTGATGAAATTAGCGCTTGAATCACTAGAAGATGCGCGGAACATGCTACTATAGTACTTACTTTCGGGTGTCTAAATTCCAGCTCCTTCGGCAGTCCCGGAACTTTTCTGGTGAATTTTTTTCAAACCCCGCCGGACAAAG
The DNA here is from genome assembly GCF_002162155.2 of Triticum dicoccoides. NCBI lineage: Eukaryota > Viridiplantae > Streptophyta > Magnoliopsida > Poales > Poaceae > Triticum > Triticum dicoccoides. The sequence goes on from NC_041388.1 coordinate 584,709,249, forward strand.
AAAACAATTACTTGATATCAGGAAATGAACAAAGTTGCTGATATGGTGGATAATGATCGATTTAACTTACTTCTTGAGAATTTCAGTCATGTCCGCATACTCCTGGAGATCTTTTCGTTTAGAGTCCAAGACAGTTACTACTCCCTGCTCAAGCCTAATCTCTAGGAGAATATAGTGGTACCTGTGCACGCATGCATAACTCATCAATTACATTACTATAACCTGGACTAATATATAAGGGAAACCGAATATGCACAAGACAGTAACACTCACTTGAAGTTGTAAGGAAAGAGTATTATATCTTTGTTTTCATTTTTTTGAATGATCATAGCAAGTTGGCCTCGGTATCTTCGGGACGATGATCAACCTCAGTTGCATCTATGAGATATGTGTTAACGAACCCAATATCACCGATTTGTCTTTTCTTCAATTCGGCGATCTTCAATCTGCATAATATAGTGAAGATAATTATAAATACATGCAATGAAAGAGATGAGCTATATAGAGAGACTTAATGATAGAAGTAGTAGTCCTTACAGACAGTAGCAGGTGATCGTTGTTTTATCGAGGGCCAATTGATTGAAAAACTGATAGAACTCCTCAAATGGAATAGGCAACAGTTCAATTCCAACGAGGTCATGCTCCGGTTTAACTCTCGCATACAAAGTACTCCTCCCTCCAGACTCTCTGCAGATTTTCAAGTACCAATCATGTAATCTTCGCATCATCGTTGTTAAAGATTTTTCATCTTTGACGAGAGGCTTCCCGTACTCGTGTCTGTGTATCTGCACCTCCATGGGATCATAATGTACATCGTCGGCCAGGTAATCGTCAACATTGCAATAACCGGGCACCATCCTCGGATCGACGATGTCGCTAGGCACCTTGAGCGGGGGGCACGATTGCTTCGCTTGTTCGCCGAGCTGGGCAATTTGTTTCCCAGCTGCTCGTCGTTCTTTCAGCCTTTGATCACTGACTATACTTCCCGACCGCTCCGCTTCGGCCCATGTCTTTGCAATAATGCGCTCATAGTTGCCTTTCAGCGGAGACTTGGGTGGTTTTGCCAGGGCAGCCAGAGTGCGCTTCACTTTCACCGGATCTACCTTCTCCTCCGGAGGTGGATGTCTCTTTGCTTTCAACCCTTGAAACCAGTCATCCACTTTGGTTCGCGCGATCTTCGCGTTCTCCTCCGGGGTCCTCTCGTATGGTAACTTCTATGGACTCTTCAGAGAAGGACCGAATCTGTATGTCCTCCCGCCTCTGGTTGTACTGCTAGACGCCGGCCGAGCAGACGGAGCGGTTGTCTTCTTTACTTGCTTACGAGGCAGAGGAGAAGGACTACGACGCGCCGGAGCAGCTGCCGGAGCGGCGGCGGGTCTCTTCCGCCCTTGTTGAAGAGGCGGAGAAGGAGGACGCTGGCTGCTCGGGCGCGCCGGCGTAGGCGGAGAAGGAGGCGGAGTGCCGCCATGCGCCGGAGAAGGAGCCGGCCGAGGGCCCTGATCGTCACTCGCCGGAGGAGGAGGCGGTGGAGGAGGCGGAGTGCCCTGACTCGCCGGAGGAGGAGGAGGAGGCGGAGGCGTCCAGTTCGGAAGGTTGATGAGCTCCTTCCGCCATAGGCATGGAGTCTTCAAAGCAGACCCCAGCCGAGTCTCCCCTTCACCGGTAGGGTGGTCAAGCTGGAGGTCCTCAAATCCCTCCGTTATTTCATCCACCATCACCCTAGCATATCCTTCTGGAATCAGCCGGCAGTGAAAAGTTGCGCCGGGTTCAGTAGGATAAACAGAGCCAACAGCCACCTTGACCTTCAAATTCATCCATTGCGTCATAAGGTGGCAATTTTGAGACTCCGTGATAGCATCCACGGGATAGCTGGCAGGAGCCGTCAAGGCATGCTCCGGCTGAAGCAACTCGGTGGAAGCCACGCTGCTTCTGCGCTGAGATGACGGGGTAGCTTCGGGGGAAGCTTCGGCAGTACGTTTGCTGCGATTTGCTTCTCGTTCCTCTATCGCGTCTACCCTTGCTTGCAGCGCCTGCATTTGGGTCTGCTGCACTTTTTTCCTACTCTCATGGGATTTGTAACCGCCTGCGTCCAGAAACCCAACCTTCCACGGAATGGATCCTCGTGTGCCTCGTGTCCGTCCAGGGTGCTCAGGATTCCTGAGGGCCATTGTGAGTTCGTCGTTCTCTCTGTCTGGAAAGTACATCCCTTGCTCCGCTGCTTCGATATACTGCTTAAGCTTCCTGACTGGTATGTCCATTTGATCGTTCGTCCAAATGCACTTCCCTGTTACAGGGTCCAAGGTTCCGCCAGCCCCGAAGAACCAAGTCTGGCAACGGTCTGACCAGTTAATTGTTTCTGGTTCGATCCCTTTATCAACCAGATTATTCTCAGTCTTGGCCCACTTAGGTCGGGCTAAGAGGTAGCCACCTGACCCCGTGCGATGGTGAAGCTTCTTCTTCGCAGCATTTTGCTTGTTTGTCGCCAACATCTTCTTACTCTTTTCCGATGTCTTGTGGGCCACAAATGCGGGCCAGTGATCTCTGATCTTCTCATATCTGCCCTTGAATTCTGGTGTCTCATTATTTTTGACAAACTTATTCAGCTCTTTCTTTCACCTCCTGAATAGTTCTGCCATCCTCTTAAGAGCAAAAGACTTGATTAATTGCTCTTTAACTAGGTTCTCTGGATTATCCTCTGGCGGTAGGGTGAAATTTGACTTCAGCTCAGTCCAAAGATCATTTTTCTGCATATCATTGACATAAGACACCTCAGGGTCTTCTGTAGCCGGCTTAAACCATTGCTGGATGCTTATCGGGGTCTTGTCCCTAACCAGAACCCCGCACTGAGCAACAAATGCGTTCTTTGTTCGGATGGGTTCAATCGGTTGGCCGTCGGGCGCGATTGCTCTGATCTCAAACTTTTCATCTGAGCTCAACTTTTTCTTCGGGCCTCGTCTCTTTACCGAAGTTGTGCTCGATCCGGAGGGCTAGAAAAAAGAACAAAGACTTAATTAATATGTGTACATACCAAAACAATGAATGCATCAATCAGCTAGTCAGCACAGGCTTAACTAATATATATACATGGCCAGACTCGGTTCGGTCACTGGAGCCGTCATCACGGTCTCCTTCTTGCACCGGCATTGGGTCACCGGAGCCGTCCTCATGTTCTTCTTCTTGCACCGGCATTAGGTCACCGTAGCCGGCTTCTTCACCCTCTCCTTCCAGACCATCGGTGTCGTTGAGAAACAACGAGACGGCCTCACTTCCTTCTGCGATGATGTCCCTCAACAACGCTTCTTTTGCTTCGTCTCGGGCGGTGTGCATAGTTTCTACAAATATTTACAACATGGCAATTATTATTCAAACATGACAGATGGATATATTAGTGGCAAACGTAGAACTAGCTACCTAATCATAGTAAGGAATCATATATATTAATTAGTGGCCTCGACGCTGCTTCTCTAGGGTTTGGGGTGGCCTCGACAACGCTTCAAGGGTTTGGGGTGGCCTCGAGAACGCTTCAAGGAGGGGGTAATATCGACCCCCCCCCCCACGTGTTGAAGCTATCGGGAGGGGGTATATATCGACACGACGACCCTACATCTATGCCCCTCGACGACCCTCATTCCCGATAAAAAAAGAGGAAGAAGAAAAAAAAGAGGAGAAGAAAGAATAGAGGAGCTATTCTTTCTTCTCCTCTTTTTTTTCTTCTTCCTCTTCTTTTTTATCCTCTTCTTCCTCTCATGTTCGAGAGGATTGCCGAGGGGTCGGGAGGTTGCCTAGTGTCAAAGGATTCAACAAAACCATGTCTTCATCATTAGGCGAAAGTAATAGGTGCATGATGGTACGAAGCTCTCCAAAGTTATTTTGGAACGGAGTCCTAGATAGGATAATTCGCTTTTTGGTACAAAGTTCAGCAAGAACCTTCCAAATATCGTTATTTGGAAGGCCTTTGCTGAAATTCATACAAAAAGGCAAATTATCCTATCCGGGACACCATTCCAAAATAACTTTGGAGGACTTCGTCATGCCCTGGTTACTTCTGGCTAATGATGAAGCCATGGATTTCTTTAATACTTTGACACTAGGAAATCTCTCTCTCGACCACTCGGCGATCCTCGACCCCTCGAACCCTCGACGACCCTGGAACCCTCGACCCCTCGGCGATCCTCTTCTTCCTCTCATGTTCGAGAGGATCGCCGAGGGGTCGGGAGGTTGCCTAGTGTCAAAGGATTCAACAAAACCATGTCTTCATCATTAGGCGAAAGTAAGAGGTGCATGATGGTACGAAGCTCTCCAAAGTTATTTTGGAACGGAGTCCTAGATAGGATAATTCGCTTTTTGGTACAAAGTTCAGCAAGAACCTTCCAAATATCGTTATTTGCAAGGCCTTTGCTGAAATTCATACAAAAAGGCAAATTATCCTATCCGGGACACCATTCCAAAATAACTTTGGAGGACTTCGTCATGCCCTGGTTACTTTTGGCTAATGATGAAGCCATGGATTTCTTCAATACTTTGACACTAGGAAATCTCTCTCTCGACCCCTCGGTGATCCTCGACCCCTCAAACACTCGACGACCCTGGAACCCTCGACCCCTCGGTGATCCTCTTCTTCCTCTCATGTTCGAGAGGATCGTCGAGGGGTCAGGAGGTTTCCTAGTGTCAAAGGATTCAACAAAACCATGTCTTCATCATTAGGCGAAAGTAAGAGGTGCATGATGGTACGAAGCTCTCCAAAGTTATTTTGGAACGAAGTCCTAGATAGGATAATTCGCTTTTTGGTACAAAGTTCAGCAAGAACCTTCCAAATATCATTATTTGGAAGGCCTTTGCTGAAATTCATACAAAAAGGCAAATTATCCTATCCCGGACACCATTCCAAAATAACTTTGGAGGACTTCAGCATGCCTTGGTTACTTCTGGCTAATGATGAAGCCATGGATTTCTTCAATACTTTAACACTAGGAAACCTCTCTCGACCCCTCGGCGATCCTCCACCCCTCGAACCCTCGACGACCCTGGAACCCTCGACCCCTAGACGACCCTGGAACCCTCGACCCTCGATCCCTCGACCCTATAGAACCCTCTAACCCTCGACCCTGAAACCCTCGACCCTTGACCCGTTAACGACCCTCGACCCTCTACCCTAGTTCCCGACTCTCGACCCCTCGGCGATCCTCGACACCCTCGTTCCCGATAAAAATTAATAAGAAGAAGAAAAAAAAAGAGGAGAAGAAGAAAGGAATAGCTAGAGGAGAAGATCGAAGAAAAAAAAGAAGAAAAAAAGAGGAGAAGAAGAAAGGAATAGTGGAGAAGAAGAAAAAATAGAATATATTCTATTTTCTCTTCTTCTCCACTATTCCTTTCTTCTTCTCCTCTTCTTTTTCTTCTTTTTTCTTCTTCTTATTTATTTCTCATCTTCTTCCTCTCCTCTTCTTCTTTCTAAGTCCTACTTATATACACAGAGTATTGGTCCCGGTTCGTACCCCACTCGACCCTTCGTCCCTCTCTCGACCCCTCGACGACCCTCGTCCTTGATAACATTTTTTCTCCCCTCGACCCCTCTCTACCTCTCGTCCCCCTCTCGACCCCTCATCATCATCTATCACCCCCCTCGTTTTCTTTAGCATATATCCATGAACCAAAAAATAATTCATATATAGAAAAAATGCTATATGAACATACATACATATGAGCATATACAGAGAGCATATACATAGCCAAATCCATATACAGAGAGCATATACATACATACATACATACATGCATACATACATATGAGCATATACATACATACATAGCCAAATCCAAATACATATGAGCATATACATACACATATGAAGTTTTTTATCACACATAGAGAGCAGCGGCGGCGATGGTCAGAGCGACATGGATCGATGGGAAGGGGGAGCTCACTAGGGGTGCGACGGGGAGGAGGCCGGGGACGGGGAAGGAGGTCGGCGATGGTGCAGGGAAGGCCGGCGACGCGGCGCAGGGCGACGGGGAGGGGGCCGGAGATGGCGCACGCAGCGACGAGGAGGAGGCCGGCGACGGTGCACGCAGCGACGGGGAGAAGGCCTGCGGCGGTGCGGGGCGATGGCGACGGGGAGCGGGCGACGACGGGCTCGGGGCGGCGACGACGACGACG
>NC_041388.1:584715501-584716314 GCF_002162155.2 Triticum dicoccoides
TATACCCAGAGCAATTATCCTGGTTCGTGGCACGAACCGGTACCAATGCCCCCCTTTGGTCCCGGTTCGTGCCACCAACCGGGACCATAGGTCTCTTTTCAGCAGCCGAAAGGGCGGGAAGCAGAGGCCTATGGTCCCGGTTGGTGGCACGAACCGGAACCATAGGGGGGCATTGGTCCCGGTTGGAGCCATGAACCGTGACCAATGCACCCCTTTAGTCCCGGTTGGTGGCACCAACCGGGACCAATGGCCTTGTGCTGCCCCGCGCCCAAAAGTTTAGTCCCACCTCGCTAGTTGAGAGGGCTCGGGAGTGGTTTATAAGCGCTGCTACGCCCACCCTCCCGAGCTCCTCTCAACTGTAGGCTTTCAGGCCTAATCTGTCACTGCAATGCCTGTGGGCTTACTGGGCCTACTGCGGGCCTAAATCCTGGCCCATGGTAGGGTTTCTAGTCGTATTCAGGCCGTGGTGGCCCAGTAGGTGGCATTTTTTTGTTTTTTTGTTGCTTTATTTATTTTCTTTTATTTTTTGCTTTATTTATTAATTCTTTATGCTTTTAGTTTTAGAAAAATTATAAACTTTTTGTTAATGCCATTAGTTTTCAAATTTGAAAACAGTTTTTTAGTTTTTTTGTTTTCTTTGTTGCTTTATTTATTTTATTTTGTGATTATCTTCACTATAAAAATAGTTTTTTCCTGTTTTTTTGATTTGTTTTTTGCATTATTTATTTTCTTTTGTTTTTTGCTTTTATTTTTAATTCTGTTTGCTTTTAGGTTAGCTAAATTATAAACTTTCTGTTAGTGCCATTAGTTTTA
>NC_041388.1:584716616-584728308 GCF_002162155.2 Triticum dicoccoides
TTGAAAACACTTTTTTAGTTTTTTTGTTTTCTTTGTTGCTTTATTTATTTTATTTTGTGATTAACTTTACTATAAAAATAGTTTTTTTCCTGTTTTTCTGATTTGTTTTTTGCATTATTTATTTTCCTTTGTTTTTTGCTTTAATTTTTAATTCTGTTTGCTTTTAGGTTAGCAAAATTATAAACTTTCTGTTAGTGCCATTAGTTTTAGAAAAGTTATAAACTTTTTGTTAGTGCCATTAGTTTTCAAATTTGAATAGTTAAAATTTGAATTCTTTGAAATTTTTTGAATCACAAGTTTGTGATTAACTTACTAAAAAATGAGAATAGATGCGCTTATAGAGAAAATTCAACCTAAATTCCTAGTAAATTTCTATAAATTTCAGAGAAATTCACTATGAATTTAGGTCAGACTTTTCTCTATTAGGGCATCTATTTTCACTTCGAGAGGAGCTCAACAAGGCAGAGAGGGAAGGGCTTATAAACCGGTGTGAGCCCCCTTCGGTTGGCGAGGTGGGACTAAACTCTGCCCGCAATGAGGACCAACCCTTTAGTCCCGGTTTGTGGCACAAACCGGGACTAATGGTCATGGGCTAGGGGCGAACCATAAGACATGAAAGCATTTTAAATGAACTCTAAAAAAGTTGAAAGTTGGGATGGTATCATAATTTCACCCACATAGCATGTGCATGTATAAAACGGACAATGGTAACATGTTCGTGTGTTACAAAGTTGGCATGGTATCATCATAATAGCTGCGGGAGAAAGTCTTCACTTTTTCTTCGCTTGTGTCATTTGCTTATTGCGCCGTAACCATGGATAATCTTCATTGTTTATCAGGATGCTTGGGTCAGCCTTGACATTGAAGGGAGGAATTTCATGAAACTTTTCATAATCTTCAGACATGTCTGTCTTGCCGTCCACTCCCAGGATGTCCCTTTTTCCTGAAAGAACTATGTGGCGCTTTGGCTCATCGTATGATGTATTCGCTTCCTTATCTTTTCTTTTTCTCGGTTTGGTAGACATGTCCTTCACATAGATAACTTGTGCCACATCATTGGCTAGGACGAATGGTTCATCAGTGTACCCAAGATTTTTCAGATCCATTGTTGTCATTCCGTACTGTGGGTCTACCTGTACCCCGCCGCCTAACAGATTGACCCATTTGCACTTAAACAAAGGGACCTTAAAATCAGGTCCGTAGTCAAGTTCCCATATGTCCACTATGTAACCACAATATGTGTCCTTTCCACTCTCGGTTGCTGCATCAAAGCGGACACCGCTGTTTTGGTTGGTGCTCTTTTGATCTTGGGCGATCGTGTAAAATGTATTCCCATTTATCTCGTATCCTTTATAAGTCAATACAATCAAAGATGGTCCCCTGGACAACAAGTACAACTCATCACAAACAGTGTTGTCACCTCTGAGATGTGTTTCCAACCAACTGCTGAAAGTCCTCATGTGTTCGCATGTAATCCAGTCGTCGCACTGCTCCGGGTGTTTGGAGCGCAGACTGTTCTTGTGTTCATCGACATACGGGGTCACGAAGGTAGAGTTCTGTAGAACTGTGTAGTGTGCTTGAGACCAAGAATATCTGTCCCTGCATATTATTGAGTCTCTTCCAAGAGTGCTTTTTCCAGTCAGTCTCCCCTCATACCGCGATTTAGGGAGACCTATCTTCTTAAGGCCAGGAATGAAGTCAACACAAAACCCGATAACATCCTCTGTTTGATGGCCCATGGAGATGCTTCCTTCTGGCCTAGCGTGGTTACGGACATATTTCTTTAGGACTCCCATGAACCTCTCAAAGGGGAACATATTGTGTAGAAATACGGGCCCAGGATGACAATCTCGTCGACTAGATGAACTAGGACGTGCGTCATGATATTGAAGAAGGATGGTGGGAACACCAGCTCGAAACTGACAAGACATTGCGCCACATCACTTCTTAGCCTTGGTACAATTTCTGGATCGATCACCTTCTGAGAGATTGCATTGAGGAATGCACATAGCTTCACAATGGCTAATCGGACGTTTTCCCGTAGAAGCCCCCTCAATGCAACCGGAAGCAGTTGCGTCATAATCACGTGGCAGTCATGAGACTTTAGGTTCTGAAACTTTTTCTCTGGCATATTTATTATTTCCTTTATATTCGACAAGAAGCCAGTCGTGACCTTCATACTGAGCAGGCATTCAAAGAAGATTTCTTTCTCTTCTTTCGTAAGAGTGTAGCTGGCAGGACCTTTATACTGCTTCAGAGGCATGCCGTCTTTTTCATGCAAATGTTGCAGGTCCTCACGTGCCTCATGTGTATCTGTCTTCCCATACACGCCCAAGAAGCCTAGCAGGTTCACGCAAAGGTTCTTCGTCACGTGCATCACGTCGATTGAGGAGCGGACCTCTAGGTCTTTCCAGTAGGGTAGGTCCCAAAATATAGATTTCTTCTTCCACATGGGTGCATGTCCCTCAGCGTCATTCAGAACAGCTAGTCCACCGGGACCCTTTCCAAAGATTATGTAGTATAAATCATTGACCATAGCAAGCATGTGATCACCAGTGCGCATGGCGGGCTTCTTCCGGTGATCTGCCTCACCTTTGAAATGCTTTCCTTTCTTTCGACATTAATGGTTGGTCAGAAGAAATCGACGATGGCCCAGGTACACATTCTTCCTGCATTTGTCTAGGTATATACTTTCAGTGTCATCTAAACAGTGCGTGCATGCGTGGTATCCTTTGTTTGTCTGTCCTGAAAGGTTACTGAGAGCGGGCCAATCGTTGATGGTCACGAACAACAACGCCTTAAGGTTAAATTCCTCCTGTCTGTGTTCATCCCACGTACGTACACTGTTTCCATTCCACAGCTGTAAAAGTTCTTCAACTAATGGCATTAGGTACACATCAATTTCGTTGCCGGGTTGCTTAGGGCCTTGGATGAGAACTGGCATCATAATGAACTTCCGCTTCATGCACATCCAAGGAGGAAGGTTATACATACATAGAGTCACAGGCCAGGTGCTGTGATTGCTGCTCTGCTCCCCGAAAGGATTAATGCCATCCGCGCTTAAAGCAAACCATACATTCCTTGGGTCCTTTGCAAACTCATCCCAGTACTTTCTCTCGATTTTTCTCCACTGCGACCCGTCAGCGGGTGCTCTCAACTTCCCATCTTTCTTTCGGTTCTCACTGTGCCATCGCATCAACTTGGCATGCTCTTCGTTTCTAAACAGACGTTTCAACCGTGGTATTATAGGAGCATACCACATCACCTTCGCAGGAACCCTCTTCCCGGGGGGCTCGCCGTCAACATCACCAGGGTCACCTCGTCTGATCTTATACCGTAATGCACCGCATACCGGGCATGCGTTTAGATCCTTGTATGCACCGCGGTAGAGGATGCAGTCATTAGGGCAATGCATGTATCTTCTCCACCTACAATCCTAGAGGGCATACGACCTTCTTTGCTGCGTATGTACTGTCGGGCAATTCGTTATCCTTTGGAAGCTTCTTCTTCAATATTTTTAGTAGCTTCTCAAATCCTTTGTCAGTCACAGCATTATCTGCCTTCCACTGCAGCAATTCCAGTACGGTACCGAGCTTTGTGTTGCCATCTTCGCAATTGGGGTATAACCCTTTTTTGTGATCCTCTAACATGCGATCGAATTTCAGCTTCTCCTTTTGACTTTCGCATTGCGTCCTTGCATGGACAATGACCCGGCGGAGATCATCATCATCGGGCACATCGTCTGGTTCCTCTTGATCTTCAGCAGCTTCACCCGTTGCAGCATCATTGAGCACATCGTCTGGTTCCTCTTGATCTTCACCAGCTCCCCCCGTTGCAGCATCACCGTATTCAGGGGGCACATAGTTGTCATCGTACTCTTCTTCTTCGCCGTCTTCCATCATAATCCCTATTTCTCCGTGCCTCGTCCAAACATTATAGTGTGGCATGAAACCCTTGTAAAGCAGGTGGGAGTGAAGGATTTTCTGATTAGAGTAAGACCTCGTATTCCCACATTCAGTGCATGGACAACACATAGAGCCATTCTGCTTGTTTGCCTCAGCCGCATCGAGAAACTCATGCACGCCCTTAATGTACTCGCGGGTGTGTCTGTCACCGTGCATCCATTGCTGGTTCATCTGCGTGCATTATATATAATTAAGTGTCCAAATTAATAGAAGTTCATCATCACATTAAAACCAAAGTGCATACATAGTTCTCATCTAACAACATATAGCTCTCCAGAGCATCTAATTAATTAAACCATACATTGAAACTATGTAAAACATTTCAATGCGAAAACAAATGCGATCATAATCGCAACCAAGGTAACAATTGATCCAATGTCATAATGATACCAAGCCTCGGTATGAATGACATATTTTCTAATCTTTCTAATCTTGAAGCGCATTGGATCCATCTTGATCTTGTGATCATCGACGACATCTGCAACATGCAACTCCAATATCATCTTCTCCTCCTCAATTTTTTTATTTTTTCCTTCAACAAATTGTTTTCTTCTTCAACTAAATTTAACCTCTCGACAATAGGGTCGGTTGGCATTTCCGATTCACATACATCCTACATAATAAAATCTATGTCACGTTGGTCGGCATAATTTTCATAAACAATAAATGAACCAATAGTTATAAAGATAATATATATACCACATCCGAATCATAGATAGGACGAGGGCCACGGGGGCGGATACCAAAACCATCGCACTATATAAGATGCAATAATAAAAGTAAGAAAATAATACAAGTATCTATGTAAACATACAAGTAAGAATATTTTTCATTTCAGAAAGAAGATAAGAACAAGAGGCTCACCACGGTGGTGCCGGCGATGAGCTCGGCGCGGGTGATCGACGGCGGTGAAGACGGGAACGGGGCGTGACGGACCGCTAAATCTAGACAAATATTATGGAAAATGGAGCTTGGAGGTCGAGCTTGGAGAGAAGAAAGCTTAAGTAGTGTGGCTCGGGCATTCCATCAAACACCTTGTGTGCATAGGAGGTGAGCTAGAGCACCACCAAGCCCTCTTCCCCTCGGCTAGAGAAAAGCAGAGCACTGGGCGAGGGGTATATATAGGCACCTCATTGGTCCCGGTTGGTGGCATGAGCCGGGACTAAAGGGGAGCCTTTGGTCCCGGTTCAAGCCACCAATCGGGACCAATGGTGATGGGCCAGGAGCGAGGACCATTGGTCCCGGTTCATCCCGCCAACCGGGACCAAAAGGTCCAAATGAACCGGGACCAATGGCCCACGTGGCCCGGCCGGCCCCCTGGGCTCACGAACCGGGACCAATGCCCACATTGGTCCCGGTTCTGGACTGAACCGGGACTAATGGGCTGACCTGGCCTGGACCAAAGCCCTGTTTTCTACTAGTGGTATAAGTCCTGCAATCAAACCAAACCAAACCAAATTGCAAATGCTACAATCCAAACCAATCAAAACTAAATGTATTATCAAGCCAAATCCATTCAGACCTTTTTCTACGTACAGTTTGAACCCAAAGTTTCAAACCATTGGTCAGTCAAACTTAACCTATACGTACAGAACTACAAAAGGTATATATGAGGCCGTATGAACGGCGGCAAGCTTGGTGTGTGCTTCGTGTGAGGAGCTTCAGTGAATGTAGTGTTAGGAAAATAAGCCAAGGCAGGCTCGGGTCGTACGCGTGTGTGCGCGCTGGGCGCGTCGGATCTGGCCCGTGGCAGGCACGAGTGCGTGCATGCGTGTCTGTGGGTGTGTGTGTGCGTGAGTGAGTTAGTTGGCGAAGGATCCGGGGGTGTGACTGCGTCGGGCATGGGATGCGGTCGCGAAGATCGCGTGCGTGTGCGATGAGCGCGCGCAAGCCGGAGCGCGTGGGACGTGGCTAGTGGGTGAGAGGGTGAGTCGGAGCGTGCATGTCAGTGCAGGCGGGTATAAGAGCCTCTCTCTCCTATGCATTTTGCGGGTATAAGAGCCTCTCTCTCCTATGCATTTTGCGTGGTGATGGGTTCGTGCTTGAGGTGTAAAACGGAAAACGCCGTCGGTACGACAAGGTGTTTGTGCGCCACCAAATATCCTGCGTTCATCTTCTTCCTCTCTGGTCGTGTCTCCAGTGATCGCCGGCGAGTGGTAGGTCGATCTGCTCCAACATGTAGTCCGTGCGTGGACCGGAAGAGCAGATGGTGGCGCCGGCACGGTGGCCGTGGTCGGCTGCAAGACCTTTGGCAGGTCGTTGGGCCGATGATCCTGACCGCAGTTCCTCATCGGGTTCGTCACCGTCGCCTTCGTCGGCCACATCGGCAAGGTCGAGCTCACGGCCATCTTCACTGTCAACAGCGTCGTTCAAGGCCTCGTCTTTGGGTTCCTCGTGTTCTGCATGGAGTCGACTATTGTCACTAGAGATCTCGGTGGTGGCGGAGCGGTACGTGCGCTCATGCCACTCATCTCCGGCAGCGGCTGCAACTAAACCAAGCGTTGGTCTCACATGACGCTGACTGTGTGTGGTTAAACTGGTTGCCAGACTGAGTTTTATCCATGGACTAAAACGGTCTGAAACTAATTTGTCTCTGTCCAGACCAAACCAATCCAATCTATTAATTACAAAAGTCCACACCAAACCAAATTATGAAAGAGGCTCGACCCATTTCAACCGAACCAAAGCAGCCCAACTGGAAAACCTAATTGAAACTATGATTCGAGACCAAACTATTCCCACGTTTATGTAGGACAGTCGGTGATTTCATTTGTGTTCCCGTTCACAATGAGTTGGCCGGCCGCGCTGGTCTCGTCCAATCGTCTTTGAATACGTACTCCCTCCGTAAAAAAATATAAGAGCGTTTAGACCACGCTCTTATATTTCTTTACAGAGGAAGTACTTTGCTTACTGCTTTCATGCACCGTCTACCGTGAGGGCACACGAAAAACTCGAGAGAAGAACCGGCGCCGAACAAACGAGGCTGGGGCTGCATGCCAGGTGTGAAGAAACAGTGTGATGAACAGTAATGATCGCTAATCCATTTATAATGATGTTGTACATATTTATACATCCTGAAGAGGCGCATCGCACAGGCACGATGGTTACAGAGAGCGGGAATAGAGGGACGCGGCCGATAGATTAGGATCGCGACTGTTCGGAAAGAAAACCGCATGTCGGTTCCATAAAACAGAGATTTCATTAATTAAACTAATTAATTAATCCTAACACTCCCCCTAATCTCCGCTTCAATTGTTCTTATAAACATCATCATCAACATCTTGATTATCATCATCATCATGACTAGTCTCCTCCAAAAACCCTGTAGGAAAAATATGAGGAGATATGTACAATATGTCATCAAAAACTCCTTCCAAAACCCAGTGGGAAAATAAGGAGAAACTGACATATCACAATGCCTGCATTACTATTGCCTCATTAAAAACCTCCCATAAGAAATCATTTAGGAAAACTTATAAAGGAAAAAAAGAGTGCAATATTAAAGATCCGAGGATCACAAACAGATTATCATTCAGGGAGACACTCCCCCTGAACTTTGCAAATCCCGAAGCCGTTTCATACCAATTCCATTGATATACTTCTCAAATAAAGAACTTGGTAATGACTTTGTAAACAAATCGGCAAGATTGTCACATGACTTCGTTTGCAAAATATTTATCTCCCCGGTTTCCTGTAACTCACGGGGATAAAATAACTTAGGAGAAATATGCTTTGTAATATTACTCTTTATATAACCTGTTTGCATCTGTGTAATACATGCATCGTTATCTTCATAGATAATTGTGGGTGATTCCAATGATCCAATCCCACTTGAACTTTCAATAAAGTTAATCATTCTGCGAAGCCATGCACATTCACATGATGCTTCAAACAAAGCAATAATTTCAGAATGATTCGTGGATGTAGCCACCAGAGTTTGTTTTGTCGACTTCCAAGAAAAAGCCGTACCTCCACTCAAGAAGACAAAACCAGTCTGTGATCTGGCATTATGGGGATCCGATAGGTATCCAGCATCACAATATCCCATCATGGTCTTATCTTGATTTTTTCGATAGAACAAACCAAGATCTTTGGTGTCTTGAAGATATGTGAAAATGTTCTTCACACCAACCCAATGCCTCTTTGTTGGTGATGCACTGAATCTAGCCAATAAATTTACTGCAAATGATATATCAGGCCTGGTCCAGTTTGCTAGATACATTAGTGCTCCAATAGCACTGAGGTAAGGAAACTCAGGTCCTAATACCTCTTCATCATCACCCTTAGGTCTAAATGGGTCTTTATCTCTATTAGGAGATCTAACAACCATTGGTGTTTTCGATGGATATGCTTTATCCATATTAAATTTCTCAAGAATCTTTTGGATATAAGCAGACTGATGAACAAGTACTCCTGAAGGAAGATGTTCAAGTTGTAAGCCCAAACAAAATTTAGTCTTACCCAGATCTTTCATCTCAAACTCCGTCTTAAGATGATTACTTGTCTCATGTATTTCTTGTGTAGTCCCAATGATATTCAGATCATCCACATATACAGAAATAATGCAAAATCCATTCTTAGATTTCTTAATAAACACACATGGGCAATCACTGTTGTTTGAGTAACCCTTCTGAAGAAGGAATATACTCAGTCGGTTATACCACATTCTTCCCGACTGCTTCAAGCCATATAATGACTTCTGAAGCTTTAGCAATACATGTTGTGATTAGCCTTTGGATTCGGAAGCTTCATTCCCTCGGGACCTTTCATATAAATATCCGAATCCAGTGACCCATATAAATATGTGGTCACAACATCCATCAGTTGTATAGACAAATTCATTTTCAGTGTATAGACAAACTCATAACTGGAGAATATGTTTCATCATAATCGATGTCGGGTCTCTGTGTGAACCCCTGTGCTACAAGCCTCTCCTTATATCTCACCACCTCATTGTTCTCATTCCTCTTACGAACGAAAACCCATTTTGCTCCCACAGGGAACACATGCTGAGGAGTGGGCATTACTGCAGTAAATACCCCTCTTTTTATGAGCGAGCGCAATTCATCCTCAATTGCTGCCTTCCATTTGGACCAGTCTGAGCGCTTCATGCACTCTGCCATGGACTTAGGTTCTCGATCCAAATCAAGGCCTTCTGCAATTCTAGAGGCGAAATAAATGTCGACAACTGTAGTCTTTCTATTGTATGATTCTCCTGAATCAATATAATTAATGGATATTTCATCAATACCTTTTGATCCCTCGTGATTTCCCTCAACAATTGGATCAAGGTCTTCCGATGTCCCAACACCAAAATTTGTGCACACACTCGTGTTGGGTTCTGGATGTCCAACATCCTTCAGGTGTCCTTCAACCCTAGGTTGAATATCACTATTTTGTTGACTTGCATTTACTATTTGAGGATTCCTCATTCCCCTTAGACGCTTCTGCAAAGCCTTGTCCTTTGTGTCCAGATTCCTCCCCCTCTTGGGTGGCTGAGTAGATCTATGGGTCACATCCACTCTCTCTGGCACATTCATAGCGGGAACATTTGATTTTGTGACACCTTTATAATCAGTAAATGCATCTGGCAGATTATTTACAATATTTTACAAATTTATAATCTTCTGAACCTCCAGTTCATATTCATTCGTACGTGGATCTAAGGACTGGATGCTTTTCACATCCCAATCTATTTCACGGCATTCTTTGTGGTTATTCTCTCCCCCTAATGCCGGGAAATTGTCCTCATCAAAAATGCAATCAACGTACCGAGCTGTAAATAAATCACCTGTCAGGGGTTCCAGGTACTTAATAATTGACGGAGAATTGTACCCCACATAGATCCCCATTCGTCTATGAGGGCCCATTGATGTACGCTGCGGTGGTGAGATTGGTACATATACCGCGCAACCGAATTGCCGCAGATGGGAAATACTTGGCTGGTTTCCACGTACTAACTGCAACGGGGAGACCGTATGATATGTAGTTGGTCGAATTTGTATCAATTCTGCAGCATGTAAAACTGCATGACCCCAACATGAAGCTGGAAGATTACTATTTTGCAGGAGAGGTCTTGCTATCAACTTGATTCTCTTGATAAGTGATTCTGCAAGACCATTCTGGATATGTACATAAGGTACTGAGTGCTCCATAGAAATGCCCAAAGCTAGGCAGTAATCATTAAATGCTCGTGAGCTAAATTCCGCAGCATTATGCATTTGGATGGTTTTTATCCTATGCTCAGGATGATTTGCTCTCAATTTAATGATCTGAGCAATTAGCTTTGCAAAAGCATAGTTCCTTGTTGACAGTAGACACACATTTGACCATCTCGTTAATGCATCAATTAGGACCATGAAATATCTGAATGGTCCAGATAACGGTTGTATTGGACCACAAATATCTCCTTGAATGCGTTCAAGGAAATCAAGTTGTTCATCCTTTAATTTCATATAAGATGGCCTTGTGATCAACTTCCTAGTTGCACATGATGTGCATACAAAATCCGATGATTTTGGGAACTTTCTATCCGTTATGTTGTGTCCAACAGAACCATCAATAATTTTTCTCATCATCCCGATAGCAGGATGTCCCAGGCGACCATGCCAAATCTTGAACTTATCAAGATTCTGAAAAACAATCTTGTACGCCATATGTGTCTCTGGTTTACACTAGTAGAAAATGGAGCTTTAGCGCCGGTTCGTAAGGACCTTTAGTGCCGGTTCCATAACCGGTACTAAAGGGTGGGCACTAAAGCCCCCCCCCTTTAGTACCGGTTCGGCACGAACCGGCGCTAAAGTGCCACCACGTGGCGTGAGCTCGCACCCTGGTATGGGGGACCTTTAGTATCGGTTGGTGTTACCAACCGGTACTAAAGGGTTTTTTTGAATTTTTTTTGATTTTTTGATTTTTAATTTTTTTGAATTATTTGATGATTTAGTCTCTAATCACCTCTCTTAACTGCTCAAGTGTGGATCACTCATTCCAAATCATCTAACTTCCCGACCGGTCACCCATCCCTCTCACTACTCCAGCCCGAGCACGCTTAACTTTCGGGTTCTATTCTCCTTCGTTTCCGAGTCTGCACTTGTTGTTTTCCTGACAATAGTAAGATGTCAATCCTATTAACCCTCAAGAGTTTAGCTTGAGCATGAAGTCACACATTTCACCGTTTGAGTTTGAAACTATTATTTAAAAAACAGTAATTATTTAGTAACGCTAATATTTCTTGAATAAGTTTGACCATAGTTTGACCACAGTTTGACCATAGTTTGACCAGATTTGACCAAAATTCAAAAAATTGAAATAATTATTTAGTAACACTAATATTCTTGAATAATTATGTAGTAACATTAATACTTCTTGAATAAGTAGTTTGACCAGATTTAACCAAATTTTTTTAAACAAACTAAAATTTGACCTTATCTTTTTTTCCTTTTGGAATTTGAGGATTCTAAAAAATTCCGAACACGCCGTAGGCGGTCTCCATTGGATGTGGATTTTCATGCTGAATTTTTTGATATATTATACGTTTTTTTCCGACATCGTATGCAAAAGTTATAGCCGTTTTACATTTTCCCTACACTTTTTGCAAAACATGTCCAAATTGTAGTTTTTAAATTTTCCTAACTAGTAGATGTAGTAATATAACTACCTCTCGAAGGATTTTATTTTTTGAAGTTTTTATCATTTTCTTTTGATTTTTTCAGAACTGAAATGGCGAC
>NC_041388.1:584728930-584746353 GCF_002162155.2 Triticum dicoccoides
TGCCGGTTTGTGTCACAAACCGGTACTATAGGTCAGACCCCTTTAGTACCGGTTCATGGCACGAACCGGTACTAAAGGTGATCGTGGGGCCCCGGCCTGACGCCAGCCTGCCACCACCCCTTTAGTACCGGTTCGTGCCACGAACCGGTACTAAAGGTTCAACACGAATCGGCATTAATGCAAATCCGTTCGAACCGGCACTAATGGTACCATTAGTACCGGACCAAAATCAAACCGGCACTAATGTGCTTCACGTTTGACCCTTTTTCTACTAGTGTTAATGTATGTATAATACAACCCAGAAGATAGAGAAGGCAAATTCTCAAGGACTTCCTTTCGAAATCCCTTTTACTGAGTTATGAGTAGGCATTCAGCCCCACTCTCATCATTAGTTTCCACATGGAAACCATTTTTGCGGATATCCTTAAAACTCAGCAAGGTACGAGTAGAATCTGGATACAGTAGAGCATCCGGGATTACCAATTTAGTACCCATAGGGAGTGTAATTGTAGCTTAACCAGAACCAACAATTACCGTGTCTCGACCAGCAATTGTCATGACACTTCCATTACTCTTCTTGAGTGTCTGGAAATACTTCATCTCCCTAAGATCGTGTTAGTAGATGCACTATCCACTAAACACATTTCCTCCTCCATTGTATTATTCCTTGAAGTTCTATAGAGTAAAAGAACAAGGTTCAGTATATAATCAAACTCTTATAGAATCAATACATACATTACAAACTATATATGTCTTATACTTATTACAAGCCCTATGTCACACGACATAGCTAACACATTATGCCTAAGGACATAACTTATTTTACAACACATGTAATATGTCTAATAACATCATTACAATATTTAGACAAATGAGACTAAATCTGGTCTCCATATATGTCAGTAGAACCAAATTCCACTAGCATGTCATCGACATCTAGTATTGGATCTTCCACTTGCTGATTTTGCTCCTGGTTGTCCATGTTCAGAGAATCATCTCGAGAACCATCAACCGCAGCGGTACCATCTTCATTTCCAGTGAAGTGTGCTTCATACTAGTTCCCCTGAGCCTTATTGCCCTTTCCAAGTGACTGTTGGTACAATTCCACCAAATGCTTTGAAGTGTCACACTTCTTTGCAATGTGTTCCTTACAACCACACCTGAAGCAACCAGTGTTGCTAGCCCTTTCATTCTTCTTGAAAGGACCTTTGCCCTTTTGGACTCCATACTTATTTTGCTTCTCATTACGCTTCCACTTTCCACTGAATGTCCTACGGTTCTTTTTGAAACCATTGAACTTTTGAGTATTCTTAGAGTTGAAGTGTGATTCGGGCAGAGGCATCGTTCCTATTGGACGAGCCAAATTGTTCTTCTCAAGAAGCTCATTATGCTTCTCTGCCTGAAGCGACGAGTAAATCAACTTAGAATACTTCTTATACTTTTGCTGACGATACTGTTCAGCAAGTATCCTCATAGAAGGATGGAAAGTAGAAAGCATCTTTTCAATAAGATCAGCATCAGAAACTGCACTATTACAGAATCTCAACTTGGAGTTGATCTTATGAACAACAGAATTGTATGCAGCTACAGACTTAAAGTCTTGGAATCGGACCAGTGCCCATTCCTGTTGTGCTTCAGCAACATCACCGCCCTTTGTTGATCATATCTCTCCTTTAAGGAGTTCCAGAGTGTCAGAGGGCTCTCCTCCATCAGATACTCTGTCTTTAGGTCAGGGTGAAGATGATGTCGAATGAAGTGCAACGCCGAATACCTTATTATGTCTGTTACGGATGCAGTCCCTTGGGCAGGTGTGGTTATAGCGGAATTGAGTCCCTTGGCCGTCAAATTGATTTTGATATCCATTGCCCATGTCAAATAGTTAGAACCATCAACGGCAAGTTCAGCAAACTCTTTTTTAGATATGTCAGCCATATCCTGCATGCAATCATCATGCTTATTAATTTACTCTCATAGAAAATTAATTGTGTTGTAAATAAAACAATGCATGTATATTGATCAACATATAGCAATTGTCAAATTGCCGGAACATATACGTTGACATACATTGTGCTTGTAGAATACAGTAATACACACTAATTACTGAACAATATAATATAGTAATTTACACAAATTACTAAATAGCTAGTCACAACTTCAAACTGCTAGTCAAAGAACTAAACAGAAAAAGAAAAAAGAAAAAATGGTCCTAGGTCGCATACAGGGAGACCCAAACCAGTAGCAGAGCCCATTGCTACAGTACTGCTACAGTAATTTTCTTTTTTCCCCTTTTTTCTTCCTTTTCCCGGCTCAGAACGAGGCATAGGTCACAGCCCATTCGGCCTTTCGGCCCAACAGGCCCGGCACCGCTTTGACCATCGCATAAAAGAGGCTGACGGTTAGGGTTTCCCCTACCGCCCCAATCCTTTTCCAGGCGGCGCGAGCCTCCTCTATTCCGGCCGCCGCGCCGTACGCGCGCTCACCGGCGAGCCGCCGGCGGTGAAGGGGCGAAATCCTCCTCGTCCGACGAGGGGGTGTAGTCAGGGATGTCCATCCCATTCCGGTATCCATTGGCGAGGCCGAGCGACGCCGGGTTCCAGGCACCCTGACGACGTGTAGGGCGATAGTCGACGGCGGCGATAGAACGCTTGAAGAGGAGACGGCAGCTCGCGCCTATGTGGGGCGGACCCGCGTTGCTGCTTGTGCCAGCATCGTCCGCAGCGGGCGTCCCTCCTGTCCCTGCGGCGTCCACTTCAGGCCCTGGACCGGCGCTGCCACTTGCTCCTGCAGTGGTGACTGCGCCTGTGGTGGCCATGGCGCGTCCTGGAGTCGGTATGAAGACGAGGCCATCGCCCCTGGCGCTGGCGACACGAGTCGAAGCCGGGTTGTAGCCTCATGCAGGTACGTTGTTGACAATCTCCCACCCCTCCTCTGCCGGTGTTGGTGATGGCAGACGTGTGCCTTTGGAGCGAGCGGGGCACAGGCCATATCCATGCACTCGGCACCACCGTGGTGGTGTGGAGCAGCAACTGCAGGCTCTGGCACGCCCATCCCGACGTTCTGCGGCGATGGAGCACTCTGTCCGGCGACTAGCCCTGGGTCTAGACCCTGGCGGTTGTCAACCGGAGTGGTCAGGCGTCGGTTCACCGGCGTGGCGCGATGGGGTCGTCCATCGGCCCCATGATTGCGGCGTCCTCCAGCAAAGTTCTGGTGGTGGTTAATGCCGAGGCCAGGAACTGCTGGTGGTGCCCCCCATCGATGGTGGACGAACCGGCGGCGCTGCTCGGCAAGGAAGTGGCGGCGACCTTCTTCCCAGAGAAGACCAAGGAGAAGGGAGGCGATGGACGGCATCCTCACCGTTCCGAATCCTTCTCCGACGAGTTTCCTTTGTGTGGCCTGTCGCTCTCACTGGAGAGTCGTGCTGATAACGTGTGAAGAAACAGTGCGATGAACAGTAATGATCGCTAATCCATTGATAATGATGTTGTACATATTTATACCTCCTGAAGAGGCGCATCGCACAGGCGCGATGGTTACAGAGAGCGAGAATAGAGGGACGCGTCCGATAGATTAGGATCGCGACTGTTCGGAAAGAAAACCGCATGTCAGTTCCATAAAATAGAGATTTCATTAATTAAACTAATTAATTAATCCTAACACCAGGAAAACTGCGTGCATCACTCTGCCACGTACCAGTGGCAGTTCCGCGAATACCCGGCGACGGCATGGGCGATACACCACACCTACTAGACTACATGAGCTGAGCTTTCGTGCCTTCACCCGCCATGCGGACGCGGAGACGGCCGGGGGGTCGGTCCCCGCAGAGATGAGAGAAAGAGACGAGTTTGTACTAGAGCCCCGATTATTGTCGAGTCAAAGTCAAGTGCCAGCGGTTGATTCCCCGATACGGGCAGCACAGCAGCGCCACCCCAACCAAATGTCGTCTTTAACCTTGCCTTAACCACAGCTTAACACACCCCGTCCAGCCAGGGTCTACCATTAACTAGCGCTTTTCCTCCATGGCCAGCCCAGCCGATCTGTTCCTTGCAACTCCCCGTTATTGCTACTAGAGGTGTAAAAAACTAGGCTTAAGCGTATGCAAAGCTGCAGGGACGCGTGCGTGTTAATATATGGCTCAAGGCCAAGAGATTACAAGGGTTACTTAGGCTAGGATTGATCTCCAAGTAATCTAACAAACTATGGGATCATATCTCTAAGCCTAACCATATTACAACAACCATACTCACGCACACGTCATAATACAATGTTTAACACTCCCCCTCAATCACAACTTTCTAAGTTGAGATTGTGCATAAAAGCTTCTAATTGCCGCAAGGTGAGAGGTTTAGTAAACCCATCCGCCACCTGATCACCCGTAGGTATGAATCTGATATTCAGAAGTTTATCAGCCACTCTTTCTCGAACAAAGTGGTAGTCAATTTCAATATGCTTCGTCGTGGCATGGAAGATTGGATTAGCAGACAAATAGGTTGCACCAAGATTGTCACACCAAAGTGATGCTGCTCTTGGATGAGAAACACCCAACTCTGTTAGCAAATTCTGAACCCAGATAATCTCTGCAGTGGCATTAGCGAAGGCCTTGTACTCAGCTTCTGTACTTGACCTGGATATAGTTGGCTGCTTGCGAGCACTCCAAGAAACCAAATTACTGCCAAGAAACACTGCAAAGCCTCCTGTTGATCTTTTATCATCAGGACAACCTGCCTAATCTGCATCTGAAAAAGCACTTACAAGCATCGAGTCTGACTTTTCAATTTTCAGTCCATGACTCTAGGTCCCTTGAAGATATCTAAGTATCCTCTTTACTGCATTCCAATGTGCAGTAGTAGGAGCATGTAAGAACTGACATACTTTATTTACTGAATATGAGATATCTGGTCTAGTTAATGTCAAATATTGTAATGCTCCTACAATACTTTTGTACCTGGTGGAGTTCTCTGCTCCAAGGATCTCTCCATCATGAAGAGACATTTTCTCAGAGGTAGACAAAGGTGTAGATGACGGCTTACATCCTTTCATGCCCATTCTCTGAAGTATTTCCTGCACATATTTTCCTTGTGACAACACAATTCCATCTTTTGCATTCTTTACCTCAATTCCAAGGAAGAAGTGAAGACTACCAAGATCCTTAAGTGCAAACTCCTTGCTCAAGTCCATAAGAAGAGCTTCAACTGCTTTGGACGATGCTTCGGTGCCTTAAGGCACCTACCTTTGTGTCTATGACATGTGGGTCCAACAGGTGGCTGGCCCACATGTCAGTGACCCAAAGGCAGGTGCCTTTAAGGCACCGAAGCTGCGTCCAACTGCTTTAGATGATGAACTAGTGACAACTATATCATCAACATAAATAAGCATAAAAATGGTTATCCCACGTCGGTGATAGGAAAACAATGAGGTATCTCCCTTTGAGGGAGTAAATCCAAGTGATTGTAACTTAGAGGAGAGCCGAGAGTACCAAGCTCTAGGTGCTTGTTTTAGTCCATATAGTGCCTTATCAAGTTTGCAAATATGACGTGGTGCATTTGGATTCTCATACCCAGGAGGTTGTCTCATGAACATTTCCTCTTACAGAACACCATGCAAGAACGCGTTCTTTACATCTAGTTATCTTATGCACCAACCTCTAGATACTGCAACTGAAAGAATCAATCTAATAGTAGCAGCTTTTACCACTGGACTAAATGTATCCTCATAGTCAATGTCGTACCTCTGCTTAAATCCTTTAGCAATCAGACGTGCCTTGTATCTGTCAATGGTGCCATCAGATTTCCTCTTTACCTTATAGACCCACTTGTAGTCAATTACATTTCTGCCTCTGACTGGTGGAACTAGATGCCAAGTTTTGTTCTTCATTAAAGCAGCATACTCTTCATCCATTGCCTCCCTCCAACGAGGTTCACCCAATGCTTCTCCAAAATTTTGTGGTTCACCTGTTGCACAAAACGAGCCCCAAGGTACACAGCCATCTTTATATATTTTAGGTTTAACAATACCACTTTGAGACCTGGTGTTGGAGCGCACAGGAGGTGGCGGAGCTGGTCGTTCAAGTTGCTGTAGAAGACGATTTGAAGAAGACGACACGGCTGCACCGGAATCATCCTGAGAAGATTCCAGAGAGAGCTCCTGTAGCGGATCCAGATCGGGAGACGGGATCGCCTCTCCAGAACTGCCACTTGGCGCACCTGGGCTGGCCTGCAGCATCCTGTCGGGCGCGTTCCCGCCCGCGTGATGTGGACTCCGCTCGTCCACATCCGAGAGCCGACCACCCGCGCGTGGGAGTGGGCCACCAGGCCCCGCCGAGGCTGGCTGTCAGGCGACGCGACGGACCGCGGGCCCGCTGCATGACCGAGACTGGTCTGCTGCCGAATCAGGAGACGGCGCGGATCTCGCCGGGGATTCTCTTGCGCCTGCGCCGACTGACGCATCTGGCGCCACGGATCTCGAGCGATTCGCCCCGGGATTGACGTCTGGTTCTTCTGCAGCCTCCTCTGTCGTTTCTGCATGCATAAAATCATGCGAATTTTGTCCAAAATCTTCTCCGTTTTCCTGCATACTTGCATCAAGGTTTTGATCAAAGGTATTATTAGACATAGACATGTGGTCAGCAGCATCTACTACTCCCCCTTGATCAAAACGAGGTGATGGCAGAAGATGAACTGGTAAAAGAGTGAGCTCTTTGCGTAGTTGAGCACCAGCATTGGGATGGAGTGTGGCGAAAGGAAACACATGTTCATCAAAGACGACGTCCCTAGAAATATAGACACGACCAGAGGCTACATCGAGGCACTTGTATGCCTTGTGTAGGCTGCTATACCCCAAGAAGACACATTGTTTTGACCTAAATTCAAGTTTGTGCTTATTGAAAGGACGCAGTTTAGGCCAAACGGCACACCCAAAGATGCGGAGAAAGGTATAGTCAGTTTTTTTTGCCAAAGAGACGTTCAAGTGGAGTTTGGTTTTGGATAACCCTACTAGGGACACGGTTGATAAGATACACAGCTGTAAGAAACGCCTCGTCCCAAAATTTTAAGGGCATAAAGGCATGGGCAAGAAGGGACAGACCAACTTCCACAATATGCCGGTGCTTCCGTTCTGCAGTCCATTATGCTGGTGAGCATGTGGACATGAGACGTAATGAGTGATGCCAATGCGTTCAAAAAAGGAATTGAGTTTTTGATACTCACCCCCCCAATCCGTTTGCATAGCAAGAATTTTGCGATCAAAGAGACGTTCAACATGTTGTTGAAAGAGATGAAATTTCTCAAACACGTCAGACTTATTTTTGAGCAAATAAATCCAACTAAACTTGCTAAAATCATCAATAAAGCTCACATAATATTTTTGTCTGCCTACAAAGACAGGTCCAGGACCCCATACATCCGAAAAAATAAGCTCTAAAGGAGCTTTGGACACACTAAAAGACTTAGGATAGGGAAGTTGATGGCTCTTGGCCATCTGGCAAGCATCACAAACCAGCAAATGATCTTGTTTATTTGACACAGGAAGACTAAAATCTCGAAGAATTTTCTGAACCACCGGTAATGCAGGATGTCCTAAGCGCTTGTGTCACCGTGAAGTAGATGGTTTGATCACACTTAGAACTTGTTGAGAAGGAGCATCTTACCGGCCAGAGATAGGAAATAAGCCACCACTACTCTCGTTTTGAAGAATGGTCCTCCGAGTGGCCCGATCCTTAACAAAAAAGGTTTCAGGGTAAATCTCAAGAAAAGCATGATTATTTCTGATGAGTTGATAGGCAGAAAGTAAACTTTTGTCGGCATGCGGAGAGTGAAGTATGTTCTTGAGATCTAAGGAGCCATGAGGAGTAGATAGAACTGAATGACCGACATGTGCAATGTCCATACCTTGACCACTTGCGGTGTGGATTTGCTCCGAGACGGTGTAACGGTCATGAACAACAAGCTTCTTCGGCTCATCGGTCACGTGGTTGGTTGCACCGGAGTCGAGATACCAGTTGCTATCAACTCCATAGGAGTGGACGGTGTTGGCAGAACGGTTCCCACCGCCGCCACCACCACCTCCACCACCAACAGGGTTACGCACATTGTTGTTGAAGTTGCGGTCGTAGCGCTTCTTGCAGCGCCACGCACCATGCCCCTCGTTCTTGCAGATTTGACACTTCTCGCGGTCACCACAGTCACCGCGATCACCACCCTGGCGAGGCGCTCCGCCAGAGCCGCCACCACTAGAGTAGTTGTCGAAGAAGCGGGCGCCCGTGTTGTTGTTGTTGTTGTTGTTGTAGCCACGGGAGCCGCTGTTACCGCCGCCACGAGGGCCTCCCTGGTTGGAGTTGCCACGGCCTCCGCCTTTTGCAGCAAGGTTGGCGGAGTAGGCGGAGGTCTGTGCGGCGATGCGTGACTCAGCAGCAAGCAGCAGCGAGAATAACTCGCCTAGGCCGATGGGCTGGTCGGTGATGGTGCGCGTGGAAACGGCGGAGACGAACCCGCTGTACTCCGGCTCGTGCATGAGCCCCTGGATGATGTGAGAGACAACAACATCTTCATCCAGAGGCCTCCCGGCGGCTGCAAGTTCGTCAGCGAGCCCCTTCATCTTGGTGAAGTAGGCAGCCGCCGTCATGTCGCCCTTTTTGGTGTGGCCGGTCTGATCGCGGAGCTGGATGATGCGGGCGCGGGATTGCGAGGAGAAGCTCTGGAGAAGAGCGCTCCAGGCGGCGACGGCCGTCGTGCAGTTGCTGACCTGCAGGAGCACTTCGCGAGAAAGGGAAGCGATCAAAAACGAGAGCACCTGCTGGTCCTGGGTAACCTAGATGGCGTGCTCTAGGTTGGCGGCGACGGTGACCTCCTTCTTGCCGGCGACGTCCCTCTCCGTGCGGATTTCGGCGTCGGGTTCCTTCTGGGAACCGTCCAGGAACCCCATCATGCCCGCCGCGCGAACATGCGGTAGTACCTGCGCCCTCTAGACAAGGAAATTCTCACGGTTCAGCTTTTTCGTGATGGTATGGCCGATGGAAGCGAGGGAGGGTGCGGCCATGGCGGAGGAGGACGACGAAGACATCTAGATGCGATGGAAGGGAACGGCTCTGTATACCATGTAAAAAACTAGGCTTAAGCGTATACAAAGCTGCAGGGACGCGTGCGTGTTAATATAGGGCTCAAGGCCAAGAGATTACAAGGGTTAGTTAGGCTAGGATTGATCTCCAAGTAATCTAACAAACTATAGGATCATATCTCTAAGCCTAACCATATTACAACAACCATACTCACGCACACGTCATAATACAATGTTTAACAAGAGGCAGCATTTCGTACGTGCCAGCTGAGCCACCACTCAAGGAATACGTACGTGCCAGCTGAGCCACGTACGAAATGCTACACGCACAGTAGAAATGCGATGATCGAGATGAAAATCCAGTTGAGATAAATCCAGGCAGCCCGCCAACGGGCCGGTGCGTGCACGTCAAGTAGTCTGCTTTAACTACGTACTTTATATACTAAAGCAACGGCTGACAATGACTCGCCTGCCTACCACCGATCGCTCGGTCCGCACCACTGTCGTATCAGGCTATCACTTTTAACTGTGCTCCCGTCCCGTATATCCGGCCGGCCGCCTCTATCTAATCTAATCCATACGTACGCGCGATGCGTTTTGTACAAGAACATATTCAGCTCCGTGAGGCCGATCCAAACTGTTGGCATCGACGAACAACGTAGAGGCGATTTTATTCCGACAAAACTCGACGCCGGACCTGTAACAGATCCGCCTCAGATAGCATAGCATAGCATTGGATCCGGACCCGGCGACGTCTCAAAGACGTACGGCCTTCTTTCTACTGCGCTTATCCGGACGAACGAATCTGTTCGCCGGGCACATCGACCAGTCGCCGGGTGCATGGCGAGATAATAAAGCCGGCCCCGGGAAAACGAATCATCGTCCTCGGCTGCCGCCGTCAGCTCATCCGTGGAATATCTTGCTTTGCCAAGTTGCGCCGGCGAGCGCACGGCCACGAACGAGTGGCGGCAGGCAGCGGTGGTGCGGGCTGTAGGCGAGCGACGGGAGGCGGCCATGTCGCGCGCGAGAGGATTAGACAGAAAAGCTGAGAAAAGGTCCCCCCTTGTCGTCTTCCTCGTACCGAAATGGCCTTTGCTTAGCCCACACTACCTCCCCGCGCTTCTCCTTCCCTCCCAAGGCACCACCACAAATACCAGGGGCAAATGCAGAAAGCAACCGACCTTTTTTTTTAAAGAAAAGGCGCAAAAAGCGACCGGATTAACGCGTAGGCGTACCAAAATACACTCCATTTACCAACGGCTTTAATACGATGGGCGCATGGCTAAGCATCGATCTGGCCATTCGGCACGTCATTTCGTCAGAAGAACGCCCCATTCTGGCGGCAGTGCTGGACATTAAGCGTCGTGGGACCCACCCGCCAGCCACACACGGGAGACCATGGCGTCCAGTCCAGATTTCAGACGGCCCTTCGACGGATCAGGATCAAAAAAATACGCAATGCAATGTGCCTACGCGTCTTTCTTGTACAACATGCGCACTACACTGGAACGTGCGGCAGTAGCTACAGCTAAGCAGAGCTTGTTTAGCCTCCCCCCCAACTACACTAGATTAGCATTAGTCAAACCAAATCTCCCTCCACTGGATTAGTTTACACGTAACTCTACACTCGGGTTATTTTCCTCGCCGCCCGCCGCGCGTCCGGTTCGGTCGATCCATCTCGCCGGCCAGGCCAGCGGCTACTCGGCAATGGCGCCGAGATCCGGCACGAAGTCGCGCCCGAGGCTGGGCGCCCTCCGCGACCGCCGGCGGGACCCGCCCTTCGCGCCGCTCCTCGCCGCGGGGGCGCCACTGGCCGAGTCGGGGAACACGAGCGGGCCGTCGTGGTCGCCGGCCAGCGCGGCGCTGGCGCGGATCGCGAGCGCGGCCATCTCCTCCGCCTGCAGCGCCCGCCGCCGCATCGCCGCGGGCAGCACGAAGTAGAGCTGCCCGGGCTGCAGCTCCTCGTCGCCCAACACCGCGGCCACCGCGCCGCCGAGCTCGAGCCCGTCGGCGCTGCACAGGAAGCACGCGCCCGCGGGAGCCGCCGCGGCCTTCATGGCCTGCGACGCCCGGGTGCCCCCGGGGAACCGCTGCAGCTGGCCGTCCGCGAGCACGACCCTTGCCGCCGTGGCCTCGCCCACCGCGGAGGCCCCCGTGACCGCCGCCACGGCCGTCGCCTCGCACGAGTTGCACGCGCCCATGGTAAAATATTATAGTAAAAATCGGCGCCGAAGTTTATTAATCCGAGGTGAAGGGAGGAGCAGAGCTCGAGCTGCGCGCGCACGGCGGTGGTTGTGTCTTGTGGGGAGGAGTGAGCCGTGAGCGTATATATAGGGGGCGACAACCCGCCGGGCGGTGTCGCGGCGGAGGAGGAGGATGCCAACCTGGAGGTTGTTGGGGACAGCTTGCATGCGGGGCGCGCGCGTAAATGCGCGCACTGTGCGGACGTGTACCTAGGGACGTCCCGTCTGGTAGAGTACACCACCTCAGACTAGCCACAGTGCGAGTAACTTTACTAGTAACATTGGGTCCAACCCAAAAAATTTGCTTATGTGACAACGAATTAATAAGGAGAGAGCTAGTTGTAGTAATTTAGCTAGTTACTATAACATCACATGTCCTAATGCAATATAAGTCTATAACATAATAAATAAATCTTTGCATGTTACCACACTTGAGTTACTACCCACTATAAAGATAATAACATAGTCTAGAAAAATATGTATGTTGCTAGTGTATGTTACTTTCCATTGTGGCTAGTCTATATAACCTACTGGTACCGGCGTCGCGTTGTGCGGAGCTGTGCCGCATGCATGGCACGTTGGCACTGCGGCGGCCCACGGTTCAGTGGCTGCTGACGTGGTAACACATTGTGTAGTAACTGTGTGCGTGCGGGAGAAACAGAGGACGGGCGTGCACAGGAGCAGAGCGCTGCTTTATCCCACGAGCTGAAGGCGAGTGAGTGGGATCACTGCATGTCAAGTCCCAAGCACGAAGTGAAGCGGTACTACTACATTGTGTCGTGTGATGCTTCTTTTTCGCCGGCGAGATCATTTGATCGTGTGTGCTGCGCATCATTGGGCAAAGCAAAGGCGCTTAGTTTTTTGATCTAGGGGTATTTTAGATAGGAGCTTTTGGAAGCCGAGGAAACGGCGAGGAAGAAGAACGGAACGGGGAAAAGGAGATGATGGTTGATGATTGCAGTGGGGGAGGGGCCGCTTGCATGCAGGATCACAGAATCGGCGGAGGATCCGCCAAAGTTGGCAACTTCGCGCCATTTTCTCCGCCATGTTGGATATGGATTTCCTGGATCTCCTGCGCAAAGTACCAACATCGCGCCTATCATGAGGCGCCAATGCAGGACTTGTTAAGAAACGTCACATATTCAAAAGATAGACAGTAGTAACCTGGGGTTTTCGATATATCTCGTTTTAAAATATTATTATGTTTTTCTTTGAAAAGTCCATATTTATAAGACTTAACCAAATTTATTGAAAAATACTACGAGTATGTACTACTCTCTCCGTTCCTAAATATAAGTCTTTTTGAATATTCCACTATGGACTACATACGAAATAAAATGAGTGAATCTACACTCTAAAACATATCTATGTACATCCGTATGTAGTTTCTAGTGAAATGTCTAAAAAGATTTATATTTAGGAACGGAGGGAGTATATGCAATGTCAAATAAATATCACGAGATGAAGCCCTAAAAAAAATCACGATTTTATATTTATGTGATAAAATTAATAGTATATTTTTATATTCTTGACAGTGAAATTAAATGAAGTTTAGGGTTTAGTATAAAATCTACACGCTATATACTTTTACAACCGAGGGGGGAATTAAAGTACTAGAATCTCCCTCTCTCTATATATAGCGCGTCCTTCGAATGGAAAGAGGTAATGTTCAAAAAAAAAGAATGGAAAGAGGTAATGTTAAAAAAAAAAGAATGGAAAGAGGTAAAGCGTTCCCGCAAGAGAAAAAGGAAAGAGAGAAATGATCGATCTGCAAATCGTTTCTCTCTTTTTCTTTCTCAGCATCAGTTATTTCTAAACTTAGGCATAGGATTCCTTGCGGCCATTCGTACGCACGCTTCACCCATGTTTGTATTGCTCTACAGTTCATGAGCGTCCTCCTCTGCCTGTACAATGTCAGATTTGTACAGCTACATGCATGCATAGTCAGCCCCGGCCCCGCCGCGCCCTGCAATCGCTCTGAGATCTCTCGCTCCCACGCTTTCATGGCCTGCATGTACAGTGCAGCAAAGCTTAGCTGGGCGCGCAGTGCTTGCCATGCCCCATAAACCATCGTCCATACGCCATGCGTGGACTCCGGAGCCAGCCAGAAGGAAACGGGCCGATCAGATCGAGATCGGGAAAAAAGAGCGCCAAAACTCTCGAAAACATGCAGCATTGTCCATGCTAGACGTACGTGCGTACAACTGGAGAACAGAGAAGTTGCCGCCAGGCGAGCCCATGCTCCGGCCATCATTGGCACTGGCTGCCCTTGAATGGGCGGACGAACAGCGCAGCGCACAGTTTGATTTTGTGTTGCGTCCGTCCGTGCGTGCGTCCGGATCGCGCAGCATTTCCTCCTCCGATCCTCCGACACTCGCCAATCATCCGTGCCCCCGAGCGATGCACGCACCTAGCCGGGGTCCCGGAGCCCAGCCGATGGCGTCTAGGCAGGCCCTACCCGCCCCGCGTACGTACGTACGCTATGTGGACGCGCCCGTTGAACTGGTGAACGTCGCGTCCTACAGCTCATAGCAGTGCCCGGTGCATGAACCATCACCGATCACCATCTTCTTCATCCCTTCACCCGTTACTCTCCCTGGCTGAATCCATGCATCACAGGTCACAAGACTGGACAGATGGCAAACATTACAGTGTATTATAACTGCACAGTCTGTTACAGTGTACTACTTTCTTTATCTGTTCTGACAACTGGGTTAGTTAGTGTGTGCAATCAACATCAAAAATTAATCTCGGTACCGGATTGCTCGCGCGATGCACTTACACTAACAGCCCTGAATTTTCTACGCAAAAGGATTCCACGTGCAACGAACGCAGCTGCCACCAAATTAACCTCTGCTCTCGTCTCGTCAGTCCTCTCAACCGGGCTACCGAACACATTTCTCTGCACTGCAGCGCCAGGCTTGCAGTCAAACGGCTTGGATTATCTTAGTGCTGTCGCTCCAACACAACGGCGACATCTACGTTTTGTTTAAAAACCCTAATCAGACCCATGATGCACTGCATGCGACCGCGGAAGTGTAGACGCGCGGGGGAGAAAAGGTTCGCTCTGTTGGGCGACGGGTGATCACGCCGAATCTACGGCCAGCTCGCCTGTTCTCCCCGGCGTGCCGTGGTGCCGACACCGGAGGGACACCCGAATTCTCGGTCATGTGCCGGATCCAACTTGCCTCCGCGACGAGAATCATCAGGGTTACAGGGTACGTACCTACGCTACGCTTGCCAATGCCTCATGGCTGGCTAACTCGCTGATTTTGACATTATGAAAAGAAGCATGTCGCTGTCTGTCAGGTATCAAGGCGAGGCGGACGATGGAAGCGGTGGAATCGTTTTCGTTGCCCTGTGGTTGACCATGACTGGCGAGACTCTGGAACGTACTAGATCGGTGCTGGCTCTGGAACCTACTAGATCGGTGCTTCTTTTCCTCTTTCTTTGCCCGTGGATCTCTTCTCTCGGGTCGTTGTTGCCGTGGCCGTGGGGCGCAGCTCCACGAGCCCGCAATGCTGCAGATGGCTACCCTGCAAGTTGCACTGCCCGTTCGCGATCCCGTGTCGACAGTTTGTCGAGAAAGATGTTGAAATCTCAAACTGTCAACAGTCCATTGAAAGAGGTCTTATTAGCGGTTGTGGGAGCCCGGTTGAGTGGCGTTTTTTCATTCGAACATTGACCAAACAGCTTGCTCGGACGTTTTGAGACAGATATGGGGCACCGATCTGTGGATGCTCTAAGTACTGTTAGCATCCACATCATATATGATTAGGATATACCTTGTACATCTATTACCCCTTGTTATATATAATGAGAAGACACACACCCCTGGAGTTCGTGCGATTTCCTTCAAACCTCTCGATTTTACGCATTACATAGGATCATACTAGGTTTCGACAACATGTCAATCTTAAATACTCGACATGATTTTGCAGTTAAGGATCTTGGTCCTCTCCACTATTTTATGGGCTTAGAAGTGACTCACATTGTTGCTAGTCTCTCTCTCACTTAGAAGAAA
Organism: Triticum dicoccoides; assembly: GCF_002162155.2. Classification (NCBI taxonomy): domain Eukaryota; kingdom Viridiplantae; phylum Streptophyta; class Magnoliopsida; order Poales; family Poaceae; genus Triticum; species Triticum dicoccoides. The sequence goes on from NC_041388.1 coordinate 584,744,246, forward strand.
TATTCTCCGGATCTCCTTCAACAAGCGGGTATGATGAAGTGCAAACCTATTACTACACCGATGTTGGTGTGCTTCTTTCTTCCGAGGGCGCTACAGAGTATCGCAGTATTGTCATCACTCGGCCGGATCTTTCTTTCATAGTTAACCATGTCTGCCAATATCTTCATGAGCCTTATGACACACATTGGTCTCCAGTTAAACGCATTATGTGTTATGTTCATCGCACTGCCTCTTTTGCTTTGCATCTTCGTCCAACGTCCTCTGGAGTATTGTCTGCCTTTTCTGATGCGGACTGGCTGGGAGTCATGATGATCGACGATCTAAGCGGGATATGTTGTGTTGTTTGGGTCAAACTTGAGCGCCTGGAATTCTCGAAAGCAAGCCACTGTTTCTCGGAGTAGTACGTAAGTTGTTGCCAATGCTATTGCTGAACTCATTTGGGTATAATCCTTGCTACGCGAGTTGGGTATTCCTCAAGATATACCTCCAATTCTATGGTGTGATAATATTGGAGCCTCATACCTTTCATCCAACCCAGTATTTCGCGCAAGGACGAAGCATGTCGAAGTTTACTTTCATTTTGTGTGGGAACGAGTTGCACAGAAGCTATTACATATCAAGTTCACCTCGTTTAAAAATCAACTTGCTGACATTTTTACTAAACCGTTGCCACTTACTTTGTTTGAAGTCTGTCAGATCAATCTCAACCTTCTCAACGCCAGTTAAGATTGAGAGAAGGTGTTTTATATAAAAAAAATGCATCTTGATGTTCCGTGTAATGCGCGAGCATCTTACTAGTTGATATATGAAATGAAACATGTCGTTTTCTGTCAGGTATCAAGGCGAGGAGGAGGTTGAAGAACAAAGAAAAAATGGGGATCAGATGGAAACGGTTGGCTCTCACGGCGTGGCGTGCGGGTGATGTGCGGGATTTAACAAAGATCGATCAGACTGCCTATTCTCATCTTATCTCACGCTATCATGTGGAATCGTTTTCGTTGCGCTGTGGTTAACGATGATTGATGAGACCCCGGAATGTAGATTGGTGGTTTTTCTCTTTCCTTGGCCGTGGATATCTCGGGTCGTTGTTGCTGCGGCCGTGGGGCGCAGCTGCACGAGCCCGCAATGCTGCAGATGGCTACCCTGCAAGTTGCACTGCCCGTTTCGCAATCCCGTGTCGACAGTTTGTCGAGGAAGATGTTGAAATCTCAAACCGGGAGACCATAGTTTGCTACTGTACTTCTCAAACCATTTCGGCGCAGGTCCATCTCTTGGGGAAATAGTAGCATTCATGCCATGTTCAGCTCTGCAACTTGGACAGGTGAGCATTCGTGGCCATCCAATCCATCACCATCTTGGGAGGAAAAGTCTTGACGTCTAGTAGTAGATCGCATATCGGCATATGGATCAGGGTTCCATATGCGATACACTTTTGATTTGAGAGGTAATATGTGACACATTGTTCTATCTGATCCTACACTTGTACAGTTTTGCATGGCATGGCCTCGTCGAGTTGTTTCCAGCTCAACCTTAGCATCACTAAGGGCATCTCCTTACTAAAGGCGTCTCCAACAAATCCTAAATTCTTAACTAATAGTGTAAAGTTTCTCTTCTATCACATCTTTCTAATTTTCTCTAGGGAAATAACTTTTGCTCGCCTAACAAATCCCCTAAAATCTGATCCTTTTAAAAAATTGAACATAATTTTTCACACAGATTCATTTGAAACACATATTTAAACTACTAATGTGCACAATTGGATACCGACACAACATTAGCATCTTACATACCATAATTAAATAGTCCATCTATTAACTACACTATGTTGCTTAAATTTTAAGACCTCACAGTCAATTGAGGTCTCCAGTTTAGAATAGGGCCACCTAAGTCAACAATTCCCTAGGGGTTATGTCATTCAATTCTTTTAATTCACTATGCTTCCTAATTTTGAAGCTCTCCTAATCGATTGCCCATGTTCCCTAATTTTTAATGCCTCCTAGTCAATTGAGGTATTTAATTTAAAATTGAGTCACCCAAGTTCTCTCATTCAATTCTTTTAATTCACTATGCCACCTAATTTTGGAGCTCTCGCATTCGATTGAGGTATT
>NC_041388.1:584746377-584751349 GCF_002162155.2 Triticum dicoccoides
GTTTCACCTTTCTTCCACCACCCCCTTCATCCAACCTTCGCCGTATAATAATCAATCACATTAATTTACTTACCTTCTGAACCAATTCTACTTTAATTTACTTACCAAACTTCTGATCAAAATATAAGGTAAATCATGGGCAGAATTTGATGAACATTTATTTACACAATCGCATACTATGGACAGGCAAATCACTTCTGATCAAAATATAAGAAAAAACATATAAATTTTTTATGAACGGTTATTTACACAATCGCATATTATAGACAGATAAATCACAAGCTAATGTACTAGAATGTTTATATCCCGCTGCAAACGCACGGGCATTGTTCTAGTTCAATTTGAAATTGGTTCACACTTTGACCAGGTCAATAATTTTTCAAATCAATCGGCAAGAACCACCCTGTAAAACATATCTATCTCGCGCACCCTCTCATCGCCTAGAAAAAAGAAGCACCAACATTTGATACCGTAGAACCAATATAATACATGCAGCCACCAACGTAGAAAATCTCTCCACATAAATATACGTTGATTAGAAGATAATACAAAATCACACCACGAAAGGCCCATTAAAATATCAGATTATAGAAAATAGAAAACACACTCCATCGTCTTCCCACTTCCCAAACCAAATATTCCACCGGTTCCAAAATATAATGTGTATTAGTTTTTAAAAAGATAAATTTCATGAACTTTGACCAAGTTTAGAGCAAAAAATATTGACATCCATAATACTAATTAAATAAAGTATGAAAATTCATTTCATAATGAATCTGATGCTACCAATTTGATATTATGGATATTGATATATTTCTCTATAAATTTGGTCAAACTTAAATAGGTTTGACTTTTCAAAAAACTAACCACCGTAATTTTTGAAACTTAGGGAGAACTACCACCGTTCTAGTTTATTGGTTCCCTTTGTATTTTGTTGCAAATTTTGACCATGGATTTAACTACAAAATGTAAATGCATGTCAGCAAAATTATATTGTTGGGTTTGTATTTAAACATAGTTTCCAATGATATTATTTATAGTGACATGCAAGAAAATTCTGTTAGTTAAATCTAAGGTATTTGGCACCAATAAACCAGGATAAAGGTTGTAATTTTTTCTTAAAATCCAACGGCGGAGCAAAGCATGCCCAACTCTTCTAGTATGTACTATATGATCAAATGGACATCAAACTCGCATAAAAACTATATGATGTTATGTAGACATATGCATATGTCTTTTCTATTTTTGTTTAATGAAAAATGGGACAATTGAAAATTTTGGGGAAGAAGTTTATGGGAAGTCACAGAAGTTTGCTCTTGGACAACTTCCCCTAGATTTTACGTGAAGCCCGAAAAACTGGTTTTACGAAAAGATTTTTAGGGGGCTGTTGGAGTTGCTCTAAAGCTCCCACCCGCACTAGTCAACTCTCGACATCGTCTCTGTCGTGAAGCCGGGTCGATCCGCGTCATCTCTATCTTCACCAAATCATTGTCCACGAAATCGAAAAGTGATGGTCCAGAAAATGTTTCCAGTTACCCGAGGAATTGCAAATAGGTCTAATTTTTATGTTACCGCCATGTGCACGAGATAAATATCGTCAAACTCTTTCAGAGATACTTCATTGGCAGTGGCGGAGCTTAGTGCAAGGCTGAGGGGGCATTGGCCCCCCAGCCTTAGGCAAATCAGTGAAGAAAATTTACTGTACGGGGATTAGAAAAGGAAAAGATCAATCTTTGTCCTCTTAGTTATTCATGTTTTGGCTTTTGTCCCCCCTGACAATCCTTTGGTACAAAAATTACAGTCCGCAATCGAAATCAACCCACTGGATCAATCCCAAGGGTAACCTGGCAGAAATGCTATGCAGATGAGAGCCATCCCTTTCCCAACCCTTGGAAAATTCGGCGTCTGAGGCAGTGATCGATTGGTCTGGGAAGAGAGCCAGTGGGTGGTCCAACGAGTCCAAGCGCCGACACAAGATCCAAGCGGGCGAGTAGTTCGCGGAGGGAGGATGCGTGCGCCGAGTACCCAAGGTGGTGACTGGTGGCGGGGCACAAGTCACCCCTCACCCAACCCAAGTGCACCGCACAGTGGCGCCCGCTGCCCTCCTTCCCTCCTGTGCAGATCCCCTATCCTGTCCCTCTGCACCCCGCGAACATGTGGACAGGCTGCACGCAGCGGCATCTGATCGCAAGTATCCAGCCGGTCGACTTGGCGAGGTGATCCGTGCGCTAAAGATTGTTGGAATGAGATAATGAGAGATACATCAGTCCATACTTCCGAATACCCGTGTCCAGGTCGCGCATGTGGGCTCGGCGGGGGTACACACCTGACGCAAAAGGGAACTTTTGCGCAGAGCGTGCAGTGCGGACCCTTTTCTTTACCTCGCGGGGCCTGGTACTGTCGTACCAAGTTGGAGTTTGTCCTGCATCTCGCACCGCTTCTCTTTTCCGATTTGGGGCTGGAGGTTCGTCTGGACCTGTCCATGGCGACTCCCACAGCGACGACACCGGCGTTGGCCTTTGGGTGAGTTAAACTCTCTTAAACTCCGGCCCTATCTTAGTTCTTGATCTATTTCATGGCTTACGAGTTTGCTCCCGGCGGAGTTAGTACTGCAGATCGATGGGGGCGGCAAGCGATTCCGTGGTGCGCGGCGTGCATTTCGTTTCCGGTCCCGCCGTGGCCGACTCTGCAGTAGGCGTAGAGTCGCGGGAGACACTACCGGTGTATGAGGTCCCGCCGGCTCGCGGCCTGGTTGGCGACCTGTCTGATGTCGAGCTGTCCGACGGGTCCTGCACGACGGGGGCGGCGCCGGCTGGCGGAGGTGTGGCGTCGGCAGGCGCCGGTGACGGGGCGCGCGCCGTCGACTCGCGCAGCGCAGTTCAGTCATTCAGCCCCAGTGCTCCGGCGGCGGCGAGCACCACTATCCGCGTTGGCTGGAAGCGCAGGTAGCCCCTCCATCTTAGTTGACTGAGACGAGCGCGTTTTTCTTTTTCTTTTTTGAATGGGTGCTTAGAGCTGATTATGAGCATTGCGGTTGCATCTTTTTCTTATGGATGTATTCCCTGATGGCAAATGCAAATTGGTTCCACAAACAATAGGAGTGGGTAATATGAGCAGCTAGGCATTACGTGCATATATATAAGGAGAGCGAGTAATCTCTGCCACACTACCAAAGTAGTTCTCGCTTGATTTATTTTCAGGGGAACCCCATGAATTGCTACAACTAAGTACTATTGCTCTTGCAGGAGTAGGATTCTCTGGACGATTTTTGGTACATGATGATTGTTGGGGCAGGGGGTTTTATGAAAATAAGTTTAAAAGTGCAAAAAGGAATTTAGATGTGGTATATTCACACTTTTTTCAGAGCAGGAGTGTGGTCACAAAAATTGTTTTTCTCCTTTTTATTCTGTTTTTCTGTGGTGGTTTGTTTTCATAATTGAGATGCTGTGCTATCTGACTGCAGGCCAAGGGTAGCCCGGGCACCAGATGAGAGGGCGGCTGTAGTTGGTCGTGTGCCGGCGCTTGAAGCTGCGATCCGAGGATTAGCTAGAAGGACTGATGTGGTTGTCAACCCGTCGATGGCAGAGGCGTATGAATTCTACAATTTGTATTCATGGGAGGTTGGCTTTGGGATTCGTTATGGCAAGAGCAGGCAGAATGTCAACGGGACCAAATGCATGCAGGAGATCGTGTGCGGCTGCGCTGTGAGTCCCTTTTTCTCTTTTTCAGTTTTGTGCTGGGTGCGATTGTGGGATTTTGTTATGTGTAAAGGAACTGAAGTTGTTGTCAAATTTTTTGATTTGAAAACAAATGCAGGGTAAACCAGAGAGGGAGAACAGTTCATCGTTGAGGAGCGATTGCGCCGCCATGGTTCGTCTGCACCGGACAGATGATGGGGGGTGGTATGTCTTGGAAAATTGTGCTTCCCACAACCATGAACTGCTTAGGACTTGTGCTGAGAAGCTGCACTGGCCATCACACCGGCACATTGACACATACACCAAAGATCTTTGTGAAACGGCTGCAGGAGAACAATGTGAATCTATGGAAGGTTTACAGTATCTTTGGCAGCCTGTTTGGGCGAATGAAGAATGTACCGTTCACGAAGAGGTGCCTTAGAACTTTCTGTGGGAAGCTTAGTAGAGAACACGGGCCTCCATCCTGCTCCAGTTTTGAAGCTGAATGATGAACAAGAAGCACAAAAACAGCAACAAAAATGGGTTCATGTGATGGATGGTTGTACAAATTAGACTTACTCCTTGGTCCGGGCACTTGTAGAAATGAACGCCGTTACGCCGAGGTTCTGACACAAACCATCTAGTCTTCGTCCCGGTGCACCGGCGGCGGTGATGTCCGGAGACGCGGAGCAGAAAATGAGCTTTCGGACATCTCGGCGCGGCGGCGGCGGTGCATCGGTACAACGCGAGATGCTTGTGCGTATGAGAACGTGCAAACGATCAGTACTGTCCGGCCGGGTGCACAATCCTTAAATACATTCAGGGCGAAAAGTGTTTACGTTATACAGTGTCTTAGTGCAACGGTAGTATTTCGTCCTCTCACCCTGCACACGTACGGCGCTCTGCAGCCGCGTGTCAGATTTCCTGTCAGTGGTACTTCAAATACGCGAAATACGCAACATATCACACGCCAGCGGGCCTCTATACTGCAAGTAGCACATTTGGCTGCTACTAATCGCGACGATGTGCCAGCCGTCGATGCGCTGCGTGCAGCGCTGCACTTCTCGTGCTCCTCCTCCCCTCTTCTCCGCCTCCTGTCCCACGATCCTTCCGCCTCCCCCTAACTCGCCGTTAGACTAATCCGCGCTCGTGATGTAGGAACGGATGGATCTCGATGGGATCCACCTCGCACAGTGCAGTGAACATCGCCCCAATGATGACCGGGCTTTGGTCCGCCCCGAATCTGATTGGGTGCTCTGCATGGATCCCTCCCTTGATGGCCCTGGCTAGGGCTA